>NC_045435.1:387288-475857 GCF_002776525.5 Piliocolobus tephrosceles | reverse complement strand
AACATGGCACATGTATACATATGTAACAAACCTGCACGTTATGCACATGTACCCTAGAACTTAAAGTATAATAAAAAAAAAAAATAGTAGAATCATAGGATATAAAGGCTGGAATTAAGGAACATAGAAATCACCAAGTTTAGGCCCTTTATTTTGAAGATAAAGTAACACATGATGAGACACTCAAACTTACATAGGTAGTAAATTACAGAGGTTTGGTTTCATTTTTTAACCTGAACACCAGATACGCTAAGCAAAGTCAAAGAGGAGTGAATTTTAGAGAAAAAGACAATGTAGAAGTTTTAAAAACTGGCTACAAACTCTTTGACACCACTCCTGTTGAGACCTGAAGTAAGGTCTATGTCCCCTCCCATGAGTGTAGAAGGACTTTTCACCTTTTGACCATTGGAATGTGGTGGTGATGATGCTGTGTGACTACTGAGGTGGGCTTTAAAAAGTGAGGAATCTCTGCCTTGTTCACTGAAACACTTTAATTTGGAGACTTGTACCACCATGTGAGAAGTGAGGCCCCCAAAACGTAAGGAAGATCACATGGACAGACCCAGACTAGTGCCCCAGTTGGCAGGCCAGACATGTGTGAAGGAGCCTCCAGAAGGTTCTACTACCAGTCATCATCACCCCCATCTTTATATCTTCTTAGATGATGTGCCAGACATCAGGAAACAGAGAGAAGCTATCCTTGCTGTGCCAGCTGCTATCGTACTTATTAATCCATGCATAGGATAAAATGGTTGTGTTTTAAATCATTCCTTTTTGAATAGATTGTTACACAGCAATAATTACTGGAATCAAGTCACTTGTGTGATAATCAGATAACAAATATATCCTATCTCTTTTCTGCCAGCCAGAGAAATAAGCACTAAGAGTCAGGACAGTTTAACTCCAAAAATAAGGATAGAATCTCCGAGGATGCATGCTGGTGAATGCTGACCTCACTGAGAGAAGGAGCTCACCACATGACTGTGGGAGAGGCTGTGTTGCTTGTTCATTACCATTTGTAAATTTAGTTGCAGCTGTTTCATGGTCATGGGAATGGCCACATATTTGTTGTTTTTCTGGACACCCAACTGGAGAGTACATATTGAAAGGATTGAGTTTGCTCTTAAAGAGCAATTGAACCTGAACATTCATAAAACTCTTTCTTCTGGGTTTTCAGTGCTGAAAATAAATGAAATGTAATGTGAAGTCCTTGAAGACAATTAAATAAGGTACTGTGAAGGACACTATATATATTTTTTAAAGAGTTCTCAGGAGAGGCTCTCTTAAGAGATGGTATTTGAATTGAGTCCTGAACAAAACATGGAGTTCTAGCAAAGAGTATGAGCTGCAACGTTGGCTAGCATAGCTTGGCGTCTGCAGGTGGCAGACCTATTTAAAGGCCAAGTAGATATAAGATGTCTACTTACACTACATTCTAAATGTAATGAGTACTTATTGAGCACAAGTTTGAACTTGTTCTGGTTAGGGATCACTGCTGATTCTAATGTTTCTTAGTGCTAAGTACCCAGTAGACCAGAATCTTCCAATTCTATTATGGGTAGTTAAATTCTGAGCAGATGAAATGTGTGCATTGAGACTACATCTAGGGGCTAAAGTGCCCCCAGAGTTTATTTTAAACGAAGTTTAAAATTAAGCCTTAAAATTATGCTCTATAAAAGAGTGGCATTTATGAAGCCTGTTGGGGAAAAAAACGCACCACCAGTTACCCTCTATGAAGAAAGCACAGAGCAAACAAAAATAAATAGATGAGTGAACGAACACATACATACTATGCCTGGATAGAGACCCCTAAAAGCACTTAGGAAAATGTAATAAAACATACTTATTTTATATCCTGTGTCTGATAATTTGAGCATCAGGGTTCTTTTAGGTCTGATTCTCAACTTGGTTATTTCTGTTGTTATCCACTCTCTCTTAGTTTTTGAGTGTTTAGTGCACTGCTTTTAAATTTTCAAAGTTTTAAAATTTTAAATTTTAAATTTATTGTTAAATGAGATTCCTTAATATTTCATCTGTGAAGTTTTGTGCAATTTGTGTTTAAATTTTGCTTATCAGAGAGCATTCGTGTTTACTTCTGCTAATCAGAACCACATTACCATGGGTCAGAAAACTTTATAAAGGACCAGATAGTGAATATTTTAGGTTTTGTGAGCCATACTGTCCCTGATAAAACTGCTCAACCCTGCCATTATAGTGCAAAAGGATCCATAGACAATAAGTAAAGAAATGAGCATGGCTATGTTCCAATGAAACTTTTTTTGACACTGAAATTTGAATTTCATATCATTTTCATACGTCACAAAATATTTTCTTCTTTTTATTTTATTTCAACCATTTAAACATGTGAAAACCATTTTAGCTCATGGACTGTACAAAAGCAGATGGCAAACTGGATTTGGACTGTTGGCCATAGTTTGCCAACTCCTGTTTTAAACTAAATTTTTAGTGTGTGGTATTTTAGAGGTATGATCATCAGAGAGAATTCTAGCCCCAAATGTGTCAGAATAAAATTGTGTTTAAGATTTCAGGAGAATTATTTTCTTTTTCTTATGCCAGAGACAAGACAGATAAATATCCCTACTACCTCCCTCTATGAGGCAGGATTTTTCCTGCTTTACTCATGGATACTTTCAGGGGCCTGGCTTGAGGCAGATGTTCCTGATCTGAACTCCTACAATACCTACGATTCAGGTGGTCTCCTCTTGGTCTGCTAAAGCTAAGTTCTAGGCCGTTAGGATTGGTAGCGAACAAAACTTGTTACGTCTGCATTACAAATTCTGATATCCCATTTCTGGATTTAAGGGTTCTCTTTTATTCTAACCTCTAAGTGTATCTCTTACTTTCCAGCCAACTCAGCCATGCATTAAAAAAAAAAAAAAAATGGTTTTTACGTATTACCCTGAACTTTGATGTTCTAGATACCTAAAAATATTGCAAAAAACAGAAAGCTCTTTGGACTGTATGTCGTGTGCTTTTTCCCAGTATTCCACACAAGTTTATGTTCATGCTATGTTAGGAGGTTGGTTGCGCTTAGGAACAAAGCAATGGGGGAAGAAAATGTCTAGAGATCTTATGCATTCTAGAGGGGAAGCAGGGATGGAGTTGCCAAGGGTTAGAATGAAAAAAAAAATGTGAGAAACTTCTAGAGAAGAAAAAATCCAGAGAAGTAGTTGAGGGAAAAAATAAAGTGATGAATACTGAAGTGGCTGAAGTTACTTTCCCACTGAAGCGGCTTCCAAAAGTAAAGAACATGTCGTGTTTGGGTAAAAAGAAGAGGAAAGGTAATTTTGTGTCAGAAATTTTATAAATGCCTGAAAGAAAGAAGGAGGCAAATGCAAGACATGGCAAGGTGCATGTGCAATGGAAGTGCAGCTATGTGCATCCAAAGATGGAAGGGCATGAATACTGACATGACACAGGAACCATTGTGAGTTTGCAAACAGGCAGGTGATATAATGAAAATTACCACTTTGGGAAGATTAATCCCACAGAACAATGCAAGGTGGTTTGGGTCATAAAGTAATTGGTTGTGAAGAAGACCAATGAAGAGACTATTACAATAATTGATGTGTGAATGTTGAAGAATTTTGCCTATGACAGCAGAGATGGATGTGAGAGGAACAGATTTCACAGATCTGAGAAGTGTGGAAGAGGAAGGTCAGCAAAATGTGATAAACAATTAAAAGATGGAGCAGAAGTGAGAGAAGTCCAAGGTGAAAGAGAACACATAGATTATTACACGGCTTCTAAAGTTTCTTTTAGTTCTGATTCTACCCCTAAAGGTATAATTCTAAAGCTCATTCAGTGGGGAATCAGGGAGATTCCAAGATACAGGGGTCTCAAAGGTTCAGTTTGAGTTTTATGTTATTTCTTTTTCCTTCCAAATTGACAGAGTTGGGAATGGGGTTTTCTCAGGACAAGACTGTCTTTTTATCTGATCATTGACAGTGGTGTGAGCAGGCTCCCTCGACGTTTTCCATAGTAACACAGCTACGGATAGTCCCTGAAAATGTGACAGCTGAGCCCACTGATGTTCTGTGAACTGCCTTCCCACCCTCCTGCTGATCAGCCAGTCAGAAGTGGCAGCACAGCCCCTGTTACTCACAGCAATGCAGATCAGATGAGGAAAACTCAATTTGTATGACCCAGGGTTGAAAATTGAAAATGTCCCACCTTAACTGCTTTTCATGCTTGACACACTTCAGGAGCTGTTCTTTCTGACAATATAATCAAGGTTAGTGGTAGGCTTAGTGTTTTGTTTTGCTTTCTTTATTATAAAGAAGTTGTCACATTTTCCAAATGAATGATCCCCAAAATAAACTTTTGGAATGGCAATGTCATTTTTCAGAGGCAGAGTGGCCTTGCCACTTTATGCTGTAGTACCTTTTTGCACCCTAGATGCCAGTTGCCTTTTCAGAGAGCATAATTAATGTATGCCCTCTAACTGGCACCTAGGGAGCAGAGGTACAAACTGTGGCTAACTGTATAGTTAAGAAGAAAATAGGTAAGAAATTAGAGAGGGAACATTATACCAACGTGGCACCACACTTCACTCTTTGCCTTTGCTGGGATATTTTGGAAGAACCACCTTAAAGATACAATCATGCCTTAACTCACTTCTTCAAGGGAGTTTGGCATCCACCTTCAGATACCAAAGGAAGAAACCTATTTCTTTCTAGAGCAAGAAAGCCTAGAGTCCTTTTTGTTGTTGCTGTTGTTGTTTAATTTTTAATTTCCATAGGTTTTTGGGGAACAGGTGGTATTTGATTACATGAGTAAGTACTTCAGTTGTGATTTGTGAGATTTTGGTGCATCCATCACCCCAGCAGCATACACTGATTTTTGATGGTAGAGCTCTAACAACTGAAAAAGACGATTAATATGACAAAAAGGGATAAACCTTGGGCTGAAAGCCAGTCTTTTGTTCTAGTCTGGATTCTGTCCCTAACTATAACACTCACTGTTCATCAAGTTCTCATTGTGTCAGACATTTGACAAAGTGCTTTTCATGCATTATTTCATTGATCCTTATCACTTTTCCAAGAGAAGGGTACTATTCTTAGTCCTCTTTTAACAGATGCAGAAACAGAGGCTCAGAGAGGTAAAGGAGCTTACCCAAGATCCCACAACTTACAGGTGTTGGTGCTGGTGTCTAAGCCGGGGGTGGGACTCTGGAGGTGGAGCTCTTAATCACTGCTTGCCCAGAGTACTGGGCCTTCAGAGAGTCAACCAACTGCTTTGAGCCTCAGTGTACAAAATGAAGAAAATGGCCTTGATTTATAAGGCCGCTATCAACTTCAAGATCCTGTCCAACATTGTCTTCTGAAGGTTGGAGTATAAAGAGGTGACACAATCCAAAAGACTAAGGATATAAGGTCCCCGTCCTTGGGAAAGGCAGCCTTAGAGAGCAGGCAATTTTCTTTGAGAAGAGGAGGGCAATCCAGTGACAACAACTGAGTATTCAAGTCTTAGAAGAATCCTGGAAAGATTTGTAAAATATTGAATATTGGTACATCTAGAAAACACAAGGGTAAATCTTAATTTTGGGGAAGTGACTTGGGGGTATTGAAATATGTTATGTGGTTTATTTTCCTCTTTAGTAACTAGATGCTAGCCAGGCACAGCAGCTCATGCCTGTAATCCTACCTACTCAGGAGGCTGTGGTGAAAGGATCACTTGAGGCCAGGAGTTCAAGGCCAGCCACGGCAACATAATTAGGCCCTGTTGCTTAAAAAAGAATAAAAATAAAGATAAAAATGGAGGCTCAGAAAACAAAGCCCAAAACTGTGCAAAAATGCAATAAATTCCATTTTGAGAGATTTCCAGGTAATTCTGACTTAGTTCTGGAATCTTCCACTTCCTGGAATCCTTTCATCTCATTTTGAAGTGGGTTATTAAACATTCCCCTCTTCATACTGAACCCGAGTTGAAAACAAACCAAAAAACTATTAAGGACTGTAGGTAGGAAAAACTTGGAATTAAATGAAAATCTAGCTGTACTCCCTAAAAATATAGGCAGAGATAGAGACATGTGCTTAATCTTCATAGCATTTAAAGTTGTTTCAGTCCTGATGAGGTGCCGTGCACAGGTATCTCATTTAATTTTTCATTCTCCTCCCTTCCCCCTTTCTCTACATTTCTTTTGATCACAGGCAATGTTATCATCCTTTAAGCATAAAAATAGGTAAGGTAATATTAACAACCAATCTGATCACAGGTGTCCTCCACTTCTCTTTCATTTTTGATAGTAATGTGAAGGCTGGCTTCTCCACTCTAAAACATATCCTATGCAAATGTGATTATTTGCATGATTTTTTAAAGAAACATTCTATGCCATAAAGCTATTCTAGTGAGTCAAGGGCTAATTATATACAAGGTAATTACAATTTAGCCAATACAAAAGATTGTTCAGAAGGAGGTGACCTCTGTGCTCCCGGTAACTGCAGCTGAGCACCCAGCAAGCTGCTGTGATGCGTGAAACACATCTTTCTTCATTAAGATCAAAGGAGCTAGTCACTTGTTCGCAGTGCTGAGTTCTGCAGCTGAAGAAGTATTTACAGCAATTAACAACTTTTTAAGGCCCTCTGCTTGAATTGTTAACCTTCAAATAATCTATCTCTGGGGAAATCATTGATGATACAACCACTTGTCCCAAAATTCATCTCCTTGATCTCATTGAACTTGATGTGCAAACATTTAAATGATAATTGAAACACTAATTAAATGCTGTGTCTGGGCACCAGAGTCAGGAATTCAGAGAAAGGCTTATTGTCAACCGTATTAGGAGCCAAAAGCCCAAGGTGCTGCCAGTTTTCAGCAGGAGCAATTTACATCATGTTTGGGTTGCCCTGATGTCTACTGATGTATGCAAAGAACTTCTGGTTGTGCCATCAAAAACAACACAGGATACAGCTGGCAATCCCAACAGATCAGGAAAAAGATTTAGCATTCATTCCAGAGATATGGTATGAATGAGTTAATCTGGTCATGAATGTTGATTCAGACTGGGGTACAGAGGATAAGGTGAAATCATATCAGCCATTGTTTAGAGTTTTGTTTCTTTGTGTTCAGCATGTACAGTTTGTTAGTCTGAATTTCAGAACACTGGATGTGTGCATCTGTTTACTGTCTTTTCATCCAGTGGCTTCAAGCAGTGGTTCTCAGCCCTGACCACATATAAAAATCAGGTAGAAAGTATGAATGCTAAGGCTGCCTTTCATGGCAATTCTATCAGAAGCTCCAGCATTTAAAAGTAGTTCTTCAGGTGATTTTATGCACAGTCAGGGTTAAGAGCCACGACACTAGATGTAAGTTCACTTAGGCCATGGACTATGTCTGTTTCATTCACTCTTGTGTTTCTAAAGTATAACACAGGGACTGACACCTAATAGATAGTCAATAAATGTTTTTGAGTGACCTGCGTTTTGTAAAGATCCTGGGTAGATCCTAACGAGCTGGGTCTGTATAAGGCTTTATGGAGTGTATGTGCCTAGATAATTTAGAGAGGCGGGCAGTGCATTCTCCTGCTTATTCTACTGTTGCTTCCTAACACCAGAAACCAACAATCCTGGGGCAAGCCCTGGGAACTTGAACGCCTTCCAAGCTGCAGTCTTTCTCCCAATCCCCAACAGATGTGCTCCCTGTCTATGATTCCTATGACTGGCTCCTCTCTTCATTTGCTAATTGCACTCCAATTTCCTGCTGGCACTGGCACCCTGCCCTGAATCTAACCCTGTGTAGAGCATGTTGCCCCAGCTGCTGGAGTGCTTCCGACAGACACTCCTTAGTTATCAAACTCCTTCAGGGATTGCCTCAGCTGAAGAGAACTGTCTCATTCAAGGTCACTTTCCCTTTAGGGTTAGCCTATAGCCAACGACCCAATGTGAGGGTATAAAGGCTCACCCTTTGCCCAACTCAAGGAAATTCCGATGTTCTGTGCCAGCTCCAGAGGCCCCATGAAATAAGTCGACCTCTAGGTTAGGACTTTGTCACAGCTCAGCTTCCTCCTCTACCAGCATGTCTTCCTTCCCCTTCCTCCACTGGTGTTGATAGTAAGATCACTTCAGTAGAATCTCCAAGTCAGTGTCTCCTTACTGAGCACATGATGACACAGCACGGATTAGCTGACCTCAGCTCTCCATGCCCACTCAGATGAGCCTGGGCTCCTTGCCCTCCTGTCTACCATGTATCAGACACCACGGCAGTAATGACCAGGACAGACAAAATGCTTGCCCTCATTGAGTTTATGTTCTAGTAAGAGAGACAAGCAATAAACATATAAATACATGTTGAGTAGTGATAAAAGCCTATTAGAAACATAAACCAGAGTAAGAGATTAGAGAATGATAGAGGTAGGGTAGGGTGGTGGTGTGCTGGAGCTGTCTCAGGCTGACTCATAAAGATCAATTACTAAATCCACAGGAATTTTGCAATCCAGTTGCTAAACAGAACAAATATTGGAAAATTAAATTGTATATATTTAAAAACAAATAAATCACATTAGGAAAAAAAGTAATACCTACTCAAAACAACACTTTCTCATTTCACTACATGTTGCTGTTATATAGGCTGTTGTGATGATTTACATCTATTATATCTGAATAGTATTACAGAAATACCATACATCTCTTTCCAAGTCTGCCTTCAGTGATGTGGATGAGTCTATACTTGTTCAGTTGCAACCATAAGTGGGCTATGGATACAAAAGTATGGCAAAAATTAGCAAAAGCATTCTGTGAGAATTCGCTGACTATGTAAAATTTACTAAAATAAATGATGCATGTTATTATTTGTAAATTGTGTGATATACATCTTTTATATCAGTAAAATTTATAATAGACCTAAGTACGTATACACATGCATATATTTTTCCTCCAGATACCAGGTTGTGAATATTTACCAGCACAACACTGGGAAGGGGACTCTGTTTTAGGTAGATTAAGGAAGAAAGGGGTCGTATTTGAGCTAGTGCCTGACTAAATCCAGGGAGCCTCTGTTATTACACTTCATGAGAAAATATGCTGTCCCAAATCCTTTGTGTTCTCATTTCTTATTCTTAAATGGTGGTCTCTAGACAATTTTGTTATTGCATCACCCATATGGGTGATTTCTCTCTCTCAAACTCTATTGATTTCATTTAGAATTTTAAGAACTTCTATTAGGTCACAATTCAAGGTCTTACCTTTCCCAGTGAGAATAAACTCAGTTTGCTTGGTTCATTATTATTTATATTCTGATAGCACTTTTTGTTTGTAATTGCCTAGCTATAAATGTATTTAGTCATTCTTAATTGTTTATATGATAATTATAGGGTTTTTTTTTTAAATAAAGAATCAATCTCTTAAATATCAATTTTATCTCTTCTGGGAATTTATATACTCCAATATTGAAATAATTTTTTGTTAGCCACAGCTAAAAGATCCTAGAAGTGTCAAAGTACAGGTATTATAAAAGAAAAGCCATAGAAGTTGGTTGTCCTGAGCCACTCATTGACTTTATGACCATAAACAAATCCTATAGCCTTGGTTTCTTAATCTGTACAATGGGAATTTAACTTGGCAAACCTATTGATAGTTAAGACAAATAAAGCAAGTTCCCTACTCTCAAGGAGTTAATAACCTAGCCTTAAAACTATTCCTAATAAAACTATTCTTAATTCATTATGATTAACACTAATAATAACTGTAATATAAATATAGAATTGTGTGGACATCAAATGAAGTAACATAAGTCTAGTATATTTTGTGAACATGGAAGGTGCCATAAATATGTAAGATAGAGTTGCTCATTCAGCTGCATATGGAGTGCTGGTTAATTTCTGGTACTTCATAAATGACTACTGAAGGAATTAATAACCAATATGCCAACTGGTTATTTGGTTAAAGACCACCATGTCTTTAGGTAAAGTATAGCTCTGTTTCTGTGTGCTTATGATTAAGCTTTTCCTGTTTCAATCCCACGTTCTGTTTTTTTTTTTCTTTCTTTCTTTTTTTTTTTTTTTGCACTGAATATATATTTTATTTTAATTTCAGTAGGTTTTGGGGGAACAGGTGGTGTTTGGTTACATGAATAAGTTCTTTGGTGATCATTTCCAGCTTTTGGTGCTCCCATCACCCAAGTAGTGTACACTGTACCCAGTGTATAGTATTTTATGCCTCACATACTTTCCACCCTTTCCCCTGAGTCCTCAAATTCCATTGTATCATTGTTACGCCTTTGCATCCTCAAAACTCAGCTTCCACTTATGAGTGAGAACATACGATGTTTGGTTTTCTATTCCTGAGTTAACGTTATTCCACTTTACCTAGAATAATAGTCTTCAATTCCATCCAGGTTGCTATGAATGCCATTATTTTGTTCCTTTTTATGTCTGAGTAGTATTCCATGGTGTGTGTGTGTGTGTGTGTGTGTGTGTGTGTATACACACACACTCATTGATTGATGGGCATTTGGGCTGGTTCTATATTTTTGCAGTCACAAATGGTGCTGCTATAAACATCTGTGTACAAGTATCTTTTTCATATAATGTCTTATTTTCCTCTGGATGGATACCCATCCAGATGGATACCCAGAAGTGGGATTGCTGGATCAAATGGTTGATCTAATTTTAGCTCTTTAAGGAATCTCCACACTGTTTTTCATAGTGGTTGTATTAGTTTACATTCCCACCAGCAGTGTAAAAGTGTTCCCTTTTCACCACATCTATGCCAACGTCTATTTAATTTTTTTTTTTATTATGGCCATTCTTGCAGGAGTAAGGTGATATCACATTGTGGTTTTGATTTGCATTTCCCTGACCATTAGTGATGTTGAGCATTTTTTCATGTTTGTTGTCCATTTGTATATTTTCTTTTGAGAATTGTGTATTCCTGTCCTTAGCCCATTTTTGATGGGACTGTTTGTTTTTTTTCTTGCTGATTTGTTTGTATTCCTTGCAGATTCTGGATATTGGCCCTTGTCAGATGAATAGATTGAGAAGATTTTCTCTCACTCTGTGGGTTGTCTGTTTACTTTGCTGTTTCTTTTGCTGTGCAGAAGTTTCCTAGTTTAATTCAGTTCCATCTATTTATCTCTGTTTTTGTTGCATTTGCTTTTGGGTCTTGGTCATGAAGTTTTTGGCTAAGCCAGTGTCTAGAAGGGTTTTTCTGATGTTGTCTTCTAGAATTTTTATGGTTTCAGGTCTTAGATTTAAGTCCTTGATCCATCTTGAGTTGATTTTTGTATAAGGTGAGCTGTGGGGATCAAGTTTCATTCTTCCACATGTGTCTTGCCAGTTGTCCCAGCACCATTTGTTGAATAGGGTGTCTTTTCCCCACTTTACGTTTTTGTTTGCTTTGTTGAAGATCAGCTGGCTGCAACATTTGGATTTATTTCTGGGTTCTCTATTCTGTTCCATTGGTCTATGAGCCTATTTTTATACCAGTACCATGTTGTTTTGGTGACTGTGGCCTTATAATATAGTTTGAAGTTGGGTAGTGTGATGCCTCCAGATTTGGTCTTTTTGCTTAGTCCTGCCTTGTCTATGCAGGCTCTTTTTAGGTTCTGTATTCCATATGAATGTTAGGATTCTGCAGTTGTTGGGTAGAATGTTCTGTAAATATCTGTGAAGTCTATTTGTTCTAGGGTACAGTTTAAGTCCATTGTTTCTTTGTTGACTTTCTATCTTGATGACCCGTCTAGTGCTGTCAGTGGAGTATTGAAGTCCCACACTATTACTGTGTTGCTATCTCATTTCTTAATTTTAGTAGTAATTGTTTTATAAGTTTTGGAGCTCCAGTGTTAGGTGCATATATATTTAGGAATGTGATATTTTCCTGCTGGACTAGTCCTTTTATCATTATATAATGTCCCTCTGTCTTTTTAAACTGCTGTTGCTTTAAAGTTTGTTCTGTCTGATGTAAGAATAGCTACTCTGCTTGCTTTTGGTGTCCATTTACATGGAATATCTTTTTCCACACCTTTACCATAAGTTTATGTGAATTCATATGTGTCAACTGAGTCTCTTGTAGACAGCAAATACTTGGCTGATGAATTCTTATCCATTCTGCCATTGTGTATCTTTTAAGGGGAGCATTTAGGCCATTTACATTAAACATCAGTGTTGTGATGTGAGGTACTATTCTATTCATTGTGCTGTTTGTTGCCTGAATACCTTGGTTTTTGTTTTTGTTTTTGTTTTTGATTCTGTTGTTGTTTTATAGGTCATGTGACATTTATGCTTTAAGGAGATTCTATTTTGGTGCATTTCCAGGATTTGTTTCAAGATTTAGCAGTTCTTGTAGTTTTGGCTTGGTAGTGGCAAATTCTCTCAGCATTTGTTCATCTGAAAAAGGCTGTATCTTTTCTTCATTTATGAAGCTTAGTTTTACTGGATACAAAATTCTTGACTGATAATAGTCTTATTTAAGGAGGCTAAAGATAGGCACCCAGTCCCTTGAAGCTTGCAAGGTTCCTGAGAAATCTACTTTTAATATGATACGTTTTCCTTTATAGGTTACCTGATGCTTTGGCCTCACAGCTCTTAAGATTCTTTCCTTCATCTTGACTTTAGATAAACTAATGACTATGTGCCTATGTGATAATCTTTTTGCAATGAATTCCCCAGGTGTTCTTTGAGCTTCTTGTATTTGGATGTTTAGATCTCTAGTAAGGCCAGGGTAGTTTTTCTTGATTATTTCCTTAAATATGTTTTCAAAAGTTAGAGATTTCCCCTCTTCCTTGGGAACACAGATTATTCTTAGATTGGTCATTTAACATAATCCCAAACTTCTTGGAGACTTCGTTCAATTTTTTTTTTGAGATGGAGTCTCACTCTGTTCCCCAGGATGGAGTGCAGTGGTGTGATCTCGGCTTACTGCAACCTCTGCCTCCCAGGTTCAAGCAATTCTCCTGCCTCAGCCTCCCGAGTAGCTGGGATTACAAGTGTACACCACCATGTCTGGCTAATTTTTGTATTTTTAGTAGAGATGAGGTTTCACCATGTTGGCCAGGCTGGTTGCAAACTCCTGACTTCAGGTGATCCACCTGCCTTGGCCTCCCAAAGTGCTTGAATTACAGGCATGAGCCACCATGCCCAGCCTGTTCATTTTTTAAATTCTTTTTTCTTCGTCTTTGTTGGTTTGGGTTAATTCAAAAGCTTTGTCTTTGAGCTCTGAAGTTTTCTTCTACTTTTTCAATTATGTTGTTGAGACTTTCCAGTGTATTTTGCATTTCTCTAAGTACATCCTTCATTCCAGAAAACATGATTGTTTTTTATTTATGTTATCTATTTATCTGAAGATTTTTCCATCCATATCCTAAAACATTTAAAAAAATGTATTTGAGTTGGTATTCACCTTTTTCTGGTGCCTCCTTGAGTATCTTAATAATATACCTTCTGATCTCTTTTTCTGGCAGTTCAGAGGTTTATTCTTAGTTTGGATTCATTGCTGGTGAGGTAGTGTGATCTGCATGTGTTAAAGAACTTTGTTTTGTCATATTAAGAGAACTGTTTTTCTGGTTCCTTCTCATTTGGGTAGACTATATCAGTTGGAAATTCTGGGGTTCAAGGACTGATGTTCAGATTCTTTAGTCCCACAGGGTGCTTCCTATATGTGGGTGCTCAGGGATATGGCTTCCTGAGAGATGAACTGCAGTGATTGTTATTTCTCTTCTGGATCCAGCCAGTCCGTGGAGCTCCCGGGCTCTGAAACGGTGCTGGGGAGTATCTGTAAAGAGTCCTGTGACATGATCCATCTTAGCTCTCTCAACCCTGGATACCAGCACCTGCTCCAGTAGAGGTAGCAGAGGAGTCAAGTGGACTCTGCGAGGGTCCATGGTTGTGTTTTTGTTTATTGTGCTAGTTTTGTATTGGTTGTCCTCCAGCCATGAGGTGGTGCTTTCAAGAGAGTATCAGCTGCAGTAGTATAGGGAGGATGAAAGCTTGCCCTAGAGCCTCCTGTTATAAATTCCTCAGGCAGTGGGTGGAGCCATAGGGCTGCCAAGAGATTAAGTCCTTTGTCTTTAGCTACCAGGGCAGATAGAGAAAGACCATCATGTGGAGGCAGGGTTAGGTATGTCTGAGTTCAGTCTCTCCTTGGGCAGAGCTTGCTGCAGCTGCTGTGTGGGATGGAGGTGTGCTTTTTAGGCCAGTGGAGTTATGCTCCCAGGGGGATTATGGCTGCCTCTTCTGCCTCATGGAGGTAACCAGGGAAGTGGGGGAAAGCTGCAGTTACAGGCCTCAGCCAGCTCCCATGCAACCCAAAAGGCCAGTCTCACTTTCACCATGCCTCCCAACAGCACCAGATTTATTTCCAGGCAGCAGGTGAACAGGGTTGAGGACTTGTCCCAGGCTCCAGGTCTCACTGCTGAGAAAGCAAGCACGGCCTTCAGGTTTTGTGACTCCCCGTCTGCTGCAACTTCTGTGCTGTGTCTGCACCCCTAGTTCACCCTCTTTCCTAGATTCTGTCCAGGAAACTTTGCATAAGGTTGAAATTGTTACAGAGTTCAGCTGAAGTTTTCCTTCTCCCTGTAGTCTTTCCCCACCTCCACTGGCAGCCCTCCCTAAAGACCCCTGAGAGACAAAGACAGAAATGGCTTCCCCGAGGACTGAGAGTGGTTACAGGGCTCTTCCCGCTGCTTCCTCTACTACCCCTGTATTTCCCTTGGCTCTCTAAATTTGTTTCAGCTCCAGGTAAGGTCAAATTCTTCTCTCATGATCTGGACTTTCAGATTCTCCAGTGCGGATGTATGTTCAGGGGCAGATGATCCCCCTTTCACACTTTCACACTTTGTGCACTCACAGTTTTTTGGCTGTCTCCTGTAGCCAGCAGCAGAAATCTCCTTCCTTCAAAGGGTCTGTGGATTCTCTCAGCTTCCCTGGTATGTTCCTTGGTTGTTCTTAGAGCAAAAGTTCACAATGGGTGTCTCCACATGCTGCTCTGTCTGAGTGGCAGCTGCAAGTTAGTCCTGCCTGTTATCCACCCTTTTTCCTCCCCCTGTGATTAAGCTTTTCAATATATATATGGCTACATTGTTCTAAAATGAATATATGGTTAAAAATTTAGTCTAATTATGTTATAAGTTATTTAAGTTAACAAAATATTACTTTAATAGAAGCAAATCATACCATTTTATTGTGCTGTGACTTTTCTAGGGTTTTAATCTTAGGATCTTTGGTTGCTGCTTGCTGGCCTTTTTCAAAGCCTTTAGAGTGACAATAATTACCCAACCACTTTATGTTACAGATGAAGTATGGTACAGGGAAGTGATCATGGTTTGAAGCCAATATAAGCAATTCTCTTACTGGTTATAAGGAAATGTACATATATAATAATTTTTTAAAAAGAAACAAACGATTTTCTCACTTTATAGATTATATCTGTTCATTAGAAAAAATTTAGAAAACACCAAAAAGTAGAAATGTAATCACCTGCTGTTTCACTATCCAAATACTATCACTTTCAGCATTTCAGTCTCTACTCCATAATTCCAATACTATTTATGCCTATTTTTATGTAATTGTGATGACCCTTGAAGTACAATTTTCTATATTGCCTTTTAAAAAATTTTGTGGGTACATATTCGTTGTATATATTTATGGTGTACATGAGATATTTCAATGTAACCGTACAATGCATAATAACCACATCAAAGTAAATGGGGTATCCATCACATGAACATTTATCCTTTCTTTGTGTTACAAACAAACCAATTATACTCTTTTAGTTGTTTCGAGGTATAGTAAATTATTATTGTCCTTCCATTCCATCTGTGTTGTTGCAAATAACAGGATTTCATTTGTTTTTTATGGCTGAATTGTACTCCGTTTTGCATACATATCACATTTTCTTTATCCATTCATCTGCTGATGGACACTTAGGTTGCTTCCAAATCGTGGCTATTGTGCCTTGTGCTGCAACAAACATGGAAAAGCAGATATCTCTTCAATATGCTGATTTGCTTTCACTTGGTATACCCTAGTGATGTATTTGTCTAGTAGTAAGGTAGTTGGATCATATGGTAGTTTCATTTTTAGTTCTTTGAGGAGCCTCCAAACTGTACTCCATGGTAATTGTACCAATTTACATTCCCAACATTGTACAAAGGTTCCCTTTTCCACACATCATCGCCTGCATTAGTTATTGTGTGTCTTTTGGACAAAAGCCAGTTTAACTGGGGTGAGATTATATCTCTGTAGTTTTGATTTGCATTTATTTGATGATCAGTGATGTTGAGCACCTTTTCATATATCTGTTTGCCATTTGTATGTCCTCTTTTGAGAAATGTCTATTCAGATCTTTTGCCCATTTTTAATCAAATTATGAGATTTTTTTCTTATTGAGTTGTATGAGCTCTTTATATATTCTGATTATTAATTCTTTCTAGTTTGAAGTCTTATACTGAAGTCTTTAATCCATTTTACTTGCTTTTTGTATATGGTGAGAGACAGGGGTCTAGTTTTATTTCTCTACATATAGATATCCAGTTTTCCCAGCATCATTTATTGAAGTGACTGTCCTTTCCCAAATGTATGTTCTTGGCTCCTTTAGTGAAAATGAATTTACCGTAAATGTATGAATTTATTTCTGGGTTATCTATTCTGTTCCATTGGTTAATGTGTCTGTTTTTATGCCAGTACAATGCTGTTTTAGTTGCTATAGCTTTTTAGTATAATTTGAAATCAGGTAATGTGATTCCTCCAGTTTTGTTCTTCTTGCTCAAAGGATAGCTTTGGCTATTCTGAGTCTTTTGAACTTCCATATATGTTTTAGTATTTTTTTTATGTTCCTGTCAAAAATGTCATTGGTATTTTGCACTGAATCTGCCAATTGCTTTGGGCAGTGTGGACAATTTAACAATATTAATTCTTTCAATCCATGAACATGGAATATCTTTCCATTTTTTGTGCGTGTCCTCTTCAATTTCTTGCATCAAAGTTTTATAGTTTCATTGTAGAGATCTTGCAGTCTTTTGGTTAAGTTTATTCCTATGTATCTTGTTATTGTTAATTATTATTATTTTGTAGCTATTATAAATGAGATTATTTTCTTGATTTCATTTTCAGATTGTTAGCTGTTGGCATACAGAAATGCTATGATTTTTGTATGTTGATTTGATATTTTGCAACTTTACTAAATTTGCCTCATAGTCTTTTGTGGAGTCTTTGGATTTTTCAAAATATAAGATGATATCATCTGCAAACAAGGATAATTTGACTTCTTCCTTTCCAATTTGGATGCCCTTTATTTCTTTCTCGTGTATGATTGCTCTAGCTAGGATGTCAAGCATTGTTGAATAACAATGGAGTAACTGGGCATCCTTGTCGTGTTCCAGATCCTAGAGAAAATGCTTTCAGTTTTCCCTAATTTAATATGATGCTAGCTGTAGGTCTATCATATGTGTTTTTTATTATGTTGAGTAATGTTCCTTCTATACCCAGTTTTCTGAGGGTTTGTATCAGGAAGAGATATTGAATTTTATCAAATACTTTTACAACATCAATGGAAATGATCACATAGTTTTTATCCTTAGTTCGATTGTTTTGATGTATTACATTGATTGATTTGCATCCCAGGGATAAAAACCACTTGATCATGATGAATGATTTTTTTAATGATTTTTTTGCTGAATTTAATTTGCTACTATTTAGTTGAGGATTTTTGCATCAATGTTCATCAGGAATATTGGCCTGTACCTTTTCTTTTTTGATGTGTCTTTGTCTGGTTTTGGCATCACAGTAATACTGGCCTCATAGAATGAGTTTGGAAGTAATTCCTCCTCTCTAGTTTTTGGAATAGTTTGAGTAGGATTGGTATTTGTTCTTCCTTAAATGTTTGGTCAAATTCAGCAGTGAAGCCATAGCCTTTTTTTACTGGGAATTTTTTATTATAACTTCAAATTCACTACTTATTGGTGTGTTTAGGTTTTGGTTTTCTTTGTGGTTTAATCTTGGTAGGTTCTATGTGTCTAGAAATTTATCCATTTCTTCTAGGTTTCCCAATTTATTGTCATATAGTTGCTCATAGTAGTCTCTAATAATCCTTTCAATTTCTGCAATATTGGTTGTAATGTCCCCTTCTTCATCACTGGTTTTATTTATTTGTATCTTCTCTCCTTTTTCTTATTTAGTCTGGTTAAAGGTTTGTGGATTTTACTAATCTTATCATAAAACCAATTTTTCATTCTGTTGCTCTTTTGTCTTTTTTAGTTTCAATTTCATTTCTTTCTGCTCTGTCTTTATTATTTTTTCTACGGATTTTGAGTTCAGTTTTTTCTAATACTTTAGGTATTAGAACAATTGTTAGGTTGTTTATTTGAAGTATTTCTACTTATTTGATGTAGGTACTTATTGCTATAAACTCTCGTCTTAGTATTGCTTTTACTATATCCCATAGATCTTGGTATGTTGTATTTCCATTGTTGTTTGTTTCAAGACATTTTAAAATTTTCTTTTTAAGTTCTTTATTGGACCAATGGTCATTCAGGACCATATTGTTTAATTTTCATGTATTTCTAAAGTTTCCAAAATTCCTCTTGTTATTGACTTCTAGTTTTGTTCTATTATGATCAAAGAAGATACTTGATATAATTTCAATTTTTCTGAACTTTTAAAGACTTGTTTTATGGCCTAACATATGGTTTATCTTTGAGAATAATCCATGTGCTGAGGAGAAGGATGTGTATTCTGTAGCCATTGGATGGAATACTCTATAACATCTATTTGATCCATTTGTTGTATAGTGCAGACTAAAATCTGATGTTTCTCTGTTGATTTTCTGTCTGGAAGATATGTCCAACGATGAAAGTAAGGTATTGAAGTCACCAGGTATTATTGTATTGGGGTCTATCTCTCTCTTTAGCTCTAATAGTATGTGTGATATATATTGGAGTGCTCCAGTGTGCATATGTATTTACAATTATTACAACTTCTTGTGGCATTGGCCTCTTCATCATTATATAATAAACTATTTGTCTCTTTTTATAGTTTTCATCTTGAAATCTATTTTGTCTGATATAAGTATAGCTGCTCCTGCTATTTTTTGGTTTCCATTCACATGGGATATCTTTTTCTATCTCTTTATTTTCAGTGTATGTGTGTTTTTATAGGTGAAGTGTGTTTCTTGTAGTCAACGGATCGTTGGGTCTTGTTTTTTAATCCATTCAGACACTCTGTTTCTTTTGATTGGAAAATTTAGTCTGTTAACATTCAATGTTATTGCTGATATTTGTTATTTGTTTTCTGGCTGTTTTGTGGTCTTGTCTTTCTTCTTTCCTTCCTTTCTGTCTTCTTTTCAGTGAAGGTGATTTTCTCTGATAGCGTGTTTTCATTTCTTGCTTTTGACTTTCTGTGTGTCTGTTGTATGATTTTGGTTTGAGGTGACCATAAGAATGCAAATAATATCTTATACTCCATTAATTTAAATGCATGACAAATTAGTAGTGATTACATAAAGAAGCAATCTAATAAACAAAGAGGAAACTAATCAAAACTGTATAGTTTAACTTTATTCTACCATTTTTAACTTTTTCTTGTTTCTCTTTACATCTTACTATATTGTCTATGTCTTGAAAAGTTATAGTTATTTTTGATAGGCTCTTCTAGTCTTTCTACTCAAGATATGAATAGTTCACATTCCCACAATTACAGTGTTACAATATTGTATGTTTTTCTGTGTACTCACTATTACCTGTGAGTTTTGCACTTTAAGATGACTTCTTATTGCTCATTAATGTCTTTTTTTTCAGACTGAAGAACCCCTTTTAATGTTCCTTAGAGGACAGATCTGGTGTTGATGAAATTTCTCTGCTTTTATTTGTCTGCAAACCTTTATTTATCTACCATATTTGAAGGATATTTACAGTGGATATATTATTCTAGGATGAAAGTTTTTTTTTTTTTTCCTTCAGCACTTTAAATACATTATGCCACTCTCTTCTGGCCCATAAGGTTTCCACTGAGAAGTCTGCTGCCAGACAAAGTGCAGTACCTCTTTGTATGTTATTTGTTTCTTTTCTGTTGCTGCTTTTAGGACTATTTCTTTGTCCGTGACCTTTGGCAGTCCAATTTGGGTTAACTCTGCTTGGTGTCTATAATCTTTTTGTACTTTAATATTGATATCTTTCTCTGGGTTTGGGAAGTTCTCTGTTATCACACTTTGGATAAACTTTCTAACCTGATCTATCTTTCTCTTTCTCTCTCTCTCTCTCTCTACCTCTTCTTTAAGGTCAATAACTCTTAAATTTGCCCTTCTGAGGCTAATTTCTAGATCTTGTAGGTGTGCTTCATTCTTTTTTATTATTTTTTCTTTTGTCTCCTATGACGGTGTATTTTCAAGCAGCCTTTCTTCAAGCTCACTAGCACTTTCTTCTGCTTTATTAATTCCACAATTCAGAGACTCTTATGTATTCTTGCATATGACAACTGCATTTTTTAGCTCTAGAATTTCTGCTGGAATCTTTTTATTTATTTCAATCTGTTTGTTAAATTTATCTGATAGGATTTTGAATTCCTTGTCTGCGTTATCTTGAATTTCACAGAGCTTTCTCAAAACAACTATTTTGAATTCTGTCTCTGAAAGCTCACATATCTCTGTCTCTCCAGGACTGGTCCCTGGTGCCTTCTTTAGTTTGTTTTGTGAGATCATGTTTTCCTGGATGGCCTTGATGCTGTGGATATTCATCAGTGTCCAGGCATTGAAGAGTTAGGTATTTATTGTACTCTTTGCAGTCTGGGCTTATTTGTACCTGTCCTTCCTGGGAAGGCTTTCTAAGTATTTGAAATAACGTGAGTGTTGTGATCTAAGTCTTTGTCACAGCAGCTACACATCCATTAGGAGGCAGCTATGCCCAGTAACACTGTGGCTCTTGCAGATTCATAGAAGTACCACCTAGGTGGTACTGGGTAAGATCCAGGAGAATTTTCTGGATTACCAGGCAGAGATTCTTTTTCTCTTCCCTTACTTTCCCCCAAACAAATGGAATCTCTTTCTCTCTGTGCTGAGCTGTCTGGAGCTGAGGAAGGGATGATGCAAGCACCTCTGTGGTCACCACAGGAATTGCACTGGTTCAGACCTGAAGCTAGCATAGCACTGGGCATCACTCAAGTCCCATGTTGCTTATCACCTGGCTGCTGCCTATGGTTACTTGAGGCCCACAGAATCTATAATCAACAGGTGCTGAATCCAGCCAGGCTTTTGTCCTTCCCTTCAAAGTGGTGAGTCCCTCCTAGCCCCAGCTGGGTTCAGAAATGCCATTCAGAAGCCAGGGCTTAGAAACTCGGGAACCTTAGTAATCTACCTGGTACTGTATTCTATTGAGGCTAAACTGGTACCCAAGCTGCAAGACAAAAAGTCCTTCCCATTCTTTCCTCCTCTTCCCTCAAGCAGAGGAGTCCCTCCACGTGGCCACCACTGACACCGGCCCACAGTGGATACTGCCTGGTTATCACCCATGTTCACTCAAGGCCCAAGGGTTCTTCATTCAGTTTGTGATGAGTGCTGCCTGGCCTGGATCTCTTCTGGCCCCAGGGTAGATCCAGAATTGCCATCTGGCAGCCAAGGCCTGAAACTGGGGACCCCAGAAGCCTGCTTGGTGCTCTAGCCTACTGTGGCCAAGCTGGTATCCAAGCTGCAAGACAGTCTTCTTTATTTTTTTCCCTCTGTTCCTCAAGCAGGAGTATCTCCCCATAACCACCACAGCTGTGAATGTGCTGGGTCCACCTGAATCCAGCACATTGCTGAGTCTCACCTAAGGCCCACAGCAAGTACTTCCTTGTTAGCACTGACAATTATTTAGGGCCCAGGGGCTCTTCAGTCTGCAGGTGATGCATCCTGCCAGGACTGAGCTCTTTCCTTTAAAGCATCGTGTTTCTTTCTGTTCCAGGGCATATCTAGAAACATTATCAAGGAGGTAGGGCCTGGAACGGGATCTCAGGATTCTGACTCATGCCCTATATTACTTTGGCTGAGCTGACATCCAGGTTGTAGGACAAAGTCCTTTTAAATCTCCCTTTCTCCTCTCCTCAAGCAGAGGGAAGAAGTTTTTCCCAGAGCTGCCAACTCCACTGCCTGTGGTTTGGAGGAGGGGTGTCACAAGCACTGCCTTGGCAATTGCACTCACTTGGTCATGTGCACCCCAAGTCCACTGGCTTTGAGCACAGCACAGCACAGGATTTCCCCAGGAACTGCAGTCCTTGTGGCTTAGACTGCCATTAACGTTTATATAGGACCCCAGAATACTTTAGCCCACTGTGGTGAGGCTTGAGGGGCTCAGGATCCAGCCTCTAGGATGGATGATTTTTCTCTGGCTAGGGCTGTTCTAAATGCTCCCTCTGTGGGCACTGGTACATTTCTGCCCTATAGTACTTTCTGCTCTGACAGGGCAGCACTGAGTTTCAGTGCGAAGTCCCACAGTCACTGTGTTCTCCTTCCCCTAAGTGCACAAATTCTATCTAAGCATCACATGGATCACATGGCTGCTACCAAGGGATGGGGAAAGGGTGGTGAAGGTGATTCAAGTCTGTATTTCCTGCCCTCTTTAGTGCCTCTTTCTTTAATATGATGTTAAAACCAGGTGCTGCGATGACTCACTTAATTGTTGGTTTGTATAAAGGTGATTTTTGTGTGAATAGTTGTTCAGTTTGAGGTTTCTCTGGCGGAGGCAGTTGCTTCAGGCTTCCATTTGGTCATCTTCCTCTACCTCTTCTTCCTCATATCTTGCTTTTAAAAATTTAACACTATAAAAACTATATTTTCTAAGCAATTAAACATCTTTTCAAACATTCATGTAAATGACAGCATGTATTTCATTGTGAAAATGTGTCATACTTATGACTGCTCTTTGAATCACAATGCCAAAACTTATTTGAAGAAATGGAAGTTGACTCTGATTTAATCACCTGCAGAGATTGTATTCTTATTCCAATGACACTGTCATTCCTCAGATTATTTTTGAAATAACGTTTTTGTAAATGTCTTCAAAATAACTCAGAAAATTGGTGTCATTTTCTGTGTACAACTTTTTAAACCAAAATAAAATTTTGCTTACTTTGTCCTTTCTGATTAGCTGAGTGACTTTTGCCTATTTCTAATGACCAAATCAATCTTTAAGGAAAATCTGTGAAATCTTTTGATGGCATTCAAAAGAATGTTTCGTAGGCTTTTTATAGCAATTTCCAAAAAAGATGTTTGAAAATATTTTATGAGATAGCTGTGTATTAGGATATATTATATATTTTTTACTGAATGAGTACATAGGGGTGTAGAAAAATTTGTATAAGCCAGTTTTGTTGTGTTTGCTAAGCACGCTATTTTATGTTATAGTTATGCCCTCATCTTGAAATATCCTCAAGAACTGGTCATGCCCTATGAGATTACTAGTATCTCTAGCTGCTTTGTCCCTCTAGTGTGCCCTTGAGTTTCAAGGTATCAGACTTGAACACTGTTGTTACAATACCACCCAAAAACATATCTCTGCCCTGATGTTAGTAGGATGCTTCTTCAAGATCTTGAGGCAGAAGAGAATCTGGTCTTGGTCAGGAAAAGGAAAACAAAAGCTTATGTCATTTGATGTGTCATTTATTTATTAAAAGTCATAAGCTGGGCATCTAATTTCTGCTGTCATAGGATGTGAGAAAGTACTGTGAGGTGATCTTTAGTAAGTTAAGTAAGAGTTTTCATAGACTGACAAAAAGAGCAGTGGGTTGTAGTCAGGAGACCTAAATGCTAATAAGCATTACTTTCACTTCTGATATAGACAAATCTTATTATTATAATATTTTGCTTCAATTTCTTTTTTTGTAAATGGTGAGAATGGGTGTAATGAAATTTTTATCAGATGATCTTAAGATCACCATTAAGCTGTATGGACCCTTGGCTCTAAAAATATAATTAGGAACACAGTGGATTAGCAGGGTCATTTTAGTTATGATGATATTTGATCTACTGCGCAGCAAAGAATCAGCAGTGCTTTAAAAGGCACAGGCTTAAAAAAATGAGTTCTAGTTGTGTGAATGTGGTTGATTTTCAAGAAACTACCACATTCTTGACTCAGGCCTTTGAAGTATCCAATGAAATTGTAAGTATTTTGGAAACGTTCTTCTTCCTATGAATAGAAAATTTGAAAATGTAAGGATTGCCTCTACGTAGTTCTCTCTCTCTCTTAATTAAGACAATGTGCAAAGTTTTAGTCTGGATTGGTGAGGGTGGTGATAGGATAGACTTGCAATCTCTCCATGGGGCTCTCCAAAGGGTTTGTTACATGTTGGCATTATAAGAGGGTCAAATGCTTAGAGAGGGTGGGGTTAGAGGAGAGTGTGGAGGAGGGAAATTGCAGTAGTTGTACAGAATAAACAAGAGGACAAAAGTGTCAGAAAGTGTTTAAGAAGCACTTAACAAGAATAAAGGAATTTTGACAACTTTGTTCTATTTTCCAGTTGCCTGGAGATACAAGGATGTGGGAGAATGTATTAGTCAGGGTTCTCTAAAGGGACAGAGCTAATAGGATATATGTATATATGAAGGGGAGTATACTAGGAAAATTGATTCACACAATCACAAGGTGAGGCACCACAATAGGCCACCTGCAAACTGAGCAGCAAGGAAGCCAGTTCAAGTCCCAAAATCTCAAAAGTAAGAAAGTCAACAGTACAGCCTACAGTCTGTGACTGAAGGCCCAGAAACCCCTGGCAAATCACTGGTGTAAGTCCAAGAGTCCAAAAGCTGAAGAACTTGGAGTCTGATGTTTGAGGGCAGGAAGTTTCCAGCATGGGAGAAAGATGAAGACTGGAAGACTCAGCAAGTCTCCTCATTTCACTTTCTTCTGCCTGTTTTATTCTAGCCACACTGGCAGCTGATTAGGTGGTGCTCACCCAGACTGAGGGTGGGTCTGCTTCTCCCAGTCCACTGGCTCAAATGTTAATCTCCTTTGGCAACACCCTCACAGACACACCCAAGAACAATACTTTGCATCCTTCAATCCAACCAAGGTGACACTCAGTGTTAACCATCACAGAGCAGAATGGGGCATGGCTTCCAAGGGGTACAGTAAAGACCATCATATGGTTTAAGAATATTTTGAGATAGGACATAAAAAGCAGGAAACAGGTTTCTAGAATGTGGGGCTAACAGGAATAATGATAGAAAACAATCTTACATCTAACTTCTGAGTACTGGGCAGAATTTCCTCAGCTAGCAGAGACTCTTGGTTCACTAGATTTGAAAAGAAAGAGGACTGATTGGCCTCTGTATATGGGGGTTTCTCACGCATTGTCCAAATACCAGAGGGTCAATTTGGCCCACCTCTCCCCCAGAGCAGTGACAGACTATCATCATGTAATTCCATGAGCAATGGGGCAGGTCTCACTGCTCAGCAGCCTGGGGTGGTTCCAGGCAGGGGCATGGCAGCCAGCAGAGTTTGGGATAAGTACTGAAACCACATTTTTTCAGCTTGACTTTTAGGAAGTTGGTGATGGAAGGGGGTCAATGAGGGAACATGGAAGGAGTAGAAGCTGCAAGCTACTTTCACCCTCTTCTATGAAACATTTCAAACAGGGCAGACCTTTCTGTCTGTCTATGCCTTAGAGATTGAGTTTCTGTGTGTGCACGATGAAAGCCGCAGGGTTTTTGCATTAATAAGCCCTTTTAAAAATGTCAGCCAAGAAGTGCTAAAGACCTTTTCACCAGCCACTTTTCAATCCTGTTATTTTAATACTTGCCTCTACCCTAGGCCTCATAAAAATGTAGAAGGTAATGAAGTGTTTCACATGCTGTTTTCTGTCTTTTTATTCTAATTTAAATCTATCATTTAGTGCATGATTTAAAAATGATGTTTACTTGAGTTGGAGTCCTATTCCATGCAGCCCAGATCAGCTTTCCAGGCTTGTGTTTTAGAAATATCACGTATGTTATTGTACACAACCAGCACAGTGGGATGATAAATATATTTTAAAATCTTTAGACTTCAATTTTAACGTGGCAATCCGTGGTTTTCTGTAATGTACACTATTTGAGTCAACTTGAGTCTGCTGTCATCTAGTAAATCCGAGCGAGAATGGCATTTTCAGCCTTCTGAGTCAGTCTTTTGCTTGAGACTTGAAGCTATAACTTCCTTCTCCCTTGGCTTTATGTTTTTAGGTATAAAATGATGGGAAGAGGTCAGATATGGTGGCTTATGACTGTAATCCCAGTGCTTTGGGAGGCTGAGGCAGGAGCATTGCTTGAAGTTAGGAATTCAAGACCAGCATGGACAACATAGTGAAACCCCAGTCTATAAAAAATATTTAAAAATTAGCTGGGCATGGTGGTGCATGCCCATAGTCCCAGCTACACGGGAGGCTGAGGACAGAAGATTGCTTGAGGACAGCAGTTCGAAGGCACAGGGAGCTATGATCACACCACTGTACTCCAGCCTGGTGACAAAGTGAGACCC
Organism: Piliocolobus tephrosceles; assembly: GCF_002776525.5. Taxonomy (NCBI): domain Eukaryota; kingdom Metazoa; phylum Chordata; class Mammalia; order Primates; family Cercopithecidae; genus Piliocolobus; species Piliocolobus tephrosceles. Next base: position 449,430 of record NC_045435.1, on the reverse strand, counting down.
TATCTCTCTAAAGAAAGAAGAAGAAGAGGAAGAGGAAGAGGAAGAAGAAGAAGAAGAAGAAGTAGTGGAGGAAGAGAAAGGAAGACATTTCTATAGTATGTTTGGGGCAAGTTGAGAAGTATTTTGTTAATGTTAAAAAGATCTCTAAATGATAATACTAATTTATTGAGCATATTCTACATTTCTAATAGCTACATGCAGAAGGGAGATAAAATTCCTGCCCTTGAGCATTTCTCAATCTAATGAGACAGACAGATGGGTACATAAACTGATAAAAAGCAATACAACATGATACAGGCAAGTGTGAGACTACGAAATCTGAACTGCCAATTGCAGTAAGAAGAGGCAATGGATTCTACCTAGCCACTTTGGGAGAAGACAGAGGAGATAGTAAGTCTGAGTTTGAAAGATGAATAAAAGGCAAGGCTAGGACACTCCAGACGAAAGGAAAGAGCATCTGCATGGAAACCATTAGGAAGAGCACAGTGCATCTAGGGAATAGGAGAAATTCAATATGGGTTAAGAATCAGTGCAGGGTAGGGGCAGTGGGAGAGCCAGGCAGGTAAAACTGTAAATGAGGAAATACACTGGGAAGGGCTTGAGCTGCTGTAAATTACCCTTTGGTCATTTAGACTTACCCTTTAGTTGTCTGAAGCCAGCACAGAACTTAAATCAGGGAAGTAATGCAAGAATATTTATGTTTTAAGGGGACCCATTCTGGTGTCAGTGTGGATGAAGGGTAAGGGAGGGCATCGAAGTGATTATAGCAATTTAGGTGAAAAATGGTGAAGGCTTGAGTTAAAGCAATGATAGTGAAGATGGAGAGGAGGGGTCGAATCCTGAAAATATTTCTAAAATAGAATTAATAATATTTGGTGACTTTCATAGGTAGATGATAAGAATAAGAACTGACTTTAGAAAAGAAATTATGAAAATGGTAAAATTTATGTTCAATACTCTGGAATCCACTTTCTGGGCTCTGCCCTCTCTCCGTAGCATATTAAATCAAAGTCTGCTCTAGACCTTTAACTCAGGCTTATGTGAATTTTAATGATTACAGATTATAGCCTAAAATATTACTCCTGAATGGTAGGATTTATATTTTACTTTTTATTTTTACTATTGATTGCATATCTAATTTTATTATTTATTCTATATTTGCATTATTTATATTTTATATTTGTATAAACTGTTATATAAATATATACATTTTTGTTGATTGATTTCATATTTTACTATAAATGCAAAAATGCATCCACAATGACGTTCAGAAGAGTGATTTCTATGTAGTGAAATTATTTTTAAAATGTCTAAGTATCTTAACAATAAATAATTTGTTAAATCAACAGTTATATGTCCAAAGGTGGTATCTGAAACAGCCATTAAAAATAATTTAGTAACACATTTGTCAACTTAGAAAGTTGTCCAAAAATATATTAAAAAAACAGTTTGCAAATGGTATGACAGTGTAACCCCATTTTATAAAAGTTGTGTGTGTGTGTGTGTGTGTGTGTATATATATATATTTTTTTTTTTTGAGATGGAATCTTGCTCTGTTGCCCAGGCTGCAATGCAGTGGCGTGATCTTGGCTCACTGCAAGCTCCGCCTCCTGGGTTCACGCCATTCTCCTGCCTCAGCCTCCCGAGTAGCTGGGACTACAGGCGCCCACCACCTCGCCCGGCTAATTTTTTTGTCTTTTTTAGTAGAGACGGGGTTTCACTGTGTTAGCCAGGATGGCTCGATCTCCTGACCTCGTGATCCACCCGACTTGGCCTCCCAAAGTGCTGGGATTGCAGGCATGAGCCACCGCGCCCGACCAAAAGTATATATTTTTAAATGTATTCCTAATCAAAGGAAAAAGACAACGAATATTCCCCCATGTGCAGACAGTGTTTATGTTTGTATGGGAAGTAAGATTACTTACTTAAAATAAAAGAGTGAGTTTTATTTTTTGTTGTTGTGTGATCTTGTGAGTTCCAAATTTTCAATAACAAATATATTAGGGTGTGAAATTGGAAGTTTGTGTGGAAGAGCTAAGGTATAATGGGTATGACATTTCACAGTGAGGCTCTGGGACTAGGTTGCAAAATGTTAAAGGTAACTTCAGTAACACAAGTTTCACAACTTCTGAATCCCTCCTTCACATTGAGCATGTAAAGTTTCAGGTTGTTGAAGGCAGGTAGAGTAGGACTATGGATAGGATTTCTTTCAAAAGTGTTATTATATGAATCTTGGCTCTATCAAGGAAAAGAGGAGGTAAGGATGCATCTCTTTCTCTTTTACCTTGAAAGGGGTGCAGAGTTCAAGAGGATGACTAGAAGATTTTGACACACATTCCCTGAAGTTGAAGGACACGTGGACTTGTGTTTGACTGTCATGTGAAAAAACAAGAGACAGGCAAACAGTACAGATGCTGATGGATGAGCTGAAGTGAAAGTAGCTGCTTTAGAATCAGCCTACACTCAAAGAGCATGTGAAGGTAAGGAGTGGATATTTATTTCCTGTGGTCCACAGTGGGCCACACTCAAAAGAGAGCCTGTGTGGGCTTCCTAAGGCCCTGTTCAATAGTCAGCTGAAAAGACAGGGAGAAGGTGACCGTATTTCTAAATTCCTAGGGACTGCAGAAGGAGTAAGTATTATAATTTGTAATAATATATGTAAACTAAATATAGTATCCTAAGCCCGGCCCCCTCCCTAACTGAATGAACCTCCTTGTGGCCAAGGGGGTCCCAGGAAAATCTTAAAACTTAGTTCCCTGCCTTGACAGAAGGGGAAGTCAGACACACCTTATTATACTCCCCTCCCTTTTATGGCTTAGACACAACTGACCAGCATTAATGTAAAATGGAAATTATAAGAGTGACAGAACAGACTCTTTGTGATCATAAGATACCAGATTATAAACAAGACGAAAAGTCATGCCAGGAAAGGGTTAAGTCATTCACCTTTACACTTACAGAATAAACTACGCTCTAACTGCCACAAGGTTTTTCTTTTACGCTAGCAGCTAACAAGTACTGGCTTTGGATAAAAAATATTAAGACAATTACAACTCATCCAGTTCACAGGCCCTGACTAACTGACACCCTCTTTCCACCAGCCATAATGACAGCTTTGATTGGACAAGAGACTGATTTCGGTAACTTTCTCCTGATAAGAAGACCATGGACCATGGACTGGTTCTAGCTGAATTACAGAAGCTGCAAACTTGCATGCCTTGTGTCCTGAAAAGACTTTTTGACACCTCAGGCCTAACTATACTACATTTAAATGTTCAGTCTCCATTCCAAAATAAACGTTGAGTCCTATGTTATATGCATGTTTGCTCAATATACACGTCAGGACCACCTTCATGAATATCCACAACTTCTCCTGTAACATGTTTAATATGTATGTTTTGCTAACCCTTTTAGCATAAAACTCCTATCCCAGCCCCTCCTCCTTCAAAGTGCCTGTCTGGTCTTTGCCTGAGGCTGCTTTTCTTAGCCTGTGGGATAGCTAACTCCCTTTATAAAAAATAAAGTCTCCTCTCCTTTTCTAAATTTATAAATAGTGTTTTTGTAAGTAAACATTAATACCCATTTTCTGGGAACTGTACATTAGAAATCCCCAAGAGTAGTGACGGGGGCAGCTGTATAATTGTGTTAGCTAAGTTCTTATATAGTGTCTTCTCTCAAATACACATTATTTTGGTAACTCTTAAGTCAAGAGTTTTCTTTTAAAGGTTGTCGTGCTGATTATCACTCTAATATCTTACTGTCAACTTAACAGCAGCAAGAATAAACTGTGGCCTATGTCTTGAGTGGCTTTCCCCAAAATCACACAGTATTTAACAAAGTGCCTTCCTGTGCTAACAACAATTGAGAAACACTGACACCGATTTCATTTATAACCAATGTGACCTCACCTCTTTCCAGTTAAGGTTTTTCTCCCACTTTCCTTTAAAACACATAGGATACATTTCTTCCAAAAGACTAACATGTACCTCTCCAGGAACTGACAGAACACACTACTGGTCTTTGACTCACTTTTAGGAGGCATTGGTAATCTCTGTAAATTAAGTACTCATCTACCAAATGCACAAACTTATTCAACAATCACCATGTGTTACAATCACTTTTAAGAAACTTGAATAAGAACTTATTTAAGGCAAAGGCTGAAGAATACTTTAAATTATTTGAAAATATTAACAGAAACACTTATAAATTGAAAATCATTCTAGGGGCAGGATGGACGTAAAACATTAGAGAGAGAGAGAGAACGCAAAGGGAAGTTTTATGTGATCCACCCTAAACTTTGAACTATCAAGTTAGTTGAATCTATTACATCCACTAAGCTTTGCCTTTGCTTCTACTGATTTTTAATCTAAGAAAAAATGTTTAGCTGAAAGAAGATTTTGGATTAGTGAAGGTAAGAAAACCAAAAGAGTAAATAAAATACCAGGCTAGGCATAGTGGCTCATGCCTGTAATCCCAGCACTTTGGGAGGCCGAGGTGGGAGAATCACAAGGTCAAGAGATCGAGACCATCCTGGCTAACAGTGGAACCCCATCTCTACTAAAAATACAAACAAACAAACAAACAAACAAACAAACAAACAAAATTAGCTGGGCCCATGTGGTGGTGGGCACCTGTAGTCCCAGCTACTTGGGAGGCTGAGGCAGGAGAATGGTGTGAAACCGGAGGCAGAGCTTGCAGCCTGGGTGACAGAGCAAGACTCTATCTCAAAGCAAAACAAAACAAAACAAAACAAAAGGTTAGGATTTAATAAGCCTTCTCTTGATGTTGACAATGTTACTACAATAAGACCACCACTACTGATAGACTAAAAACATCAAGACAAGAGGGGATGCATTTCTCCTAAATAGGCTAACACATGGAAACCTACCAATTAGACCTGTAGGCTCCATGCCATTGATCAGGTAGAGTCTGTCTCTCTGAATGCTCAAACTTTCACTTTGAGGATGAATCCTTTTCTGCTGTGGGTACACCACACTCCAGGCGGTGCACTCCACTCTGACATTTGCCAAAGGGTGACCAGTTATAATAACTTTAAGTTTCAATGCTTAATTTTGAGTAAATGGTTTACACTTTGATTCCTGAATCACTGTTCTCAGTTCACCCAAAAGGAGGCATGCAAATCATTACTGCTACCCCTAACTACGTGTTTCTTGAGTGGGGCAGTGTGGGCACTTCAGCAAGTGTCATAGAGGAGAAAACAAAGACCTCGGTTAATTGCTTCTGTTTGACTTTCTCTTCAATCCACACATCAGGCAAGACCAGAAAAACAACTACATTTGCTTTTTTTATGTAGTCCTGCCAATGAGGAGCTGTGTAGCTAATGTGTTAAAGAGAGAAAACAGAAAAAGAATAAGGTAAAAGCCTAATGGATCACAGGAATCCATGTAGCAGACACAGGACTGGATTCCACGGTGTAAGACATTTGTGCATTTACCACATGTGGGAGGAATGCTCTCTCTCCTTCCTAGGCCAAATGACTGTGGGAAGCATTGTAGGACAGACAGTGGGAAGGTAGACTCTGGAGTCAGATTCCCGTATTTGGTGTGCCTTTGGACAATCCTGAATCACCCTTTGCCTTACATCGAGCGTCAGTAGAATTTGGATAATAGTTGTGCCAACATTATAAGGTTGTTAGGAGATTAAATAAGGTGTATGTATACACACATAAAGCACTTAGCACACTTAACATAGTAAGAGCTCAATAGGCACTACTTCTTATTATAGAAAAAAGAAAGGAGACCAACTCTTGTTGAATACCTACTATATGCCAGGAATTGCACTAAGCACTTTCACATCTCCTCATTTCCTCCTATAACGACTCTATAAGGTAACTAGTTAGAATACTTAAATGGCCAACCCAAAAAACAAGCAGCTAATCTGTGGAAGATCCTAGGTTTAAAATCAGGCCTTTATTTCATGATAGGATACTTCATGTCCTGTGATTCAGGGTTTGATACACAGGAAGCAAATGAATAATACATAATTATTTTAGAAGTCAATCTCTCTGGGAGCTAATGAGCTGTCAGGGTTCTTCTTCAATTTGAGATGATCTAAGTATAGGTGGTTGGCACTCTGCCCACCTATATTAGTAAGAGAATGCTTGCTGCTGGAAGAAATAACTCCCAGATTTCAGTGGCTTTGCACAATATTTTATGGTGCTCACATTGAGTCCAATCAGTGTTGGAGGAAGGGTTGGGATGGAGCTTCTGCATTTAGGCACTGAGGCTTCCTCCTTCTGGCCAGTCCTGGGGTCCTCTATTGATTTCCCAGCCTGCAGCTGGAAAATGAGGGAAAAGAGTGAGTATGGCACATTTGGACTACTTATGGGTTAGGCTTGTAGGTGGGCATACTTCTGCCCATATGCCTAATCGCCAGAACTTGGTTACCTATGAAGGAGAATGAAACAATAGTTTAGCTGCATGCACTGGAAGAAAATAGCTTGTATGACTAGATAATTCATACCACAGTTTATTCTTCTGGTCACTAAATATTAATTTCACTCTTTCTCCCGTGTATAAGACCTATCTTTCTTCTCTGAAAACAGATGACTCTAAGTCTCAGCCAGTTCCTACATCCGGCTCAAAGTCCAGCATCTATGGGAAATGTATGTCCTTACCAGGCTTGGATGTGGAGCCTCTGCTGACTTATGAAGTTAAATAATAAGTTTTCAGTTTCCCACTCTTCACTCCTCCACTCCACCCTCCTCCCCCAACAATGCTCAAGCAATATGGGAAAGAGCAGAATAAGAGACATAACCGCCACAGGTCTGCTGTGTATTTCTGAAATCCTCCTGGCCAGGTATTTTAAAGGGCCCTCTCTGAGTGGAGAAGTTACTTGGTCAGCCACGGAATCTGTGTTCAGGAAGAAACTCCCCTCTCTCTCATTCTCTGTGACTCCTGCTCTACCCACTGGGAATTTTATCCTTCTCTATTTTTCTTCGTGGCCATATCTGAAGGGGCCACAGGGAGTACAATCTTCTTGGGAGCGCTACAGCTTTCACAGCCTGCTTCCTGCTCATAAAAGTTTGGGGTCCCAAGAATTGTTTTAAGCCATAAACAAACAGAAGCCTTGTTATAGCAAAAATATTATTAGTTCAGCAATACAACTTCCTGAACGACTGAATAGGCTTCTAATCTATTTGCCTTTTCTAATCAGTACCATGCAAGAGCAATCATGCTCAAGTTCTTTCCTAGACATAATTCTCAAGCCTGATGTCATTTTCTTTTTCATCTCTATGCATCCCTCTCTCAAAATCCTGGCAGCTAACTTGAGGCTCACTGAAACAACAGGTTTGAATGCCAAGGCAGTCCCCTTATTCTGCTCTTTGCTGCAACACCACTGTGGTGTGTTTAAGCAAGACTTTTGATGGGTATTTGCAGTTCAGGACCTTTTCCAGTCTTATGTCTTACAATTTGGAGTCCAGGGGCAACTTGATTTCCAAACTTGTAAGATTTTTTAGTTTTAGACTTTCTTTTCTCCTTTTAATCTATGCATGAAAATCACTTATATCTTGTCTGGGCTCCTGTACTGAAGGCATTTAAGAGTAAGCAACAGCACACTTTCACTCTACTTCCTTCCAATCACTTTTCTTACAGCTTTAGGCTCAGAGGCATGTGCTCCTTTCCTTCAGTTATTGCAGATGGCACTTACATGAAATACTGGGCCACAGAATAGCAAGACTCCCTAACTTAGCTTGCTCTTTTTATTTTGTCACTGTCTGCTATCTGACCACTGAAACAATAGCACACATCTTGGGCTTTCACTAAGTCAGCATTCCACTTCCTGTCTTGATTCCTGTATTAGATAGAGAAAGTTAACTACTGGAACTGATAACCCCAAAATATCTGTGGTTACACATTAAAAGTTTATTTCTTCTTCATGTAAAGTATAATTGGCAGTGGGGGTATGGTAGGGCTCCTGTCTACACAGGCACTCAGAAACCCAGTTTCCTCTTTTCTTGTGACTCTATCATTGCCGAGGCCTCTGGTCCACTGATGGATTGATTTTCTGTATCAGGTCTCAGACTGCCTAGACATGAATCACATCATTCACAATCTATTGGCCAGAAAGCATCAACAGCCACATTTAATTGTAACACAAGATGGAAAACATAGTCTAGCTGTATGCCTGGGAATAAGAGAAAATAAGTTCGCTAAAGAACAAGACTGTCTCCACCACACTATCTCTGCCCCAGGCACTGAGATGCCATGAGCTGTGGCATTTGACAGGACATGAGATGGAGTTTAGCATGGTGCAAGGAGTGCCCCGCTCTTGATGGACACAAGCATTGCCCTTGAGATAACAGATTAATTCCCCTCCCCCTCCAGATTTTATATTAAATAAAATCCATAAATATTGGAAGGTCAATAAACACAAGATATACTGTCATTTTTTCAGCATTCAACAATGGTTCCAGTCTTCTTCTGCAGAAAAAGATATGATTGGTCTGACTCTATAGAGAGGAGCTGACTCTGAAAACAGCTCCTTCCAAAGTTCCTCCTAGAAAACACCCTCTGCACGTACAAGTTCCTCCTTGTTTTCTCCATACCAGAATGTGTTACATAAGTCATTGCTATTTCCTTGTTCTCATAGATGCTTATATCATGATAGATGTAAGATCCTAAAGAAAGTAAAATCAGAAATATTATAGTCCATTATCCCTAGAAGATGATTTCAAGCAGACTACATAAAATTCAAGTAGTAGTCTTTGACTAAATCCACATACTGGCGTCAACTTCTGCGGATAAAGCTTGATTTTAAAAACACTCAAGATGCCCTTCATCTTGACCATCGTTCTGTTTTGGGGATCACCATTCAAAAACACTATGTTGGCCTTGTCTGTCCGAGTTTTAAATTAATCCTTTTGGGTTGATTCTGTAACAAAACTGAGGACTTCTTGCTATTAGAGCTTAGGGACACAAGGGTTTTTTGCTTGCTGTTTCTTGGAGTCAGGCAGAAGGCCCCTTTCCCTCCTTTTATCTGGTTGAATTACTAAATGGCTCTTTTTTCCCCTCATCTATTAATCTAGCCTGTGAGTTATCTGATAGTTAAATAATTAAAGCTAACTTTACCATTTCTGAAAAAAAAAAAGAGAGAGAGAGAGAGAGAGAATAAAAGCCTCCTTATGGTTCTGGGTTGTTTTGAAAAAATAAAACAGACTTTCAAGGTTTGGGGTTCTCTTCATGTGAGAGTAGAATGGAAAGACATAGAAGCTGCTAACACACTGGAGCCAAGCTATAAACCTGGGCAGCTTTGCTCTTGCACAGAGAAAGAAAGAGGGAAATGGCTGTGTTTAGAAGAAACTGCTCCTTTCTCACCCAGTGCATATAAGGGCCCATGCTGAGCAGATAGGACGTTAATGTTTAGGCACCAGTGAACCAGGAAAGATGGGGCAGGGGTACACATGGCCCTTATCCCCAGTTGGCTCCAGGAGAGGAAGAGGTTGGTCTCCCTGCAGAATGAGAGTGTCAGAGATGCCCTTCTATCTTTTGTTTCTCAGGCGTGGAAATGGTGTATAAGCAGCAGTAGTTTTGGACACTTCTTGTGGGGTCGGGGAACACTCCCTCTTCCTTGCTGTTTTCCACTGTTCCTCTTTGTAAGAGTAGGAAGGACATTAGATGCTAAGTCAAGAGAGCTGAATTCTTATTCTGACTCTGTCTTGTTAGCTTTGTGACCTCAGGCAGCTCGTTCAACATCTCTGTGAATTTTCTCTTCTGTAAAATGAAGAGAAGGAATGAAGCAATTTATGGGATCCTTGAAACTCTAATATTGTTTATAAAGGCTGCTGGTGACCTCCACTGCCTCCAAGAAATCCTGACTGTCTGGAACAATAGACTATCCTGTGAGGAACCATTTCCTAGTGAAATACTTTAGTACATATTTAAAGATGATAATTTAAGGGAAAGAGGCCTGGGTTTGTCATTGGGCTTTTTGTAGAGGCAAAGGATAGAGGCCTTGACTTCTTTAACCAGCAATTAAAAGGTTATATAATCTACATCAGAGGGCAATTGGAAAATTTCCTGATGATCTGTAGAATAATATGCCTTTTTTCCAGTATTCCGGAGAACATGGGAAGGGCAGTCAGGAGCAATTCCTGTGATGTGAAGTGGCAAGATTGCTTTCAGAGCATCAGCTACAGCTGTTTGATCTGTCACCCTCCCACCTCTTGAAAAGTGTTAAAACTCCAGGCTATCTTTTCTTCCACTAAGTAAGTAATGTTTCAAAGAGAACTGAGGAATGTCTATTAGCTCTCAAGTATCTGAGGCTGACTTAAAGGTGAAATGTACCCAGAACCCAGAGGCAGACATGAGAATGGTACAGAATGAGTTCTGAACAGAAACCTGACGTAGCACCAAGGTATATGTTTACAAGTGTGGAGCACATTCACGGCTGCCTGGATCTCAGCCAAAAGGCCAAGTTACTGTGGAGCATTTTGACATTGAAAAACTATGTTTTCGATGTCATTTTTAAGCTGTTAAACAGAGACTAAGTCGATAAAGTTACTCAACTGAATATTTGCAGATGGCTATGAACAGAGTGAGTCTGGGTTTCAGCCAGGCATTTGGCAAGGTCTTCTTTGTTACCTGCAAAACCAGATGCAGTGCTGTGGGCCAGCAAGGATGTAGTTAGGTAATTTAGTGACTGGTTGAATGAGACCAAACTGATTAATTAATGCATCAGTGTCAGTCTAGTTTATTTGCCACAGAGTTTTTATCTTTGACACTGTCCAGTTTATAATTTTTATTAATGAATTGGGTGAGAACATCAAATGGCAAACTGAAAATATAAGTCAAATCCAGTGAGATAAAATTTCACAGAGGTAAATACAAAGTGCTACACTTGGGATCAGGATATTAGCTGCGTAAGAACATCGTAAAGGAGGCATCATTTAACAGCAGGATGTTAAACACTTTAACATCCTGTTAGAGTGAGTTGTAAGCTCAGTTTGAATCAGCAGTATGATATGACTGCCAAAAAGGCTAATGAGGTTCAGGACAACACTAACAGAACCTCTACTTTGCGCTGGACAGAGCACACTTGAGGAGCAGTAGGCTGTTTCCCCAGATTGAATAACAGAAGCTGGCAAACTGGGAATGCATGTAGACATGCAGAAGGAATCGAGGGGATTTATGTCATATAAGGAAAAGACTTAGGGTGGATAATTCTCTCACTAAATCTGCAGCCTTTATTTTGGAAGAGCAGTTTCAGACTTATTCTTGGTGGCTCCAGAGTACAGGACTAAATCTAATAAGGAAAAAATACAGTGTAACTGTTTGCAGTCTAGCACATGGGAGAATTGCCTAATAATCTACCTAAAAATTAAATGCTCTAGCCTAGGAGGTAGTGAATTTCCAAAATCTACATGTCCAAGCAGAAACAAGCAATTACAATGCAAGCAAAAACTGATGAATTCTTCTTGAGCAAACCATAGAAGGAAATTTAAGCAGCATATGGATGATAATGTCCAATCTTAGCATACAGTGCTCAATGGCTAAGGTATAAGAGCTGCAGAGAAGCTTATAGATAGTATAGTCTTGGACAAAATCGGCCTTGCCTTTGTTTCGGCTTGTTGGATAATGCTTGAATGGGATTATATTGGCTAATGAGTTAAGGCTGATGAAATCTTTAGAAGGTTTTAGGAGAGTTTTAGGAAGCTATTGCTAGAACATAGGAAGAGCTCTAGAATGAGAATTAGGAAGCAGGAGTGTGATGTTTGGCGTCAGAACTAATCTTCAGGAGTTACCAGGCAGGTTGCTATGACTCAAGTGTCATTAACTATAGAACAAGATTCAACTTTTATTTATTCTTAGAGACTCTGAATTTCATGTTGGGCTTCTAATAGCCCCAGGGCAGAGATACAGTAACTTAGGAAAACACTTTGTGGGCCTGTGGTGTGGATTACTAAAGAGGAGTTCCTTCTGAGCTCGGATTTCGGATTTCGGATTTCGTTGCTGAACAGATCTCTGTATGAATACAAATAATCATTAGGGAGACAGCTGGCCGTTGCTGGGTGTCACCGATAAAACACTCTTTTCACATTCCTGTCTTTTCTTCCTGGGAATTTTGCCAGAAGGGCTGAGAGCAAGCGTTTGGTTAAGCAAGTGGGGTTTGCTCTCTGCTTCTGTAAGGTCCCGTGGGATGTATTGATTCTCCTACATCTGTAGCATCAGGGACGAACACGCATCTAACAGACCAGGATAAATAGACTACGCAGAGCCAGTTCTCCTGAGCTGATTTTGTTGATAGGGAGGCCAATGATATTAAAGTGGCAAGGCCATTCGCACCATCAAGAGTTGAAGGTTTCTGGGACTCCTGCCTATTGCGGTTGTTGGGAGGAGCAGACTTCAGAGAGGAAGACCTGGGACACCAGTTTGTCCTTTTCTGTTCTTATGCTGTACCTACCCAGGAGACTTAGCTATTTTCATAATTTCAGCTATCACATATAAGCAAATGACCCTCACCTCTATATCCTTAACCTGTGTTTTAGATCTATATGACCAAGTTTCTGTTTGACATCCTTATCTCAATATCACACAGGAACTTCAAACTCAACATATTCAAAGACGAACTCATGATTCCTCTAAAATTACTCCTGCTTTTGCATTTTATTTCCAAGTGAATGGCAGCACAGTCCACCCAGTCATTCCAGAAAGAATCTTTTATTCATTCACTCATTGATCTGAAATATATTTATTTGACTACATACTCTGTACCAGGCAATGTTTGCTTCTTGTCTGTATAGTTAAAAAACAAAATCCCCATCCTCTAGACAGTGCATTTTAGTGGGAAGATAATGACTTTCAATGTGGCAAGAATAACAATAAAAATCAAATAAAATGGGCACACTAATAAGAGAATTTCAAGCAATAATAAGATCTAAAAAGAACAAGGAATAGAGTAGAGGGTGGGAGTTTCAGGAGGCCAGTCAGAAGCTACTCTAGCCAGGGTGGTCAGGGAAAGAAGTTAAGGAGCTGACATTTAAGTAAATAATGAAAATCTGCTGCTATAGAAAGATTTGAAGAAACAATAAATGCAAAGATTCTACATATATGAGTGCAAATTATGTATGTGTGTATATATGTATACGTATTACACATATAATTGTATATAGTACAGATACACATGTCTGTGTATATATAGATATATATAAATATGCATTATGTATTATATATATTTTTATACATATATACATATATGTGTGTACATATGTGTATGTTTCTATATATGCATATATATAAATTTCTTGTCCAAAAGTAGAACTTGAAAGTACTATATAAAGGATTAAATAATATAAAAATCTTATACAGGGTTAAGTAAATGAATACCCATATAAACGGGAAAAGATGAAGGTAAACCAACAGTGATTTATATTCTAAAGTCAGAATAGCAAAAGTTTCAAACCATGCCCAACTCAAGACCACACTGGTGACATGTTCACTAATGCAAGAGTCCTTTCTGAAAAGTGCTGGAAGTTTGATTACTGGTGAATGCACCTGAAGAGAAAGAGTTTGTAGTTTTATCAAGCACGTTGCAGCTACCAGTTTTCTCAACTAATTGTTGAATTGAGAAACACTGATAAAGTCAAGGGACCTGCTAATTTTAAGTTTAGGATGTTTATAGATGCAAAAATTCTCAATAAAATACTAGCAAACCAAATCCAGCAGCACATCAAAAAGCTAATCTACCATGATCAAGTAGGCTTTATCCTTGGGATGCAAGGTTGGTTCAACATAGGCAAATCAATAAATGTGATTCATCACATAAACAGAGCTAAAAAGAACAACCACATGATCATGTCAATAGATGCAGGAAAGGCTTTTGATAAAATTCAGCATGTGTGTATATTAAAAACTCTCAACACACTTATTGAAGGAACATACTTCAAAATAATAAGAGCCATCTGTGAAAAACCCACAGCCAACATCATACTAAATGGGCAAAAGCCGGAAGCATACCCTTTGAAAACCAGAACAAGACAAGGATACCCTCTCTCAGCTCTCTCAACACCCCCATTCAACATAGTATTGGAATTCCTGGCCAGAGCAATCAGGTAAGATGAAGAAATAAATGGCATCCAAATAGGAAGAGAAGAAGTCAAACTATCCCTGTGTGCAGATGATATGATTCTATACCAGAAAATCCCGTAGTCTCTGCCCCAAAGCTCCTTGATCTGATAAACTTAATGAAGTTTCAGGAAAAAAATCAATGTACACAAATCAGTAGCACTCCTGTACATCAACAACATCCAAGCTGAATGCAAATCAAGAATGCAATCCCATTCACAATAGCCACAAAAGGAGTAAAATACCTAGGAATACAGCCAATCAGGAAGGTGAAAGATCTCTAAAACAAGAGTTATAAATCACTGTTCAAATAAATCAGAGATGACACACAGAAAAAGATTCCATGCTCACAGATAGGAAGAATCAATATTATTAAAATGGTCATGCTGCCCTAGGCAATTTATAGCTTCAATGCTATTCGCATCAAACTACCAATGGCATTCTTCACAGAATTAGAAAAAACTATGTTAAGATTCATATGCAACCAAAAAAGAGCCCCAATAACCAAAGCAATCCTAAGTAAAAAGAACAAAGTTAGAGACATCACATTATCCTACTTCAAACTATACTACAAGACTGCAGTCACCAAAAGAGCGTAGTACTGGTACAAAAACAGACACGCAGACCAATGTAACAGAAGAGAGAGCCCAGAAATGATTCCACACACTGATGAGAATCCGATCGTTGACACAGTAGACAAAAACAGGCAATGGGGAAAAGATTTCCTAGTCAATAAATAGTGCTGGGATAACTGGCTAGTCATATGCAGAAAATTGAAACTGGACCCCTTCCTTACACCAAACACAAAAATCAACACAAGATGGATTAAAGACATAAATGTAAAACCTAAAACTATAAGGGCCCTGGAAGATAATCTAGAAAACACCATTCTGGACATAGGACTTGGCAAAAATTTCATGATATAGATGCCAAAAACAATTACAATGAAAACAAAAATGGATGAATGGGACCTAAATAAACCAAAGAGCTTCTGTACAGCAAAAGAAATTATCAACAGAGTAAATATACAATCTACAGTACAGGAGAAAATGTTTGCAAACTGTGCATCTAACAAAGGCGAAATATCTGGAATCTATAAGGAGCTTAAACAAATTAACAAGCAAAAAAGAAAAAAAACATAAAAAGTGGGCAAGGGATATGAATAGACACTTTTCAAAAGAAGACACACAAGTGGCCAACGAGCATATAAAAAATGCTCAACATCACTAATCATCAGAGAATTGCAAACCAAAACTACAATGAGATATCATCTCACACCAGTCAGAATGGCTGTTATTAAAAAGTCAAAAAATAACAGTTGCTGCAGAGGTTGCCGACAACAGGGAACACTTACACACTGTTGGTTGGAATGTAAATTAATTCAGCCAATATGAAAAGCAGTGTGGTGATTTCTCAAAGAACTTAAAACAGGATACTATTCAACCCAGAAATCCCACTACTGGCTATACTCCCAAGGAAATATACATTATTCTACCATAAGGACATGTGCACATGTATGTTCATTGCAGCACTATTCACAATAGTAAAGACATGGAATCAAACTAAATACTTATTAACAGTAGACTGAATAAAGAAAATGTGATATATACTGCATGGAATACTAAGCAGTCATAAAGAAGAAGGAGGTCATGTCCTTTGCAGCAACACAGAAGGAGCTGGAGGTCATAATCCAAAGTGAACTAACACAGGAACAGAAGACCAAATATCACATGTTCTCACTTACAAGTTAGAGCTAAACATTGAGTGCATATGGATAAAAAGAAGGGAACAACAGACACCTACTTAAAGGCGAAGGGTTGGGGGAAGGTGAGGATTGAAGAAACTACGTATCAGGTACTATGCTTATTATCTGGGTGATGCAACAATATGAGCACCAAACCCTCATAACATGTAATTTACCTATATAACAAACGTGCACGTGTACCGTGAATCTAAAACAAAAGTTTTTTAAAAGTTTAGCATGTTTAAAAATTTAATTATTATTAACACAATTGAGTTTCGAGTAAATCTTGGCATTATGCAAAAATGAATGTCTCTAAGTTATGACTTATATATGTTTTTCACTCAAGCAACATTTATCTTGAGTTTAATATACAAGGCACTGGACTAAGTCCTATAAAGTATATGAACATGAATCAGATACAGAACTTTCCCTGAAGAAGCTCACAATTCAAGTGAAAGAGAGAAAAATGTACATAAGTGATTGTAAATCAAGATGGAAAGAAATTACTCTCTTAGCAAAGATTTTAAGGTGGCTTAGGGGATGATGAGATAAATTGCATTTGGAGGAAATAAGAAACAGCTTCAGAAAAGATATGACCTTTGAAGCATTGGTGGAATTTAAACATGGAGAACTAGAAGGAGAGCCTTCCAGTAGTGTGAAGCTGTGAGAAATGGTGAGATAACACAGGGATGTGGTAGCCATTGACTTTTCATGTATATATTGACTGTCCCTTCCTGCCCGGCACGTGGTAGGATTGTACATCCCTTCCCACTTGAAATCTGTTATGACAACATGGGTCATTTTGATTAATGAAATATGAACAGAAGGGATGTACGTTATTTCTAGGCAGAATGAGTACATACATCACCAAATTGCCTGACCTATCCCAGTGCTTATGGAAACATGAGTCAAGATGGAGCTTCCAACAACATGGGTCACTAAGCATTTAAATGAGCAGGATCCTGCCACCCCTAACAAACTTAAAAAAAAAATTCCTTTTGTGTGTGTGTGTGTGAAGCAACTGAGATATTGGACTATTTGGTAACACAGCATACACTAATTCATTCTAATACAAGAATTGTGTACAGTTCAGTCCGGCAGAAGCTTCAAACATAGGAAAGGCAGTGGTGGGAGAGGAGTGACAGATACCTAATTATACAATTACAGCGAAATGTGAGAAGCATTCTAATCAAGGTTAACATTCTCAATATACAAAGATGTATATAGATCAATAAGAGAAAGTCTTAGATAACAGTAGGCAAATGGAAAAAGAATAGGCACAGAAGTTGACAAAATATAACTAACAAGCATATAAAAATCTTAAACATTATTGGTCATTAATGAAATTCAAATGTAAAGAATGAAATGGTACTATCTGCCTTTAAATTTGGCAAAAATATTAAAAATAATAGTATCCTACCTTGTGTTTTCTGATGGAAATGCAAACTATAGAAATTTCCAGGAAACAACTTGGCAACATGCATGAATGACCTTAAATTTAACCAAGTAATACCTCTTCAAGAAACATTACTTTCTTTTTCACTAATTAAGTCTCTTTTAATTTAAAGTTTCTGAAACCAGCTAGACATGGTGTGTCCAAATAATGGCACTTATTGAAAAGATACTGGTGAGTCTGGGGATATACAAGGAATGGGTAGAAATCCAGGCTTTGGGAAGGGCTGGAACCAGGGCAGCTTTGGCGATCTTATCAGCAGGATCATCCTTCCTCTGGAATGTTGCCAGTATGTGACTTGGCTAGAAATAACACTCAACGTCTATGTCTCTCAGGTTAAAATGCCAAATTCCAAAACTAAATAGACTAGTTTGGGTCTGGCATACAACACTGCACCCATTAGGTATGGTTAGAAAGGCAGGATTCCACAGCTTGAATACAAATATAGGAAACACCTGTGGGAGGAGCAGGTGGTTCCTAGAGCACAGATGTTTAACAGGCCACTTGATACATGTCTTAAGGAAAAGATCAGAAGTGGGAACAAAGGTTTCCATGTAAGAAGTTCATCCTAGTGATATTTATAATAGCAGAAAAAAAGAAACCCAAAAGTCCAGGTGGATGTTGTTGACGTAAATTCTTATGAACTATTATTTTCAAATAAATTTGTAGTCATGAAGAATTCAGTGTTGTGAGAAAAGTGCAAATAATTTTATATCCTGTAAAACAGTTTTTATAAAAGTTTTTAAAATGCCACAAAACATAAAAATATTAACCAAGATCTTGTGTAAGTAGCAGTGAAGGTTATGAAGAATGAGTACTTCGAAAATTTTTCTTGATTTAAGCAAATGACCTATGATGGTCATGCATGACTTTTATTATCATAAATTTCAACTATTTTAAAGAAGACATGCTGACAGAGGCAGTATTTAGCAGTAGTTGAAATTCCAGAGTCAATCATTCTGTGTTTATATTTTGGTTCTGCCATTTATTAGCTGAGCAATTCTGATCACATGGATTAACCTGCTCAGGCTGAGTTTTTGTATCTGAACGCCGAGAAATAATAACTCTTACAGCCTTGGGCTTTGTGAGCATTAAGTGTATATAAAACACTTAGCCCACTGATATTTCTAACATCTGATGAAAGGGAGCAGAGATAAGGAACAACTAATCCTACCCGGAAGAGTCAGAGAATGTGGTATTTTAACTAGATCTTCTTTCATTTATATTTATTTCTTGATATAGGGTGCTACTATAAATTGGGTCGTTTTGAAAGAAAGTTGGAGATAAATCACATCCATTAATATAAACATTCCCATAATGTATAGCTCCTCTTCACTTTAAAAATGTGCCAGGTAACTTCTGAACTGTGCTCGCACAGGAAGATTCACGGGTCTAACCAATGCAATGAAAAGGCTTGATTCTCCGAGAGCCCTCTGGGCCTTGAACATCTGCAGTGGGGCAAGTTAGACCAACTTCAACAAAGAGTCAGTACAACCTCAGCCTCTGATGCAAACAAGCCATGAGCTTTGCTTCTCCTTGGCACAGAGATTGACCTAGAAGCTGCAAAGCCAGGACCAACTGGCAACTGCCATCTGTACAAAGCGGTGTTGTAATGGGTCTGGGGCTGGAAGCGGTGTGCAGTCCCTGCCCTAATTCTGCCTGTATGTTTCCCTTCTTGCCTCTCCCTCCCTGTCTGAAGCTAAAATTGAAAACAGAGTTTAGAATCTGAAGCTCTCTTACAACCTTCTTTTCTTTCCGATAGGCAAATAGTTCTCATCCATTGTCTACAAAAGCCTTACTGTCTTGCTTAGCTAAAGTTTTTCTGACCCTCAAGGTACTTCAGATCATTTGTAGGTAATGGGAAGCAGTGCCGTTTTATTAGTAACAAAGGCCCAAAGCATAAACACATAGTGCCACTCAGTAATATTTATTTTTTTAAAAAAATACCCAAATACAAAACTTTGACGTATGCTGAAATTAAAAGAGCCTTTTCTTTCATGCTTTTCTGACTTTCTAGCTCCACCCAACCACCTTTTTGCTTTTCCTTAAAATATGTACTAAGTGTACATTTAAGTGCTAGATCATTCAGTACAGGCCAGGAGAGAGCTGATTTTGACTGGCCATCCTACCTTCTCCCCTTCTAAGACTCTTCAAATCAAAACTGTGACAATGGCCTTAGAAATTATCTTGGTATATGTTTCCATTTTGTAGGTGTGGAAACAGACTCAGATATGCTATGAGATTTAAGATGCCAAGAGATATTAAGACCTTACAGTTAGAATTATAGCCAGGTCTTCAGGAATTTATTTACCTCCTGAGCTCCTATTTATTTCATCATTCTCACTGTCTTAAGAGTAAAAAGCAGCTGAGCTGTGCCTGTTGGGATAGCTAATTTTCATCTTGAAGATTTCTTGGAGCTTATAGTCCAAGTAAACTATAAGATGGGACAAAAGTAATTTACCTCACTCCACATACCTCTCCATTTCTCCTCTGTACCTCTAAGAATATCTGGGATTTTTCTTTAAAAATACCAATATCAGGTCTTATTCTAGGTCTATTAGTTGAGAATCTCTCAGGGTTGAGCCCAAGTATTAGTATTTTTAAGAATCTCCCTGGGTGATTCTAATGTGTAGCCAGTGTTGAGAACCACTAGGCCAAGACTGCTTCCTTGTTTTTAGTTTCCTTTTGTCTTAGCCTCCTTTTTTCCCATTTCTTCCTCTCTTTATTATTTTCATTCATTCCCTTTGCTACTTCTCTCTTAACTGGGTATAAGAGGGAATTGAAGTTTATTGTTACATGTTTGCCACATGTATTCATTTTTTTTGCTGCTTGGGCTTGATTTTTAAATCAGGTGATTTGAACCTTTTTTTCCTCCTTCAAAGTAGCTTTTCTTCACCCTTCACAAAATTTAATCAGGTTTTTGCTAACATATAGCCTTCAATTAACTTATTTTCCTGTATGAAATGGACCTCTGTAGGAAAAAAGAAGGTGACAGAACTCTATCATTTAATGGTTATTAACATATCTTGGTCACTATTGACCATCTTTTCTTTTCAAAACCCTTGACATTGCATTGTTCTGGCCTCTGACCACATCCTGACTGATCTTTCATGGCATCTATTTCTCTTCCAGCTCTAACAACCCATTTCTTCTCTCACTGTACACAGCCTTCCTTGGTGATCTCACCTACTTCACAGCATCTCTCTCCCATCGGTCTCTCTTTCACTCTTAACTTTCACTCTCACTCTCTTTCTCCAACTTTATAATTATTAGTTGAATAATCTCTACCCTTTCTCAAGTCTTCAAAATTAACATAAACTCATCTTTTCCTCTTCCTTTTGCATCTCCACAAAAGGTTCTTTCTCCATTTATCAATGATATAGTTGTTCATTTATATCCTAATTTGTTCAAATGATATATAAGTGTTTGCTGTCTACAATATACCAGGTAGAATGATAGGTCTGGAAAAGCAATTTTGAGAAATTGAGTTATTGTTAACAATTACTCACTTCTTCCTTCTGCTGGAGAAGGTACTATATCCCCACTCATTGCTCTATGATATATAATCTTTTCTGTGCGGAGAGTATTACTTTTCTGCTTCATTGACTTTGGGGTTGGTTGGCCATGTGACATATTTTGGGCAAAGGAATACGGGCTGTGATATACACCATGAGTGAGCAAAGGGTTTCACAAAGCATTGCAAGTTTGGCCAGTGTTCTGGCCCCTGCCTTCTTGCCTGAGAGCAGTATTCCCAGAGAGGGCTTGCCCCTTCTGCCTGGCTTCTGGAACGAGAGGCCATAAGCAAGAGAGCTGCGGCCTGAAGCAGAGCTGAAGCTGACTCACAGTCTACATATCATATGAGCAAGAAATAAATGATAGTTGAAAGCAAGTGGTGCTTTGGAATTATTACAGCAGCTAAACTGTGTAATGCAGCAATGATCACTTAAACACTGTCCTTACCAGCCAGGGCTCAGAGTTCAGCAGAGAATCTCCAATTCCTAAGATTTGTCTCTTCAGACATTTTCGATTTTCCCTTTTCCAATCTTCTAGATTCAGCATCCACATTGCCAACTCCTTTTCACTGCCTGTCATTCTCTCAATTATTGTCACAGCTTTTATTTCATTTCCCTGCCCTCAACCTGCTTTCTTAACTCAACTGTTCCTGGTAAGTCATTGCCACAGCATGTGTTGGTTATGAATCCATGTTGCAAGTAATCAAAATCTCAACTCAAATTGATTTAAACCATGGAGATATTTATCTGGTTCATGTAACTGAGAGTGTTGAGGCAGAGATAACTTTAGACAAGGCATGATCCAGTGGTTCAAACAATACCAAGGACTTGTTTTCTCTCCATCATTTCTTTTTTACTGTTTTTTTTAAATAATAAAAAAAAACAGCTTTATTGAGATATGTATCACATACCATAAAATTCACCTGTTGAAAATATACAATTTAAGGGTTTTTAGTATATTCACAGAGTCGAGTAATCATCACCACAAACAGTTTTAGAACATTTTTCATTACCTTAAAAAGAAACCCGTTAACCTTTAGGTATTACCCCTAGTATCTCCATCCCTGCTTCCCTACAGGCTTAACCACCAGTAATCTACTAGTATCTCCATCTCCCCTCCCCCACAGCCCAAAGCAACCACTGCTCTACTTCCTGTATCTCAAAATCGTCCTATTCTGGACATTTTATGCAAATAAAGTCATATACTATATGATCTTTTGTGATCGGCATTTTTTCCCCTTAGTATAATATTTTAAGGTTCATACATGTTATGTATGGCATGTATCAATATTTCATTGCTTTTCATGGCTGAGTAACATTCCATTGTATGACTATACCACATTTTGTTTATCAATTAGTTGATAGACAATTGGGTTGTTACATCTTTTGGCCATTATGAATAATGCTGCTATGAACATTTGTGTATTTTCTTGTGAACATATGTTTTCAGTTGCCTTGGAATGAAATTGCTGACCCATACGGTAATTCTGTTTAACTTTTTGAGGAATTGCCAGATTGTTTTCCAAAGTATCTGCACCATTTCACAATCCTAACAGCAAGGCAGGTGGGTTTTAGTTTCTCTAAATCTTCACCAACAACTGTTATTGTCTGTCATTTTGATTATAGCCATCCTAGTGACTGTGAAGTGGTATCTAACTGTGGTTTTTTATTTGCATTTTCCTAATGACTAATGATGTGAGCATTTTGTTTTTCATGCACTATTGGCTATTTATATATCTTCTCTGCAGATGTGTCTATTCAGATCATTTGCAGGTTTCTAAATCAAGTTCTCATTTTATTATTGAGTTGCAACAGTTCTTTATATATTCTGGATACAAGTCACTTTCTTAGATATATGATTTGCAAGTATTTTCTTCCATCTCATGAATTGTCCTTTTATTTTTTATATTTATATATGTATATATATTATTTATTGTCTATTAATTTTATTTATTATTACTTATTTTATTCATTTATTTTTTGTGTTTTTACTTTTGTGATTTTGTGTCTTTCGAAGCACAAACGTTTTTAATTTTGATGAAGTCTAATTACCTATTTTTTCTTTTGTTGTGTGCTTTTCATGCCACATAAAACAATCTGTTGCCAAATATGAGGTCATAAAGATTTACTGCTATGTTTTCTTAGAGTTTTATAGTTTTAGCTCTTGCATCAAGATTTTTAATCCATTTTCAGTTATTTTTGCATATTGTATGAGGTTAAAAATTTAACTTTATTCCTTTGCATGTGGCTATCCAGTTGTTCTAACACTATTTGTTGAAAGGACTATTCTTTATCCATTGAATGGTTTGGCATTGCATTGAAAATACAAATCAATTTGGGAGTCTAAATATTTGGAATTATATAGTGGTGATGGTTGCACAACTTTGTGAATGTATTAAAAACCACTAAATCGGCCGGGTGCGGTGGCTCACGCCTGTAATCCCAGCACTTTGGGAGGCCTAGATGGGCAGATCACGAGGTCAGGAGATCGAGATCATCCTGGTTAACATGGTGAAACTCTGTCTCTTCTAAAAAATACAAAACAAAACAAAAACAAAAACAAAGCCGGGTGTGGTGGTGGGCACCTGTAGTCTCAGCTCCTCGGGAGGCTGAGGCAGGAGAATGGCGTGAACTCGGGAGGCAGAGCTTGCAGTGAGCGGATATTGCGCCACTGCACTCCAGCCTGGGCGACAGAGCGAGAGACTGTCTCAAAAAACAAAACAAAAAAACAAAAAACCCACTAAATCACACACTAAAAAAAGGGTAGATTTTATGCTATTTGAATTCTTTTTCAATGAAAAAAGTCTGCCCATTCTCTAACTTTTACTGATCTTCCTGAGCATATCTTCCAATCTGATGTGTTGGACTCTGCCTTTGAATATTTATCTTCGGCAGACCACTTTTATGCAACTGCCATGGCCTTGTCATATAATTATTTGTGTGATTTTCAAAGGTTTAAACGGGATGTATATTGAGATGGATATTACCACTAGAGATTAGTTGGTTATCCATAAAGAAACTGTATAGGTAGCATTGGTCCAACCTATAATTCTAGCCTCACTATGTCAGTGTTCCAGGTCAATCACATCTAGCTCACAATTCCTAAATGCACAAAAGTATGAACATGAGCCAAGAATGAAATTATGTTAATTTAGAATGAGATCAACTGTCTAGTAAACTGGTCATACTAGTGGATGGCCCTCCTCTGGGTGTATAACAAATGCAATAGCAAAAGCCAGAAATTTGCTTGGTAGGCATGTAATCAGAACAATGCTGTGATTCAAAAGCTTGGTACAAAAGATACTCTAGTCAAAAGCAGCTTCACAGTAGGGCTAAACCAGACAACAGAATTCAATAGTGTTTATCTCTGTGGCTCTCCTTTATCCAAGAATCACCGGATTCTTGTCCATCTTGCTTCAAGTCCAGGAAACATTCTATCTCCATGCTGCCTTTTTACAGACTTCTGATCATTCCTTATGCTCTGATTTCATAATTTGAATCCTAGAAAGAAGCCTTGCAGTAGACCCAGCCAATGCTTGGTTTTTTTCTCCCCATGAGATTGTAAATTCCGTAAGACAAAGAATGACTAGAGATTTATATCTTGTGCAGCACCTACCATAGATCTGAGTATTATAAGTGTGATTAAAATGAACTGAATCTTGAGGAAATGTACTATCTTCAAAGCACATTTGTTGATAACTTTCTTTTCCTTCATGGTATTGTGTATGAAAATAGCAAAAATTTAAAATTCTGTCAATGTGACTAATATTAATTTCCTGCATCATATTGCTTCTCTATATTCAGTAGATTTATTCTGAGGAATACATGCATTGTTTTATGTGAAGCCACTCAAATTATTTTAACTCAAATACAGCAATTAAAAAGTGCACTATCTTCTCTTTCAGTGATTCTCAAACTTAGCTGTGAATCAGAATCACTGGGAGGGCTTGCTAAAACATAAATTGCTGATCCCCACCCCAGAACTTCTGATTAAGTAGGTCTGGGTTAGGGACCCAGAATTTGTATTTGTAACAGACTTGTCCTCAGATGGTGCTGATGCTGCTGGTTAAGAACTAAGTATGCTTGGAGAACCATTGCTCTCCTTCATAGCTCTTGGTCTTCAATGTTAGAATTGGAGCCTCAAAGTGTGGTCTGTGGGTCCAAGCACCTTCAGTACCCACGAATGTATTAGAAGTCAAGGAGCTCAGGCCCCACTCGTGACCTCTGAGTCAGAACCTGAATTGTAAAAAGATCGCTCAGGTGATGTGTATACAAGTCATTAAAATTAGAGAAGCATTGACTTAGAGCACCAAGAGAGGTCACTTGCAAACAGCCTAGAGAGGTGTCAAGTGAACAATGATCTAATTAAAAGTAACAGGAACCTGCAAGTGTGCTACATTGTGCATATTTAAGACTAAGCTGAGAGCAAAGAAAACAATGTGACTAAATCAATCAGGGTCTTGGCAGGACACAGATGGGACTGAGTACTCAAAGAGAGAATTAAAGTGACTTTATTAAAGACAGTATGTTAAAAGATATGGGCAGGATCAAGCTTACCTATAATAGATGATAAAACACTTAGGTGTTAATATCAGCAAGAAGCTATTACCCCCCGAGGCCTAAATGGTAGGGAAGTGGAAGGCAGAAAAACACCCAGACTTCTTTTTCTTCTCATCCTTTAGTATCTTCATACCTTCCACTGGCCAAATCCACCTAGAAGGCCAAAGGCACCCCAACCTAGCTAATACAGCCCCTAGAAGTCAGCCTCCTAGGGGCACAGAGAAGAATGCAGCAGGGTGGAGAGCTCTCCCTTAACAGAGTCATCTATTGTTCAAGTACCAGTCAGAGTAGATCAGATTGAAAGTTATACCCTTTTTTATATCCAAATAAAAGTATATGGGAGAAATGTTAATAATGTTGATATAGAATCAAAAAATTAATAATGTTGATAGAGAAAATTCAAATATTCCTTCTTCATCTGCAACTGAGAAGACCCTAATATCTGTCACCAAAGGAGAAAGCATACAACGTGGCTTGTCATGATAACTTAGATACTGGTCAGTGAGTCAGTTGGCCATTCTTGCTGACCAAGACTGTCTATAGAGCTCATATTGTAAATGAGGGATGGAAAAGTGAATAGGCAGCTGATCATCTCAGTGACTACAGGAACTGTGCAAAGGCTGGGTAAGCTTTGTTGAGAGAAGCATGATGATAGAAGGTTCAAGCCAGAACTCACGTGGAAACAAGAGTGAATGGGCAATTATTCTCTGGAGTGATTTTAAAATATCTTAGGGTGAATTATCTTGAAGGATGACACTCTGTGTGTTGCTTACCGTAGGTCAGAGCTTCCCATATTATCATGAGTGCATATAAATTTCCCAGGGATCGTGTTAAAATACAGATTCTCCTTTAGCAGGTCTGGGCTGGGCCCTGAGCTTTTGCATCTCTAACAAGCTCCTACGCAATGCTGATGCTGTTGACCTTAGGAACACACTTTGAGTAGCAAGGTCCTAAGGCATACAAAAATCAAGAACAATCTTGATTGCATTGAAATTGGGATTTTGCTGTCTTTGGCCTTTGGAAAATGGATGGTAAATTAAAGTAGATCCATGGGAGGAAGACAGGAGGGTTGTGGAGGCAGTACAAGATCATAACTTTTTGTAGCCCATAACTTATTCTTCTTCTTTTCCCCACCAGGGAAAAGCTATCGAATTTGTTCTTTTTGTTTTCAACTTATCTTGTCTTAGCCCCTAACAAACCCCTATCAACAATCCCTTTGATCTTCATATGAACCTGGTTTTATCCCATTACAAATGTTGAAGCAGGAACCACAGTTACATGTAATTTGTGTTCCATACCTTCGTGGGGTTGGCTTTTTATGTACATACGTCTAAGATGAGGTAGATAAAGAAGTGAGTTTGATTCCACTGTCTTTGATGAGAAAACATATTTAACAGTCTATAAAATGTCATTGTCCAACATTCCCAAGGACACAGAATCCTTGTGAACTAGACATCACCACTGTAAAAGGTAAAAACTATGCCTAAGAGACAAGTCACTAACTTACACTGTCCCATTGAAGAAGTTACAAATCTATAGGCAATAAGTCAATCAGCAACACTCACTGAACACCTACTACATGCCTTTCATTATGGTAGAGATTGTGATAATATAGAAAAAACAAGGACTCTGGATCTAGAGGTGTCAACTCAGATGAAAGGCAAAAATCAGTATGTGAAGCAATAACAAATTGTGATCAGTCGGGGTGGACTTTGCCATCTCACTTTGGCTCTACACCATACATCACATATAGAATGGATATTTCAACACTGATTTACAACTTCAGATATAAACAATTCATTCTCAGCTAATGATCTTAAAACTTACTCCATTCTTATTTGCAATTTTACCTGGTAGTGAGTTATGTCCCCAATCCCAACCTTAGATTACTCTTTCAATCATTTTAATTTTCTACCCCCTCGCACTGGTTCAGGCTACCTTAACTAATTCCATTTCCTGAATCCCAGCCTATTGTGGGGTCAGGGCTCCTACAGGGTAGACCCAAGGGCCATGGGTATACTGAATAGAAGTGATATTTAAGTTGTGTCTTTAAAAAAAAGAGTTTGTCAAGTGAAAAAGTTGGGGAAAACATTTATGGTGGTTTTCAAGCAGTAATAACAGTAAGGAATATGGTGCAAAGGCATGTAACAATATCAGATCTATGCCAGGGGATACTGGGAATAAGCTTGAAAAGCCATTTACAAAGAGCTGTGATGTGCATCCTCCTTCAGTAGAATGATACAGATTGCTCTTCCATATGCTGTAAGGCCATGAGTACAATTCAGCTTGCCATGAAGCCTGGCACAAGACGAACCTTTGATCTGACTGGCACCAGTACTTCTTTGAAGTTAATGTGACCCTTATTTTATTTTATGTCCTGAAGATTATCAAGAACTAGAAGCTCCTAGTTATTTTCCAAGTTTAAAACTTCCCCTAAGCATTCCACTAAATACACTGGTCTTAATGTGGTAGTGGGTACATTTGGGACAGATAAGCAGACATTCAAAAAAAATAAACAGCTTAGTAAATATTTTACTAAAATGTTATAATTTTGGCCACAGAGCCTCATATGCTTTTTGACCTTTGCTTATTTTCTCAATAATACCACTAAAACCACCAACGCTGTCAAGGAAAGTGATCGATAGTTTAGCAAGATTCAAACTTAGAATGGAATACCACTAAAATGTCATGTGTTCAATGTACTGGGGCAAAATAAACCCAGAATATTTGGTTCATATGGAAACCAAAAACAAAACAAAACAAACAAACAAAAAAAAAACAGAGAAATTCATGCAGTGACCCATGGAGAGTTGACACATGTGCTGATCCTCTATATCTATCAAAGTGATTGAGGGGAACTCCCACGTTGATCCTATACATAGTTCATCGGAAGCCACATCTGTTCTCTTTCACCAATATATAACTGTGCTGTGTCTTGATCAGCTGTCTCAAGATTTTAGGTCCCTTTTGTGCTTTCCTAATATAAATAGCAAGGCAAGGCCTTTTGAATTCACTTTGGAACACTCTCAAAACCCAACAGGTGTTGGCCTTTGCTGACCTCTGGGGGCCTTTCCTCTCTTTGAGGGGGGACTGTCTGCTCTTCCCCAAAGGGATAGCCCTACCAGACAACCACAGGGTGACAGCTGGCATCCTCTCACAACACATGCCAGCAAGGAGGAGAGCTCAGGAGTGACAGCCAAGAATATTTGGCACCAGCCCCTCCTCCTTGTAAACCACCCATTGGGGAAAAAATGGAAAACAGAATTGCTGAGAATCTTACATTTCTTAGAAATGCAATTACCACAAATGTAAACGATATGGGAAGTTACAGGCTTACAGGCTGCCATCAGGAAAAACTAGTTACTTAGAGGTGAAAGCAATGCCTTTGGAACATGGTAAATGAAAACACAAATGAAAGTTGTTCAAAAAGGATTCTCAGGGTGGGCATGAGAATGGTGATACTGCAGAGCTTTTTACTTCTTTTTTTGGTTGTGAGGTTTTTGGCCATCAAATTAGGGTTGCTAGATTATGCAAATAAAAAGAGAATGTCTATTAATTTTTAATTTCAGGCGAATTAACAAAGGTTTTTGGATAAATATATTCTATGTAATATTTGGGGCATATTTATACTAAAAAGTTATTTGTTGTTTCACCTGAAATGCAAATTTAACTGGATGCTTTGTATTTTTCTGATAATGTGCCTCGAAATCTAACAACCTGTTTATTTTTCTGATTCCTGATTGTTCTCCTCCCGAGACCAATAGTGACAATTCCATGCCAAAATGAAACTTTATCCCAAGCTTTTGAGATAAATGGGAAACCTCAGTCATAGTATCTCAATTGTGTGACTGGAATGGACTCACTGTATAATGCTGCTCACTTCTTTCTGCTCACTCCAATTTTCATATAAATTTAAAGAACGTGTCTTTTGTTTTGGATTATTGTATAATTAACTTATTTGTCAGAAGAAGTGAGACAAGTATATTAAATGAAATTTAATTTAGTTTAACTAATAGTTGTCCCATGCTGAGCTAGGCATGATCTGGCAAAGGAGGGGCTGGTGACATGGTCTGTCAGGAATGTTCTGTTTATTCTGCCTCTGATGGGCTACATACAAAAAAATTTTCAAAAAGATCAATGTGGCTTGCCATTCAGCAGAGTTAAATAAATACTCAATGCTCACTATGTACCATTTTCTGGATCAGACGCTGAAGACGTAGAGATGTATAAACCATTACCTCCACATGCTGACTCTAATAGGTGATATACAATGGAGAAAAGATTAATTTTATTTGGTAGCATCAAGGAAGAATTCACAGAAGATGTGATGGAAAGAAAAAAATCTCCCTTTTAGAAAAAGTGCATCGGGGCAAGAAATTTTGGAAAAATGTAAAAGGTATCCTATTACCTTGGGATTTTCCTAGGCTTTCTGGTCATCCCATGAGCGTTTGTGGAATTACTTGCTTCATTCTGTAGGAAACACTGTTGTATTTCCTGCATATTAACAGCATTTATTGGTAAATTTTAAAAAGCTAACCAAGTTGTCACTACAGGGCAGTGAATCCATATAAGGCATTGGAGGTCTGTGAACCTATTGAGATTATATATACCAATTTATGTATACAGTTAATGTGAATTTTTCTAAGAAAGAGGGGCTTATAGTTTTTTTTAATTAACAAAGTATGCTATAACCTTCCAAACATTAAAAATCTGTCATCTAAAAATCAGAATGTTCATCAAAATAACATTATATAATCATTAAATATATAGTAAAAATCAACTTTCTGCAAAGACACTGTACAAGTTTCGGAGAACGAAATAAGGAGAGTCACTAGGCTTATGTAAAAATATCAGTCTTTGGAGGAAAAAAGTAGGAATCATGTGATTTAAGTGCTGTTATTGTTATAGAATCATAGTACTGAAGGGGCACGGAGAGATTTCTATTTTATTAACACTGATCTTCCACTCACTAATGAGGTTCTCCTTGTCTCCATGGGTCTCACCTAGATGATTTGACAATTGTCTCAACATTTCCTCCATGTATAATATTTATACTTAGAAACATTGATTCACGAAACCAAGGCATAATAAAATTCAGAGCAGTTCCCTAAATGTATTCAAATCGACCCTTTCTCCTTCTTTGTTTTTCCATTTTCTTTAGAATCTGTTTCTAAGAGGGGAATATTTATTGACTATCCTGTCACTATGACAATCCTATGAGGCATAGTTTCTAAATTCCCATTTTACCCATGAAGACACCGAGACTCAACAAAGCTAAGTTACTTAACTAAGCCAGGAAAGCTAGAAAGGGTGTTCTGATTTTTGGTTATCAAAGAGGATGGAAGGAGGTGAGTATGCAATTAAGTGAAGGGATCCAGTCTGAACAGAGGACTTGAAGTGAATTGTGTTACATTTCATGATTCTGCTTACCTGCTCTCTGGATTTGCAAGCCCACCATATCCATGACACACTTACTGGGAATTTCCTGCTTTTAGTATTTTTATTCCAAATGCAAATATGTTATTGAATGCAAATGTTATAATTCAACATAATATAACTTCATATAGAATATAATATTGAATCATATTATCATGCTTCCTGGGGTTCATATAGTTGACAAAATAATGACTCTATGCAGCCAAGTGAATCAAAGAGGAAGGGAATTTATTCTGGTGGCATGGTATAGTTTAGACTAAAACACAATTAGCAAACAAAGACAAAACCAAGCATTTATCCATTAGATATTTTAAAGTTCTAACTATTTAGGTCCAATAGTTGATCTCTGTGGCAGACACCTCTAACATCAAATTTACATGAGCTTCTCTATATTACCCAGCCTCCCTTGCAGTTAAATTAGGGCCGCATGCCTAGTACTGGTAAATGTCATGCACTGTTTCTAGATTGAGGCACTTAAGAGCTACAGTACCAACCTCCATCCCTTGTATCTCCTATTCTGGTAACTGTGGAGGCCAAAAGTTTCAAATGTCATAGGTATGACGTGCAGAAGGACCAACCAGTCCACATCAGGTTTTCCATGAGTTAGAAGCAAGCATTCAGTGTGTTCAGTGTCTGAGATTTTGCGGGGTTAGTCTACTGTGTAGTTACTCTCAAAGTATAAAAACTAACAATATCAGCATCCTTTGGAAATTTGTTAGAAATGCAGAATCTATTCTCGATCCCAGAGATATTAACCAGAATCTACATTTTAACAATATTCCCGGATGAATAATGTGCACATTAATTATAGAAGCTCTGTTTTAAACTATATTTGCAATTCTAGTAACTTTGGAATGCTAGTAGTGATACAGAGAACACCAAACCTGATTTGTATGAAAGTTAATAGCTTAGATTTTCAAAAACACAGAGATCTGTGACCTACTGCAGAAGAGTTTCTGGAAGTAAGCCTAGAAATTTCTACTAAAATTTCCTAGTGATTCTGAAAATTGGCTACATTTAAATCTTTGTCAGTTCCAACTGAGAATACAGATAGATACACATGATCACCTTAAATTTTGCTATTTTAGAATAATTATGAATTACATCAATCATCAAAATTTAGTTAACAAATGTTCTGTGAAGAGTTCCTAGTACTTATATACAGAGTCCATGGAATTAATGTTTAGGTCACTTGTTATCAAATTTTGAGGTGCAAAGGGATTTTCAACTTTTATTAGCCTCAGAAACTCTGGAGGAACAGAAAATCTGAACAGGGAGGGGTGCAGAAGGCATTGCCTTGATTTGCACTGCTTTTTCCAACTAATTGTCTTGCTTCAGTCCTTTCCAGGCTAAGAGTATCTTAGAGTTTAAAAGAGCCTGCAGCTGTCTTCATTTAGCAGTTTCCTTATCAGAATGAGGCAGTTCCATATCCTTTTGCAGACAGACATCAAAATACTGGCTCTTCCCTTCTTTATTTCTGACTTTCTCCCCTGTGAGTCAAAACCACAGTGAAAAAGGATTGTCACACAGTAAGCTCACCACCAAAGAATGGAGAGTACCTGGCTGCCTTAGGAAAAGTCAGTTAGAGTCCCTCTTTTTAAGGTTCTCACTGGGATGGTTTTTATTTTGCATATAATTTGTTTAAAAAATCCTCTCTGTCCCTTTTGAACTGGATCAGCAGCTTTCAGAAACCCCTTGGCTGCTGGCCTTTTCTCCCTGAATGCTTGTTAAGCGGGTAACACAATAGGAAAATCTTTAAACATGGTTTTCCAGAGTTGTTTTCTCATAACAACTCCAATTTTAAATTACAAAAAATCTTATTTTTTATTAACATGCTAAGTCTAAGACAATATTCAGCTGACATAGCTGAATGGGCATTTGCCTGATTCCATGGAGGCTCCTAGCCATGAGTAGAATAAAGTATTTCCAACAAGGACCTAGGTAAGGTCCAACCCCTAATGAAGAAATGCCATTTATTTCTAGGACTTACAAAACAGGGAATGTGGCTGGAAGAGAGGAGGGGGCAGACGTCACCAGGGATTGTAGGAACTGGGGCATCAAGAGAAGGAGAAGGGGAACAGAAAGGGTGGGATGGAGGAGGTGGCAAAAAACAGATCCTGAGGAGGAAAGACAATGAGGGAGGCATGTTAAAAGTAAGGCTTTGTTTTTCACAGTTTAAGTGTAAATCTTTTTCAAGAAAACAAACAAAACCAGGTCAGGAGATTGAGACCATCCTGGCTAACACAGTGAAACCCTGTCTCTACTAAAAAATACAAAAAATTAGCCAGGCATTGTGGCAGGTGCCTATAGTCCCAGCTATTCAGGAGGCTGAGGCAGGATAATGGTGTCAACCCGGGAGGTGGAGCTTGCAGTGAGCCGAGATCACGCCACTGCACTCCAGCCTGGGCGACAGAGAGACTACGTCTCAAAACAAAACAAAAGACAAAACAAAAAAAGACAATGCCCCCCCACCCCACAGCAAAAACTCTATGATTTGTTTTTCAAAATCCATAAGAGTAGATATACACAAATCAAACTGAATTGAAGATAAATAAAAATGTATTTCAGTTCAAACAACTGGTTAATAATTGGCTCGTATCTGTGTGGTATTAACAGGTTTATATGTAGATATTCTCTTAAAAAATCATTTATTCCTCCTACACAGGATAATCAGGCTGGTTGAATGTGTAAAATATTTAATGACGAGAGTTATGAAGTAATGTTTCTCTCTCTCTCATGGCTTTTGGGTTTTATTACCATTTCGGCTCTGAATCTTCTCTGACCTAGAATCTCCCTAACCTGAGGATGCCTTTTGGCTCTGTTTTTGTCTCTTTCTTTAAACTACTTTCTCTCATTCTTCCTTGCCCTCCAGTCTGTACTTTCCCTTCATGTTATCTGCTTCTCCCTGGAGGCAATATTCCTTGCCGTCTTTGTATTTTAAAGGGCTAATCCAAAGCTGCCACCTAGTGCTTCTGCTTAAGGCCTTAGAAGGGCCAGATAGTTTTGCAAGAGAATATGTATATCTAAACTCCCTCCATGAGCAATATTGAATTCTGGGAACTCTATATGAACAGCGAGTCCTGTGAGTCATCAAGGGAAGATATCAAACAGTTCTTCCCACTAAGAGGGACACTAGGTTAGAAGCTCCCAAATAGGATTCTTCAGTGCCTGGAAGCTACTGAGAGAAATGAGAGAGACCATGAGGTTGAGATGCCAGAGAGTTTGATTCTCAGAAGGAATCATGACCAGACTTTTGTAAGAAAGGTGGCAAGCTAACCAGGAAATGCAAGGTGGAAATGCATGTCTGACTTGCCTAATGCATTAGCTAAAATGGATCCCAACAGTCTTGGTTGCCAGTTCTCACAAAGAGAAGGAAAGAAGGAAGGAATGGAAGATGGAGAAGAAAAAAATAATATGAAAAATCATGACAAAAGTCATGTGCTTAGAAAAGTGTTAACATAGCAGTCTTTCCAATAATTGAAGTCCTGCTTATAAAGTTAGCCTTTTCCTAAAGCATGGAAACTTAAGTTTTTGGAAGATTCCTATCATTTCTGATAAGAAAGCCTCACTGTACCCAAACTGTGCAAATAATATCATTTATGTTGAATGTCTGTGTGCCTTCTGAGAGTCTGGAATTTTGATATGTGTTTAGTAGATGGAGTTTAAGTGGCCAGCTCCAGGTAAAAACTTTGGGTGCTGGATTTCTAATGAACTTCCCTGATAGGCAACATTTCATGTGTATTGTCATAATTTGTTGCTAGAGGAATTCAGTGTATCAAGTCTCATTCTACTGGGAGGAGGAGACTCTTGGAAGCTTGAATCTGGTTTTCTCTGGACTTCATGCACCTTTTCCCTTGGCTGATATGTTTGTATCCTTCCTCTGCAATAAAGCACAGCCATGAGTACAACTTTATGCTGAGTCTTATGAGTTCTAGCAGGTCACTTAACCTGGCTGTGATCTTGGGAACCCATAACCCATCATTTTCCTGTCATTATCTAATAACTTCAATTTTTAAAATTATGGGTTGATTTTATAAACCACACAAGAGAAATTTGTATTCATCTTTTCTGTACCCACTAATTTTGAGTTTTGCTTGGAAAATGAGATCAAAAGAAATACTCTTTTGAAATGTTTGGAAGGTGATGCCAATGAGAAATGCTAATATTCCTTGTATTATACATAGCTAATTAAACAACCAAAATGTTGGAAATGAAGTGTTAAGTGAGAAGCAGTTTGGAGCAGAGTGAAAAACTTGAGTGTGAGGTTTGACTTCACCATTTAGTTGCCCTGTAACTTTGCAAAAGTTAACTTTTCTGAGCTTGCATTAAAAAAAAAAAAAAAAAAAAAAAAAACTAAAACTAAAACAAAAAAAATGTAAAAGGGGACATTCATACTCTTTTTTGATATAGTTCACAAGCTACTGTTCATACTCATTTGTGAATGTATTTTTGTGAATTAACTTGAGATAATGTATGTAATAGACTTAACACAGCAACTAGCACATTCTAAGTGTTCAGTCAATGGTGTAAGTAGATGTTGTTAATCAGCACTGCAAAAAAATGGCTCAAAGATACTGTCAAAATCTCTTCTAGGACAGTACAAGAAGCAGGAGCCTACACCAGACTGAGCCTTGGAGGCTCCAGTCACATCTAGAGTAGCCCCAAGAGGTGTCATTTTAAGACCATTGTGGCCTATTCAAGGATGGGCCTATATCTCAGAGGTCTGCACTAACCCATCCTTGTGACCATTCAGCATCTCTCCATGCTGACTTCATGCTCTTGCAGTTACCTACAGGGGGAAGATGACTTTGGGAGTTTTCCTTAAATTCTTTCCTCTGAATTTTAGTAGTCATTCAAGCAGTATAGAGTAATTGAGTTAGGAAGACACATGGCCCTACCTTTGTTTGATTCACCACCTATGTGGCCTTGGAAAAGTTACTTCTCTGAGTCTTAGTGATATGGTTTGGGTGGGGACACAGCCTTGAATTATAACTTCCACAATTCCCACGTGTCATGGGAGGAGCCCAGTAGGAGGTAACTGAATTATGGGGGTGGGTCTTTCCTGTGCTATTCTCATGATAGTGAATCTCACGAGATCTGATGGCTTTAAAAAGAAGAGTTTCCCTGCACAAGCTCTCTTCTCTTGTCTGCCACCATGTGAGATATGCCTTTCACCTTGCACCATGGTTGTGAGGCCTTCCCAGCCACGTGGAACTGTAAGTCCAAAAAACCTCTTTCTTTTGTAAATTTCCTAGTCTCAGGTATGTCTTTATCAGCAGCATGAAAACAGACTAATACAGTAAATTGGTTCCAGTAGAGTGGGGCATTGCTGAAAAGATACCCAAAAATGTAGAAGCAACTTTGGAACTAAGCAACAGGCAGAGGTTGGAACAGTTTGAAGGGCTCAAAAGAAGACAGGAAAATGTGGGAAAGTTTGGAACTTCCTAGAGACTTGTTAAAGGGCTTTGACAAAAATGCTGATAGTGATATCAACAATAAGGTCCAGGCTGAGGTAGTCTCAAATGGAGATAAGGAACTTGTTGAGAACTGGAGCAAAGGTGACTCTTGTTACGTTTTAGCAAAGAGACTGGTGGCATTTTGCCCCTACCCTAAAGATTTGTGGAACTTTGAACTCAAGAGAGATGATTTACAGTATCTAGTGGAAGAAATTTCTAAGCAGCAAAGCATTTAAGAGGTGACTTGGGTGCTGTTAATTCAGTTTTATAAGGAAAGCAGAGCATGAGACTTTGGAAAATTTGCAGTCTGACAATGTAATAGAAAAGAAAACCCCATTTTCTGGGAGAAATTCAAGATGGCTGCAGAAATTTGCATAATTAATAAGGAGCTGAATGTCAATCCCCAAGACAATGGGAAAAATGTCTCCAGGGCATGTCAGAGATCTTTACAGCAGCCTCTCCCATCACAGGCCCAAGGCCTAGGAGAAAATGGTTTTGTGGGCCGGACCCAGAGTCCCCATGCTATGTGCAGCCTAGGGACTTGGTATCCTGTATCCCAGCTGCTCCAGCCATGACTGAAAGGGGCCAATGTAGAGCTCAAGCCATGGCTTCAGAGGGTGCAAGCCCCAAGCCTTGGCAGCCTCCATGTGATGTTGAGTCTGTAACTGCACAGAAGTCAAGAATTGAGGCTTGGGAACCTCTGCCTAGATTTCAGAAGATCTATGAAAACACCTGAATGTCCAGGAAGAAGTTTGCTGCAAGGGTGGGGCCCTCATGGAGAACCTCTGCTAGGGAAATGGGAAAGGAAAATGTGGGGTCAGAGCCCCCACACAGAGTCCCTACTGGGGCACCATCTATTAAAGCTGTGAGAAGAAGGCAACCATCCTCCAGACCTCAGAATGGTAGATCCACTGTCAGCCTGCACCATGCACCCAGAAAAGCTGCAGACACTCAACAACAGCCCATACAAGCAGACGGGAGGAAGGCTATATCCTGCAAAGTC
This sequence comes from Piliocolobus tephrosceles, assembly GCF_002776525.5. Lineage (NCBI taxonomy): Eukaryota > Metazoa > Chordata > Mammalia > Primates > Cercopithecidae > Piliocolobus > Piliocolobus tephrosceles. The sequence continues at coordinate 412,182 of NC_045435.1, read as the reverse complement.
ACAGGGGTGGAGATGCCCAAGAACATGGGAACCCACCTATTGCATCAGTATGACCTGGATGTGAGACATGGAGTCAAAGGAGATAATTTTGAAGCTTTAAGATTTGGCTGCTCCACTGGATTTCAGAATTGCATGGGACCTGTAGCCCTTTGTTTTGGCCAATTTCTCCCATTTGGAACAGTGGTATTTACCCAATCTCTGTACCCCCATTGTATCTAGGATGTAACTAACTTGTTTTTTATTTTACAGGCTCATAGGCAGAAGGGACCTTCCTTGTCTCAGATGAGACATTGGACTGTGGACTTTTGAGTTAATGCTGAAATTAGTTAAGATTTTTGGGGACTGTTGGGAAGGCATGATTGGTTTTGAAATGTGAGCAAATGTGAGATTTGGGAGATGACAGGGCTTCATCTTGAACTGTAACTCCCACAATTCTCATGTGTCATGTGAGGAACACAGTGGGAGATGATTCTATTATGAGGGCAGGTCTTTCCTGCACTGTTCTCATGATAGTGAGTCTCAGGAGATCTGATGATTTTAAAAAGTAAAAAGAGGAGTTTCCCTGCACAAGCTGTCTTCTCTTGTCTGCCGCCATGTGAGCTGTGCCTTTCACCTTCCACCATGATTGTGAGGCCTCCCCAGTCACATGGAACTGTAAGTCCAATAAAACTTTATCTTGTATATTTCCCAGTCTTGGGTATGTCTTTATCAGCAGCATGAAAATGGACTAATACACTCAGTATTCCTCTCTGTAAAATAGATACATTAAAAATATATACTTTTTGCCACCTCACTTGAAACTTGTCTAGAAAATCCATACATAATATGGCAAAAATGCTTTGGAAGTTGTAAAATACAATACAGAGAACCCCTGACTTTCTTTTCTGGGCTGAGCATTAAGACCAAAGATGGTTTGAGTGTTTGGCAGAAGAAAGTAAGAGGAACTTGAGACTTACTGAAAAAGGAGATTTCCTGGTTTGGCATTAGTCTTAAACATCTAAATTGAATCCTGAGTATTTATTTAGATTCCACAAAGGCTGGCAAAAATTATGTCCTTCTCCAGTTTGAGCTGGAATTATATACAATGAAAACATTGCTTTGGTGTTTAATTGCAATAACTGGTATCATATCACTTTTTTGTATAATGATGCATCACAATTATCTGAGATTGATTTATTGCTTTGTTGTGAAAACTTGTTTTTCATTGATTTTTTCCCCCTCAGTGCTCTTTTTCACTAATTGATTGATTTGATTGTTAAAGCTTCAACTCCATCTCTGAAGATGGATTGGAATAATTATTGCAGCCTGCTGTTTAATCATTCTGCCACACAATTACTGCTACTATGTGCTCTTCAGTAGCACTGTATTAGCTGTAGTAATTGTAGTTGAGTTTAATAATTTCATAAGATACTTAGATATGATAACTTGGTCATTATTCAGGTGGCACTTTTATGGAATCTGCAGCCTCCTGAACAAGTGAGAAACTCATGCTAATTTCCCCTTTTGGTTACCTGTTAAGAAGTACTTGAACATTACACCTCCCAGTCAATTATAGTCATACATGCCCAACCTGGAGAGATGGAACAAGGCATTCCATAGCTCAGAGAATACCAGTTGTTTAAGAACCTGAGCCTGAAAAGGGTAACACATTTTCCTTGATTGCCACCATCCCCAAGCCTGGGAATATTATGAAGTTATGCTACAGAGGAAGAAAATAATATCATTGTTTGTTAATTGTATATTATAATGTTTTTTGATAAGCCTGTAATGGCCTTTCCCCAAAGTTGCTTTTTCTCTGGAATCCACATATGTAGAACAGGGTAATCTTCTGAAGTAGAACACAAAGTTTTAGCAGTGTGAGGTGAAACATCCTTTTCTACCTTCCCTTTGTTACACTGACTTGGGTAAATTCTCACTACCATCCCTGGACTCTGTACTGAACTTGCCCCCTCCACATCCTTGATAAAGAGTGTGGGGCAAGGGACCAGAACAAATGCCAGGGGCTGCTATAGATTAATGTAATTTTATTTCAAAACTCAAGATGTAGGCTCATTCCTAATTCAACTGCACATGTATTTACTCAGTGTATTGCTTTCTACACACTGAAGACAGCCACATGTATTTGTGATGTTTGAGATTATTATAAAAGAGCATTGCTCTAGTGTTAAGTTATATTAATAGTCTGCTGTGCCAGAGTTGCCTAGACTGGAAGCAAAACACTTTGGAAGCTAATTCTGATTTCCTCTTTTGTTTTCTACTTTAATCACAATTATAGTATTCACTAAATCATTTGGGAAGAAAACGGGGGTTTTTAAAAAGCACTTGCTTTTAAATAATTCTTTCTTTCCTCATCTCTTTATTTCTTTTTTTCCTAATTGTCTCTCTCTCTCTCTCTCTCTCTGTCACACACACACACACACACACACACACACCCCATTGACTACATTACTTGTTCTGATTATCTCATATGTCAATATCCCCAATTTTGGAGTTTATAATTTGAACAAACGATAATCTGCATGCTATGATAGAGAAAACTCTCCAGACTCGTTTTGAAATTCAGAAATGTACAGTTTCCTTCCAATTTGGGGTTTTTTTTTTTGTTTTTTCTTTGAGATATAGGGAAAAGATTGGAACGTAGAGGCTTTATGTAGAAATACTTTTTAATGACTTATGCTTAGAGTAATACACTCTGCAGAATTTTTTGCAATTGTAATTTCTCTTATTAATTTTTGATATGCTTCGGAAATATTTTCCAATCCCACTGCCCCTCAATCAAGGAAGGCATGTTGGATGGAAAATAAATGGTGAAATATGCAAGCAAATGCAAAACATAGAGATCTGGCAAAGATCTGTAATACAACAGCAAATATTCTGTGTTTCTTTCAATAGAACACTGACAAATTTAAGAAGAGGCATCTAGGTTTGACATAAACCTAATGTTTCCCAACTTACCTTCATTGGTAGCTTCAAACACAGTTAGACCTTGCTCTGATTTTGCATGGTAGAAGAGAGAGGATGCAACCATGTCTGACCATGTCAGATAAAGAATCAATAGCTGTTCGCTTCTGTAAGGTAAGCTATCATCTTTGAACCTTCTTGAGCACTTTCACTTATCTTCAGAAAATATAATCTGACTCAGCTTGTTTCACGGAAAGCACAAGGGATTTCTTCCCTTTGAGTTAAATGGAAGCTAGGATTCTGCAGTCCTTTTTCATCAAGTGTATAAGTTTTAGTAGAAGCTTAACCTATAAGGATTTTTTGATCTGCAGTAATAGACTGTAAGCACTATGCATTTTTCAGAGTACTATATACATTGATTGGGTATTTATTTTGTATATAACCACCAATTATCTATTTTAACCATCAACTTTAATAATAATAATAGCAGTGTGGTCAGCTGAATAATAGCTCGCTAAAATATCCAGAGTCCTAATCCCTGGAACCATGAAAATTACCTTATATAGTAAAAGAGACTTTGCAGATGTAATTAAGTTAAATATCTTGAGATTGGGAGATTATTCTGGTTTATTTAGATGGACCCTAAGTGCAATCACAAGTGTCCTTATAAGAATCAGGCAAAGGGAAATCTGACACAGAAGAGAAGGTCATTTGAAGGAAGTGGAGGGAAGCAGAGAGAGAGGAATCCTATGCCATTTACTTTGAAGATGGAGAAAGGAGCTAAAAACGTAAAAATACAAGCAGTCACTAACGCTGTGAAATATAAGGAAATGGACTCTCAACTGTAGTCTCCAGGGCTATGTCCTACCAACACCTGATTTTAGCCCAGTGAAACCCATTATAAACTTCTGGCTTCCAAAACTCTAAGAAAATAAATGTGTACTGTTTTTAGCCATGATGTTTATGATAATTTGTTATGGCAGCCAATAGGAAATTAATATAAATGCTATCAATAATAGCTAACATGTATTGACTATGTGTGCTTTTAGTTATTAGTCAAGAACTGTGCTAGGAATTCTGCATATATTTTTCTAACTTGGTACTCACAAAGTGATGTAAGTATTAAAATTACTCTCATTTTACAGTCGATGAAACTGAGACTCAGAGAAGAGCTGAGATTAAGCCCATATCTGCCCAGCTTCAAAACCCCTTCTCTGAACCTGAACAGGGATGTTGTGTCCCCAAGGGGTCAATATTCCAGGAAAGAACCACTGCTGCTCACAGGGATACCTGTGAATAGAGAATCGCCACTCCATAGGCAGGGCAGTGCCTTGAGCTGCTCAACTGAAGATACTTATTGTTACTTCTTGATTATATGTTAAACAAGGGTGGATTAATGATTAATGAGTTTTCTGGTAATTAATAAGCAATTCCCAGAACTGAGTGTTCCTCCCCTTTTTAGACCATATATGGTAACTTCTTGATGTGTTCATGGCATCTGTAAACTGTCATGATGCTGGAGGGAGTATTTTTTAGTATGCAAATGCATTATAATTCATGTATAATGAGCAGTGAGAATGTCCAGAGGTCACTTTTGTCACCATCTTTGTGTTGATGGGTTTTGGCTGACTTCTTTACCACATGCTGTTTTATAAGCAAGGACTTTGTGACCTGTATCTTGTGCCAACCTCCTTGCTCATCCTATGACTTAGAATGCCTAACCTTCTTGGAATGCAGCCCAGTAGGTCTCAGCCTCATTTTACCCAGCCCCTATTGAAGATGGAGTTGCTCTGATTCAAATGCCTCTGATATTTGAGGGATATCCCTGCTCCCTTTTATAAGAAAACTCTTAATCCTGAGAGTTACAGAGGGACAAAGATCCATCTTCTGTAACTTCTTCAGACTGAATGGGGGCAATAATATTCCTGCCTAACTATTAGGGTCTCTTGTATTCAGGGTAGAGAGGAGCTCAGTCAGAAATATTTGGTACGTTGAAGGCCATTCATAACTCTTGAGTTCCAACAAAAGGTAATATCTGGAAGATTAATAAGTATTAAATTTTAAAAATATTCAGTAAGCTTATCCTGCTTTCCTATACAAAGAGTACAGCAGCAATATATTTAACAACAGTAAAGCAAAATTATCCCAAGTAAACTAAACAAGAAGGCTTTCCATGAACTGGGCAACTGCTGGAACCAAGCTGATATGGGGTTCCTAACTGATTCCAATATGTGTCCAGAATTAGAATACTGATCTGGATTTTTACATTACCCATACGTCTTGTTTCTACTGAGCTGCGGTCAGAAACCACTGGCTTGTTCACAGGACAAGCAGTCAGTCTAAATTGCAGGAAAAATCTTAGAAACAACTGATGAGACTGGAATCTAATGACAAATGTGCCATAGTTTTTGAAGCATAATTTTTCTCTTCCCAGCTTTCCATTTTTACTAAAGATAAATCATGGTAAAACTGATTTGCTTTATTATACTTGGCCTGATTATTTGTATAAAGTGCAACAAGAATAATTTTTCACATAGGATTTTAAAATTGACTTGGATAGAACTTTGTTCCATAGAAGGAATCTCAGATAAGCCTTTTTAAAGTCAAACTCAGACATGGATTTTTACCTTCAAATACCTATGAGTTATGTAAATTCCTCTCCTCTTGAGGTCCCAAGATAATTTAGAGCTCCTGGGCCTATCATAAGTTGACATTCTTTACTTACCACAGGTTGGAAACCCTGTACAAGGTCTGTGTAGACAAGGTATAAGGCTAGTTTTCCCAAGGGAATTTTATTGGCTCTGTAAGTCAAGTACAATTCCTTAAAGGAAACACGCCATTCTAGTCAAAGCCTTGGTAAAATAACCAGTTTCTTGAATTGTGTCCTGTTACAAAAGAAAACATTCTTACTGTAATTATGCAAATACCTATACTGATATAAGTTAAGAATACTCATAACTAGTTTTCAAATTCTGGAGAAATCAGGTAGAGAGAAACAAATATGCTCTAAATTTTGTGTTCAGGAATGTGCTTTACTTAACTGTTAAAAGCTGTACATGGCTCAGAAGTTTTTTGACTCCGAAAAACAAAAGATCAGCAACATTTTAAGTAAAGTCAAAAAGATTTCTTCAATCTTCTATTAGCTCAGTCTATGCACTTAACTACCATCCTGTTTGGTATTCACAAATATTTCAGCTGCCCGTGAGTCCTGAAAGTCTTTCCTCTATTCGGATGTTACAGTCTTCAATCTTATCAGAAACCTGAATTCAAGAGCACCTGCCAAAGTCTTGTAGTTGATTATAAACCATCTTTTAAAGAGGATCAAAACAAGACAATTGGCTGTGGATGACAAAAGTCTTAGGGCAGCCATATTAAAACCACAATTGAAAGGGAAATTTTGGTAATTTCTGTGGTATACAAAAATTTTACATAACAATTATAACTGTTAACAACATACACTAAGTCTAGAATTTTAGTTTTTCATAATTTTGGAACATATTTATTTATAATATATTTATACAAATATAACCCAATAACATATTTATACAAATATAACCCAAAGAAAGTCAAACATTGTTTCATATTTAATGATGCTTCCTGTATGGATTTTATGCCAACTAAGCCAAATTTCACCTTTACGTTAAGGTACTACTAATATTAAACCCAATCCTTAATATAACCTTATAGACAAATTTACTCAATCTTAATCAGTTTAATCATAAGGTAAGATTCTTGTAAACTTTTTTTCCTCACCTCCCCAGCAAAATGGATCATAAACCTTTTATAATCCTTTAGAATTTTTGTGAAAGAGCAGGTCAGTGCTCTAAGAAAAACCTGCTGTGCTTTTATTCCAATGTTCAATTACAGAAAAACTGAATACTCCTTTAACTTCAGCCAGTATGTTCACACACAGAATTCCTTTTACAAGCTTAATTTTTCACAAACCTTCCACAACTTGCTCAAACATTCAGCTTTATCTTATCTAACTTAAAACAATATTTTAACTCTTTAGGCAGAAAAATCCACATTCCCATAACTTCTTATAATCTTTTACCGAAACCAAATTTCACTTTTCTTACACACTTTGCATATAAAACTGTCTTTTTTTCCCAAAGATTACTAAAGTCATGTGAACTAAAAGACATTACAGTTTTCATTTTTCTGATAAAATAGTGATTTAAGCTCTTATTTTTAAACCAGTTAATAAGAGCTCTTTTATGTCACACAGACAACATATATATAAATACACTGACAGACACAAGATTCAGTAATTGTAAGATTTTTTACTTGTCAATTTCTTAATTGGATTACTGGCTTCAGAATGGAGCCCTTGGAGGAACAGGGTCAGGAAAGCATGAAATTTCTATAGCCTAATAAGCAGGCACAGCTGGAAGGCAAAACAGAGCCCCCAAAATTAAGGGTCCCATTTTATACCAGATCCTAAATCCCCCCACCCAAACAAGAACGAATTGGCTCATCTTTCATGGGAGTCTTATCTCTCAGTTGGAGATAAGAAGGTATTTCCATACCTTCAAGGTGGCAAAGAGCATGCTTCTCTAATCCAAACATGCAAAGAACTAAGTATTCACCCATAACTGACATCAGCCATTCCTAAAGGGATATTTCGTACCTAGTTATTACACTCCAAATCTCTCCCATAATGCAAAGTAATTTCTGATACCAACAAAAGTAAAAAAAGTCAGATAATGCAATGCAAAACAGAATAAAACCTTCGATTTTGAGAGGAATCTATTCACTTTCAATTCCTAGGTTTCCAAGAGGGAAACAGTGGTTTTTCCCAAAATGGGGTCTCTGGCAGCTCCTTTTTTCCCCAAGGAGTCCCAGGATCTTAGAGTTTGAATATCCACTTTTAGGCTTTTAACCATAGCACTCTTTAAAAAAAACTCTTTAAAATTTCATATTACCCAACTTCAGCCATGCCAAACCACCAATATTTCTGGTTTTTGAATTTTACCACAAGTAAACTGCCAGGTGCTCAGAGAAAGGAAAATTCAAGACAGTTTATGGAGAGGAAGAGAATTAACAAATGTTCATGCAGACATCAAGCCAGAATGGACTCATTCCCTAAGCTGGGAATTGAACCCAGCCTGCCATTTTGAAAAGACAAAGCCCTAGCTACTGAGCTACAGCACTGGGCAGTCTCCATTGCCCTTCCCATGAGGATACTAGAGCAGCCAATTTTGAGCTCGCAAATGATTTTAACTTCTCAAGATAACTTTTAGGGCTAACTATGACGTGGACCCCAAAATTCCTATCTGCTGGATGTTGGAAATCAAGAGAAAGTATTGCCACATGCTTACAAGGTCAAGTGCCCAAAGACATAAAGCAAGAAAAAAGGGAAATTTCATCCAGTTTTTTTTTTTTTTTCAGGGATCTGCAGCAAAGTTTATAACTGACCTGTTTGCTGGGCCATCTTGTACAGCGGGCTTACGGGTGTCCTAGGCCTGCATTTGATCCTAAGGTACCTCTTTTAATGACAGAACAATACAGAAAGACACACAAAGCACATCTGATTTGCTACAGCTTAAGACTGGCCTCTTTTTTCCCCATTAATCAACACTTTGCTGTGGTAGGGGAAGGTGAAGAGCTCAGGAAGGCCAGAGAAATACCCAACCATCCCAGAGAAACTAAATCAAAAGTTCAGGTGGCTGCTTGTCGGTCAAGAAGGAAAGTTTTCCAGCAGTCCCACTGGCTCTTAAGTTACCCCCTTTGGGGAGGAAAAAGCTCCCATATTCCGTGGTCCTGCACATTCCTAATTCTGTCACCCATATCCATCAGCAAAGAAATGCAAGGCAGGTTAATCCAAAGACAATGGTGGTTAATATTCCATAGTGCCAAATCCATTTTTAGCTAATAGGAACTTTACTGAGAGGGGCCTCTAACCCCCTAAATCTTAGGACTCTAACCCTCCTAAGTTGGGCCTTGAACCCAAGTTTAATCAGGCATCCTTGCCTTTCATTAAGAGGGGCCTTTAACCCACTTTGTCTTAGGAAAACCTCTAGCTCCCCTGAGTTGGACCTCTAACCCAATTCCATCCTTTTCCTGGGTACCTCACCACTTACCCAAAGTTAGCCAATTGGTGCTGCAGTCTATTTCCTTTGGGTCAGGGGTCTCCTCAGTATCATCCCTTTGGGTTTCACCAGGAAAATGTTACCAGAAAGAAATCCAGATTCAGGCCCCAAGAGAGGGTTCTTGGATCTCATGCAAGAAAGAACTCAGGGCAAGTCCATAGGAGTAAAGTGAAAGCAAGTTTATTAAGAAGGTAAAAGAATAGAGAATGGTGACTTCATAGGCAGGTCAGCCAGAGACATAACTTCTTATGTCACCGACAGCAGATTGAAATAATCATTCATTCTTCATAGATATTCTGAGTGCATAAAGTTCCTACTACCTTGCAACTTACAATCCTGTGGGAAAAATAGATAAGCAGATACAAAGTTGAGTCTTTTGTAAGGATAACCTTAGGGGTATGAGTGGGATATTATGCACAAACATATAAGTAACATGGGCTTGTGATGGTGACACTAGTAGTATGAAGCTGGAGTGGGTATTACAAAAGCCTTCCTGAGGTAGTGACATTTGAGCTGACTTTTGAATGAGAAATAGGAACTGTCCAGCTAAGAGAAAGCTGAAGGCCCTTCAGGCAGAGAGAGTAGCATACTCTTAAGACCCCGAGGCAAAGGAAACTGTGGAACCTTGGGCAAATTACAAGTCATTTGTTGTGGCAGTAAGGGCTGCATTTGGCAGCGAGGGAGGATACAGTAGATAGGAGGTGATGAAAAAAGAAGCTGGAGAGGAGGCCCGGAGCCAGTCTAAATAAAAAGGCACTTGAAAGTTTCAGTACTACTGCATCCTTTTTCTCAGATCATACTCCCTCTTTAGCTCAGTCTAATCTGTACTCTCCCCTTAATTAGTTCACACAATCCACTCTTTCTAAGGTTGCCAATTACCTACACTATATCCAAGGGATATTTTCTAGACCCTTGTCTTATTTGACCTCTCAGAAGAGTTTGACACAGCTGACCACTTTCCTTGAAAGGGTCTCTTTCTTAATTAAGGCTCTCTGGTATCATGCAATGCCTCTCTGACTGCAATTCAGGTTTCCTTATAAGTCTATACTCCTTTACCCAATTTTTAAATGCTGGACTTCTCCAAAGTTGGGTCCTGAGTTTCTCTTATTTTCTCACTTTACTCTGTCATCCTCCACGTAGGTCAGGCACTTCCGCTATATACTCTCATAACATTAAAGCTTTTTCATCATAACATTCTGGTTTGTAATTTTGAACAGAATCAATGAAAATCAATCACCCACCATTCCCTCAATGTTTGGCTTAGTGTACACACTCATTACATATTGACTGAATAATTAAATGAATAAATTGTACAATAGCAGAGAAGAAACATTGAGGCATCTGAATTTGATAATATTTGCATGGCTATAATGTGATGAATAAATGAGAGCAAGACAAGATTGGAGGCAATTAGAAAGCTGTCGTAATAACCCAAGTGAGAAATATGTGGATCAAAACTAAACAAGCAGCTGTGGAGGGGCAGAAAGGAGACATATTTGAGAAATATTTATGAGGTGGAATTCATAAAATCTGGTGATCAACTTAATGTGAGGACCAAAGGAAAGATAACAAGAATTATATCTAGGTTTATAGCTTAGGTGGTTATGCAATTCAGTAACACAGATGTTATATGGGAAAAGAAGCCGGGTATAGATTAAATATTATAAATTTAGATTAAGATACATTAAATTTGAGATCTCTACAGTGGATACACAAGGTTTTTAGTATGTGGGTCTGGCACTGATATGGTTTGGCTGTGTTCCCACCCAAATCTCATCTTGAATTGTAGCTTTCATAATCCCCACCTGTTGTGGGAGGGACCCAATGGGAAATACTTGAATCATTGGGGTGGTTTCCCCCATACTGTTCTCATGGTAGTAAATAAGTCTCACGAGATCTGATGGTTTTATAAGTGGAAACCCCTTTCTCTTGGTTCTCATTCTCTCTCTTGCCTGCAACCAATGTAAGACGTGACTTTTACCTTCTGCCATGTTGTGAGGCCACTCCAGCCATGTGAAACTGTGAGCCCATTAAACATCTTTTTCTTTATAAATTACCCAGTCTCAGGTATGTCTTTATCAGCAGCATGAAAATTGACTAATACAGGCACTAAGGAGAGGAAACTGCAGATATAAATTTATTATTAGGGGAAACATGGATTTGTATTCACCTTCCCCTTCCACTTATTTTTTTCTTTTGTCGTCCCAAAGCAAACATTGAATAGTTGAAATACAAATAATTTTATTCATTTTTCTGCTTCCTATCAGAAAGGAATTGAGGCAAAACTACAGGCCTTAATTAAATGCACTGTGGTGGAAGATAACTATTTATACCAACTGCTATGGCTTGAATGTTTATCCCCTCCAAAATTCACGTTGAAATTTAACTGCCATTGTGATGGTATTTGGAGGTGAAATCTTTAAGTGGTGTTTAGGTCTTGAGGTCTCTGCCTTCATGAATGAACAAATACCATTATCGTGAGAGTGGATTTGTTATTGTGGGAGAGGGTTTGCTATTGTGGGAGTGGATTTGCTGCTTCTTCCTCTCTCTCCCTCTCTCTCTTTGTCTTACCCTCTCATTGCCCTTCAGACGTGTGATGACTTACACTGTGTTATGATGCAGCAAGAAGGCCCTCACAAGATGCTGGCTCCTTGGTCTTGGACTTCCCATTCTCCAGATCTACGAGAAATAAATTCTATTCATTATAAATTGCCCAGTCTGTGGTATTATCTTATTGCATTACAAAATGGACTAAGACATAAACCTTGTTAGAAAAAAGCCAATATGGCCTTCTTTTTTGCCATGAAAATATGTAAGGTTTCATAGTGGATGTTCATTATACAGTAAGAAGTTCAGCCTCAAGTAGGTTTGTTGATATTTGGCTGGAAAAGGTTTATTAATAAAACATATCAAAGTATTTTAAAAATATAGTATCAAAAAGCTCTACTCATAACTGGGGTTTTGCAGTTTCAGCACTTGGCTATTATGGGGTGGCAGTAATGAACTCTGATTCGGGCTGTGAGAGAATGAGCTAAGAGAAGAAAAAAGCAAGGTCATAATTTTCTGCTGATAAGCCCTCTCTACATTCTGGTAAGATTCACAAACAAGGCTTAGTGGGTCTAGGTTTATCTGTAAAGTGCTACAGTTGTTATATAGTCTTAATAAGTAGAATTCAAAATGAACTTCAACAGAAATGTTCAAATTTTCTAATAATCCAGAAATCCTTGCCTAAACTCTTCAGGGCAGGATGGTTTTGAATCATTATATATCTACACAATGACTTTATTTTGTCCTCATATCCAGCTCTTGAGAATGTAATAGCCCAAGGTCTCTCAGTTTATCTATTTTTTTGGTGTTGTAGGTTGAATTATATACCCCACAAAAGATATGTTGAAGTCCTAACCCCCAGTATCTGTGTGTATGATCTTATGTTGAAATACAATCTTTGTCTGTATAATCAAGTTAAGATAAGGTCATTACAATGGATTCTAATTCCATATGACTGATCTCTTCATAAGAAGAGGAAAATATCATGTGAAGACAAAAACACACAGAAAGAGTGCCATGTAGTAAATGCAACTGAAACCAAAGAACACCAAAGATTGATAGTCACCACCAGAAGCTAGAAACAGGCAAAGATGTTCCCAAAGGGAGCATGGCCCTGCCCTGCTGATACCTTGATTTTAGATTTCAAGCTTCCAGGACTGTGAGAGTATAAATTTCTATTTTTGTAAGCCATCCAGCTGTGTCACTTTGTTATGGTAGTCCTAGGAATCTAATACAGCATGTGAAGAAAAGGTTGTCATTTGACAGCCAAAAGGACAAGAGGCAGGACATTATAAGAAGGTCCCAAAATATTCTACTTCTTAATTCTTCTTAATTATTGGGAAGAATGGATGCAATACCCTTTAAGGCATTGTATTACCTTGTATTAGACTATTATTCAAGGCAATAATATGAAAGGAGGAGGATGGTATTTATTTGACCAGGGAATATCCTGAAATTTCTAAAATGATGATGTTCAGTGTGACACAGACTAGTGTCCGTAGCTTCGAAGTAAAGATACTTTTACTTTAAGAGCTTGAAACATGCCCTACAAAGATTTAATTGATTTCTAATTTATATATTGTATTACTTTTGTTGTCAAATTTGCTTAATTTCTGAAGAAAAGGCCTGTTCATCTTATACAGGAATACTTTGTTTTATTGTGCTTTGTTTTACTGCACTTAGCAGAGATCACGTTGTTGTTTTTTTCACTAAAGGTTTGTGACAACCCTGCACTGAGTCTTTCTGTGCCATTTTTCCAAAAGCATGTGCTTATTTATCTGTGTCACATTTTGGTAATTCTCACAGTATTGCAAACTATGTTATGATTATTATTATTACCATCATCATCATCAGTATAGTGGTCTGTGATCAGTGATCTTTGATGTTACAGCCATAATTATTTTGGGGCACAAAGAACCATGCCCATGTAAGATGGTGAACCTAATCAATAAATGGGTATTCTGACTGCTCCTTTCCCCACCTCTCTTTCTTTCCTTGGACCTTCCTATTCCCTGAGACAGAACAATACTAAAATTAAGCCAATTAATAACCCTATAATGGCTTCTAAGTGTTAAAGTGAAAGAAAGAGTCATGCGTCTGTCACTTTAATTCAAAAGCTGGAATTGATTAAGCTTAGTGAGGAAGGCATGTTGAAAGCTGAGATAGGTTTCTTGCACCAAAAAGAGCCAAACTGTGAATTCAATGGAAAAATTATTGAAAGAAATTGAAAGTACTACTCCAGTGAACGCATAACTGATAAAGTGCAACAGTCTTAATACTAATATAAAGAAAGTTTTAGTGGCTTGAACAAATTAAAATATTCACAACATTCCCTTAATCAAAGCAACACCCTAACTCTCTTTAATTGTATGAAGGCTGAGAGAAGCGAGGAAACTACAGGAGAAATGTTTGAAGTTAGCAGATGTTGGTTCATCAGGTTTAAGGAAAGAAGCCATCTCCATAACATAAATATACAGGGAAAGCAGCAAGTTATACAGAAGATCTAGCTAAGATAATTGATGAATGTGGCTGCACTAAACAACAGATTTTCAAAGCTGACAAAACAGCCTTCTATTAGAGGAAGATGTCATCTAGGATTTTCATGGCTAGAGAGGAGAAGTTAATGCCTGGCTTCAATGCTTCAAAGAATGGGCTGTCTTGTTGGAGGTTAATGTAGCTAGTGATTTTAAGTTGAGGCCAATGCTCATTGACCATTCCAAAACTACTAGGGCCCTTAAGGATTATGCTAAAGCTACTCTACCTATGTTCTATCAATGAAACAACAAAGCCCAGATACTAGCACATCTTTTTACAGCATGAGTTGCTGAATATTTTAAGTCTACTGTTGAGACTTACTGCTTAGAAGTTTCCTGTTAAATATTACTGCTCATTGTAAATGCACCTTGTCACCCAAGAGCTCTGATGGAGATATACAAGGAGATGAATAATGTTTTCATGCCAGTTAACACAACATTTATTCTGCAGTCCATGGATCAAGAAGTAACTTTGACTTTCAAGTCCTATTATGTAAGAAATACATTTCATAAGGCTATAACTGCCATAGATAGTGATTCCTCAGATGGATCCAGGCAAAGATAATGGAAAACCTAGAAAGGATTTACCATTCTGTGTTCCATAAAAAACATTTTGTGGTTCATGAGAGAAGGTGGAAATATCAACAGTAGCAAGAGTTTGGAAGAGGTTGTTTCTAATCCTCATGGATAACTTTGACGGGTTCAAGACTTCAGTGGAGGAAGTGACTGCAGATGTGGAAATAGCAAGAGAACTAGAATTGGAAGTGGAGCCTGAAGATGTGAATGAACTGTTGTAACCTTTTGATAAAACTTGAACTAAGAGGAGTGGCTCCTTATGGGTGAGCAAAGAAAGTCATTTTTTCTTGAAATGGAATTTATTCCTGGTAAAGATGATGGGAACATTGTTGAAATGTCAGTGAAGGATTTAAAGTATTTCATAAGCTTACTTGATAAAGCAGTGGCTAGGTTTGAGAGGATTGACTACAATTTTGGAAGAGCTTACACTGTGGATAAAATGCTGGAATTTTAGTGAAAGTGAGAGTTAATCAAGGCAGCAAACTTAATTGTCATTTTATTTTAAAAAATTCCCTACAGCTACCTCAATCTTCAGCAGCCACCAACCTAATCAGCCAGCAGCCAGCAATATTGAGGCAAGATACCCTACCAGCAAAAAGATTATGGTTTGCTGAAGGCTCAGGTGATTGTTAGAGTTTTTATTGGTATTCTTTAATTAGGGTATGTACATTTTTTTAGACATAATACTGTTGCACACTTGAGACTATAGTATAGTGTAAACGTAACTTTTATATGCAGGAGAAAAATCAAAAAAAAGTGTAACTTGCTTTAATGCCATATTTGCTTTATTGAGGTGATCTGGAACTAAACCAGCAATATCACTGAGATTTTCCTCTACTATTATTAAAATATTAACAAAATATTACAAAATATGTAAATAATATTTTATATAATGTCAGATAAGATTGCTCTGTTTTAGCATATCAGAGTAACTAGTCCCAAGCTATCCTAGGTTATTGAATCTAAGGATAATAATCCTGGCCTTCATGAGTTCTAATCCAAACACTAAATATAATACCTCACATGAGTACTAACAGTAACCTTAGTATGTTTAAGTTAAACTGACACTTGTAATTTATCAACCACTGTTATATTTTTCTTGTTTTTGTTTTGTTTTTTTTCAAATGTCACAGGACATTTTTAAGAATGTCTAACAAATAGAACTAAGTGGAAAAAATAATACCCCTGGTAAAGTGGTGGCTAGTAAGGGGACATTTACAAATGTAATACAACTTATTGAAGAATGAAAGTAAACTGACACTTCTGACATCGTATTGAATAACTTCCATTCTCAACTCTTTACAAAATTTGGAGTCTGTAAAAAAAGTTTCCCTGTGTATTTGAAGGCACAATTATAATATCTATTATTACCTCACTAGTAACAATTCTTCCCATATAGACTTGAAAATTCTATACCATAACTCATTAACATGAGTTTCATTTTCCTAAACATATAAAAGCAAATTTTTTAATTCCCGTGATGGTTTCTACTCAATCCTCTACATTAGGTTGTTGAGTAGTTGCAGCTCAGTGGAAGGCCTGCTTCCTACAGTGTCTTTCTTGTACACCATGTTTCCTGGCTTCAGAAATGTCATTTAATCTTAGATGGTCTCAGAGCACTTTGGTGTAACCACCTGAAAGTTATTTAGATTTAAGGAGAAAATCTATCTTTCCATGTTATACTCTTCCGAGTCCTTCTGCTAAAAAGGTTCAAAGGTCAATGCCTTACCCTATGGAGCCCTCCAATTACATTAGATTCATTTTTCTGGACTTGGAATGTGAAAAGGAGTTTCTCTGAGATCTCTATTTTCAGAATAACAGTGAACTGAATAGATTTTCCAATTACTAGAGACAGATTTATTTTGCACTCTATTTTGCTGGAGGTGCTCCATTATACTTTGTTTATACAATAATTCATACCTATATGGACAAATTATGCCTATATAATGAAACCCTTTAAGCTAGCTTAGGGAAGGTATACACCAATTATTATAGTGTTTGTTTCAATGTATATATGACCTTCCTTGTTTACTACAATCGGATAGTTTGATCTCTTCTTCAGTTGTCTATATTCTCATGTAGCCTCGCTTCTTTCCCAAATATTGTTCAAGTGTATATGTTTTGTAATTTTATAAATCAGAGCTCCATACTCACTGGCCTCCCTATTCATACGGTACCATGACAAGGTGATGTGCTTTGGATTTGTGTCCCTGCCCAAATCTCATGTTGAATTATAATCCCCAGTGTTGAAGGTGGGTCCTGGTGGGAGGTGATTGTATCATAGGGATGAATTTCCCCCTTTGGTGCTGTTTTCACAATAGAGTTCTCACAATATTTGGTTGTTTAAAAGTGTGTGGTAACTTCCCCTCTCTCTCTTTCTTCTGTGCTGGCCATGTGAAGATGTGTCTGCTTCCCCTTCACTTCTTCCATGATTGTAAGTTTCCCGAAGCCTCCCCTGCCATGCTTCCTGTACAGCCTGGGGAACCATGAGTGAATTAAACCCCTTTACTTTATAAATCATCAGTCTCAGGCATTTCTTTATAGCAGTGCAAGAACAAACTAATACAGATAATTGGTACCAGGAGTGGGACATTGCTAAAAAGATACCTGAAAATCTAAAAGCAGCTTTGGAAGGGGGTAATGGGCACAGGTTAGAACAGTTTGGAGAGCTCAGAAGACAGGAAGATGAGGGAAAGTTTGGAACTTCCTAGAAACTTTTTGAATGGTTGTAACCAAAATGCTGATAGTGATATAAACAGTGAAGCCCAGGCTGAGGAGGTCTCAGATACAGATGAGAAAAATATTGGGAACTAGAGCAAAGGTGATTTTTATTAATCTTTAGTAAAAAAGTTGGTTGCATTGTGCCCCTGCTCTATAGATCTGTGGAACTTTGAACTTGAGAGTGATGATTTAGGATATCTGGCGGAAGAAAGTTTTAAGTAGCAAAGCATTCAAGGATTGGCCTGGCTGCTTCTAGCAGCCTACTACCCATATTCATGAGTAACAAAATGACCTGAAACTGGAAGTTGTATTTAAAAAGGAAGCAGAGCATAAAAGTTAGGAAAATTCGCAGCTCAGCTATGTGGTAGAAAATAAAAGTCCATTTTTCAAAGGAGCAATTCAAGCCAGCTGGGCTGCAGAAATTTGCATAACTAAAAGGAAGGCAAGTACTAAAGCCAAGACAATTGGAAAAAGCCCTTGGAGGCATTTCAGAGACCTCTGTGGCAGCAGCCTCCCCACCACAGCCCTGGAGGCCTAGAAGGAAAGAATGGTTTCATGGGCCAGGCCCAGGACCAGGACCACACTGCTCTGTGCAGCATTGGGACACTGGTTCTGGCATCATGGCCACTCTAGCACCAGTCATGGCTAAATGGTACAGCTTGGGCCATTGCTTTAGAGGGTGGAAACCAAAAGCCTTGGTAGCTTTCATATGGTATTAAGTCTGTGGGTGCACAGGGTACAAGAGTTGAGGTTTTGGAACCTCCACCTAGATTTCAGAAGATAATGGAAAAGCCTGGGTGTCCAGGCAGAAGTCTGCTGCAGGAGCAAAGTCCCCATGGAGAACCTCCACTAGAGCTGTAGAGAGGAGAAATGTGTGGTTGGAGCCCCCACACAGAGTCCCCACTGGGGCACTGCTTAGTGGAGCTGTGGAAAGGTCACTACCCTCCAGACCCCAGAATGATAGATCCACCAACAGCTTGTACCATGCACTAGGAAAAGCCACAGACACTCAATGCCAGCCTGTGGAAACAGCCGCAGGTACTGAGCCCTGCAGAGCCTCTGAGGAGAGCTGCCCAAGGCCTTGGGAACCCACCCCTTGCACCAGTATGTCCTGACTGTGAGATATAGAGTCAAAGTAGATTATTTTGAGATGTAGATAGATATAGAGTTTTAAGATTTAATGACTGTCCTGCTGGTTTTCAGACTGGCATGGGGCCTGTACTTATACCCCCATTGTATCTTGGATGTAACTGTCTTCTTTTTAAGTTTACAGGCTCATAGGTGGAAGAGACTGCCTTGTCTCAGTTGAGTCTTTGGGCTGTGAACTTTTGGTTTAATGTTGAAATGAGTTAAAACTTTGGGGGACTATTGAGAAGGGATGATTGTATATTGCAAAATGAGAAGGAATGTGAGTTGGGAAGGTCCAGGAGCAGAATGATATGGTTGGACTTGTGTCTCTGCACAAATCTCATGCTGAATTGTAATTCCCAATGTTGGAAGTGGGGCTCGATGGTAAGTGATTGGAACATAGGGGTGGATTTCACCCTTTGGTGCTGTTCTCATGACAGAGTTCTTATGAGATCTGGTTGTTTAAAAGTATGTGGCACCTCCCCATCTCTCTTTTTCTCCTCTCCTGGCCATGTAAAGACATGCCTGCTTCCCCTTCACCTTCTGCCATGATTGCAACTTTCCTAAAGTCTCCCCAGCCATGCTTTCTGTATAGCCTATGGAACTGTGAGCCAATTAGACCTCTTTTCTTCATAAATTACCAGGTCTCAGACATTTTGTTATAGCAGTGTGAGAACAGACTAATACAGAAAGGGAGGACAGTACCTATTTCAAGAGACTCTGGGTCTAGTTCTCCTTTATAGGCTGAATAGCCTCCTTAATACCATAACATTGATTCTTTTTCTATGTTTTGAGAGGAATGGAAAAACAAATTATGACTTAAGTAAGTCCCATTAAGATCTATGTGCACCTTTCTAAACAATGTGCATCCCACAGCATTGCAGCAAATAGAACATGTAATTATTTTCTAAAAGAAAACTTGTGTTTCAATGTTGCTAGTATAGGAAAGAAAGAAAAATCTGACTGCTCTCCCTACTTATGAGATGATGGGTTTACTGTTAGTGTCATCACCACAAATTGTACCTGCCTTCAGAGAGGCTACACCAAGGGTGGATGTACTTTCTCCCTTTGAAGCACATGTCTCGTTTTGAGAAAACTCTGTAAATACTTTATACAAAGGTTAGAGATCTAAATTTGCTCCAACATCTAAGAGAGAAGTATATTGAAAAAAAGGCTGGAACCAAAGTGAATATGTGAATGTAAGGTAACATTACTCAAAGTCATGATGAATAGGGAATAGAATAACACCAGACTGGTCTCTAGCTCTCTTGATGACCTAAAAGGCCTGCCTCATAGCTTATTATAAAAACAATACCAAACAAAACAAAAAATAAGTCTAACTTGAGAGATGATCTATCCCTACATTGGCCAGCATTTACACACATATACACTAAGCATCACCTCTCCTGATTCACCCTTCCTCTTCCTTTTAGAGATAGCAGTACCCACATGCTAATCCACCTGGCTACTTTCTTTAAAACTCAAGTCAAACATCACCATCACCATGAGACATTTTCCAAAGTTAAAATGCTTTCTTATCAGGGTTCCTATTACAACCTGCATGCATCCTCCCAATAACCCCAGTTGCATTGTTTTTATCACAGTGCCTAGCACATGGTACTTAAGAGTTGAATGGTAAATGAATAAGTCAACCTTATCAAGTACCCTCTGAAGGCTATGTGATTAACATTATGACTTGCAAAATCAAATTATAGAATATTTCAGAACTTAAAATTTAAGCAAATACTATCAATTTCAGTAAAAATGGAAATCAACAGAATTAAATCTACCAAAGACTCCATAGGAGCAGAATAGGAAATAAACTCTTCCTCCACAAGCGTGAAGAATACTATTTGTGGGATTATGACTATGATGATTTTTTTCCACTCATTTATATAACATGGTGTCTTAGCTGCATGCTGTCCAATGGGCCTTGACACCAGCTTATCCATGTCTCCTTTCTGTGTATTGTGGTTCCCCCAACCTCACTCTGGTCAAATTATCTGTTGCAGGGATGCTTTCATGCTCTTTATAGCAGCATTTGCATATTTTTCATTTCCATAGAAACATCTCCACTGACTCAGAACTGCCTCTGTCCTCTTAAAACAGAGATATTTATCTTTCAAACAGTGGAATATGCATGAAATAAGACAGACAGGAGTGCTTTCCCTGTAGTCTTCAACTTAGACTCTCCTCTTTAAAGGAATTTATAATGGTCTGCCTTTAGGTTATTTATTTATATTTAGGTCCATGACTGCTTTTCCAGTAATGAGTTTAAATATAAGCAACATAAACCCATCTGGAAATAAAATTATGCACTAGCTTCATGACAAAAGATAATTACATTATAATCAAGCTGTCATTTTTGGAGATAGTAGGAGATGAAGCATGGATGGGAGGATTTTTTTCCCTTTCTTGAGCTTAAGATAGCTTCTATAACAAAAGAGCAGTATACCTTCAACTCTGTACTTGGCTATCCCATCAGGAGAGGATAAATGATATAACTGAGATATGAACAGGACAGAGATGGGCTTATCAGAAAAGGTGCTTCCAATACTTGTCCTTTGTTATTGCTTCTGTCACAATGGAGAACACATCACTTCAGAGGTAATCTGTTAGTCAAGGAGTCCCAGGAGAGCAGCCTTCTGTTGCCTCCTTTCCTTGACACTATCATTGCCCAAAGGGATCAGAGAATGTTTGTACTAGGGTATCATGACCCCATAGTCCCAACCTTCACCTCCTGGGACTCTGTAATCCCCCGACTGACACTGACAGTACAGTCACTAACTATAAGTCACTTTGCATTTCCCAGCCTCTCTGAAGTCAAGGTACTAATTTTTTCTAGTCTGCACTCACCTTCCTCACCTCTAGCCTTCACTCATATTTCTTGGTGAATTTCAAATGAGACCAGCAGTATTTTTCTTTTCCAGTAGAAAAGTGTGGCCCTCAGCCCAGCAGTATCATCTTCTGGGAGTTTGTTAGAAATGCAGAATATAAACCCAGCCTCACATCTTCCCACAATCAGAATCTGTATTTTAAGAGGTTCATCAGGCAATTAATAGGCACATTAAAGTTTTGATACACCGTAATTAGTAGGTTCAAACTACTAGCTGGTGTGATTTAGCTTTGGCTTTTCTGCACCCACCCCCAATAGGCCAAGAATCAGGTATACATGGTATATTTCACTGTTTATTGGACTAGTCTTTGTATATAGGACATGCCCTAGATTTCTGCCACATCCAAAGCCCTACCCAGAAGCCCAAGCTCTGCTAGGGTCTGTACTGCTTAGTTCCTATCACTATCACTGGTGATGTGTTTGGTGGTGGAAGACTAGACACTGTCCCTGATTTCTGGTTGTGGTTCTTCTCTCAATGGGCAGGTGATCAGAAACTATGACTGTCACTAAAGCTGATGGCCACTAGCTCCTGCCATCTGTCCTTCTGTTCTGTGACCAATTCTCATTGGGCCTGCCTTGTATATTGATGATGGCAGTTCAAACTAAGAATTACTTTATCTGTTCATATAGGACAGAAGTGCTAAGAAAGGCACTATTTCTGGTCATCATATGTTAATGGCCATGCTAGTATCTTCTAGATGTAATCATATTATCCCTGTTTTCTTCATTTTTTCATAGAGCCTAGTGCAGCTGAAATCCCTGAAGACCTCACAAGTGTGTTAAATTTTCACAGCTGACCACTTAAAGGCAGTTCTCTTCAAATGAGAGGTGAGAAGACCTGGAGTCTGAAGCAAACTGACATACATTTATTTCCTCCTACTCTGGAAGGATGGGCTCCCAGTCATCTTTTCTGCAAAATATTTGACTCATTAGACCCTGGAAATTCAACATATGGGTAATCAACCTATAGATCCTGAGAGGATTAATGGTTGAATAATGTGCAAAGTCTTAACTGAAAACAAAACAAGAATAAATAAGAATGGCTATGAAGAGTATGATTTCCTTGTGGTTTCTTCATCATGAGACACAGACCTGGATTCTTTAGAAAATTAGGGTTGATTTCAAAAGGAAACTTCTCTTCCAAAAGGAAAATTCTCTAAAAAACATCATAGACACCTGATTCTTCTGTTTGCCACATAGCAGATATGGGTCTGACTTGTACCTTGCGAAAGGGAATTACCTAACATATTAATGTGTTCTAGAACTTTAGGATGGTTCCAAACATTGACCCTGGGCATGATGTTTCAGAGGATTAGATATGGCATGAAGGAGTGAGCCACATAAGTTTGCTGTCAACCACTAAGCTATCAGAATTAACATGCTTTCTACATTAGCACTGGATGGCAAGCAACATTGCTGAGAAATATGCCTTTGATTACTATTTGGTTTTCATAAATGTCACGCCCTACTTTTGTCACCTATATTAGGATTTGGTTAATGATTTAAAAAAAATAGCTAGAATAAGTAAAAAGAGAAAGAAGGAGGCTGTACTGGGTGAAACAAGCAGGTGGCATTAAAAAACAAAGTCATTTAGACTGAAAGAACCTCAAAGAAAGACCCAATGATGAAACACACACACATACACACACACATACACATACACACACACATACACATACACACACATACACGTACACATGCTCATGCACATATACACATCTACCTATGTATGTGTATGAACTAATTGTATATTAATCCCATGCCTCAGAACAGGGAACACACCATTGAGTTATGGGAAGGGTCCTGGTAGCAGCATCAGTGCCTCTGTTTAGATTTCTGCTCTCTTTGACATCTCTACATCTTGGAAACACTATGTTATAGAGTAATAATAATACCTAAGTTTATTGTGCACTTGTTATATTTCAGACCTTGTACTGAACACTGTATGTGTATTAAATCTTCTATATACAACTATAAGTAAGATTTCAGAACCCATGCTGGCCTGCGGTGGTGCAATCTCAGCACACTGCAACCTCTGCCTCTGGGGTTCAAGTGATTCTTCTGCCTCACTTACATAGATGAGTTTGATAACAGTCAAGCTGAAGCTAAAATGGTAGGATAGTGGTTATGAGAAATGATTCAGATCTGAGTTCAGTTCCAGCTCCATCATTGATTACCAGTGGGCCTCCTCTGCATTCGTCAAATGTAGCATCCACATCATAGAATTGCTGTAATGATTAAATACTTTATATTCAATGCTTAAAATATGGGAAATACTTAATGAATGTTATTATATTAAATATTGTTATTAGAAAAGATATGAAATGCAGGAGATATACCAAGTTTATGTTTGAATTTTAATTTGTGCTGTTTTCAGGCAGCCATAAATCCTAGCTCTACTACTTACTGTGTGAACAAGTTATTTACCACCACCCCCCAGACTTCAGCACTCTCAGATTTAGAATTGCGACTATAATAATACCTACTTCATAAGTTGCAAGGATAAAATAACACACACAAATTACCTCACACAGAGTGGGCACTTAAATATTATTTAGAAATCAAAGTACGCAAAAATAGCTAATATTCTTCATGTGTCAGTTCCAGATACTCAGCTAATTAGGTAAGACACTTACAAGAAAAATTGAATAAATTTTATTTTTGGACCTTATTAAACTGAAAGTCCCTTTCTATCTTAAAAATTGCACTTGTGAAAGATGATCCCTTTGAATTATAATTAAATAGAGTCATCTAAATAATTAAACAATAGGGTATCTATGTATAGCAACTATTTGACAGTTTTTCTCTATCTATTTTAAAGACTTGTGAGTGCACACTATGCAAATGGATTTTCAGGAATTTTTTTAGCATAAATAGACTGCAATTTAGGTAACTTAAGCAGCACAGACAGTGTGAGTCACAGTATTTTCATTTTTCTTGAATACCTTGAGTTTTATGACAGCCTTATTTCAGGAACCAGTAACAATGGGGCCTTTGAATGATCCAGGAGATCTTAAAACACGAATTGCACAGAGCGCTTGTTACCTATCAGATGCTCAGAAACACGAGGAACACACTCTCTCTGCCCGCAGAGTTTAATGGAGATGAAGCAATATTTTCCTGTTTTTCATGATGAACAAAATAGCAGGTTTGTCAGATGAACTGGTAACTGTACTTTACTTGATACCAAGCCAGAGGTTTCTCGACTTAATTGACTAATATTTCATAGTCAGTACTTCTCACTGCAGAGTGAAATCATGGCTGTGGTTGGGATCAGAGAACAGAATCCAAGAGCAAATGAATCTTTTATTACAAATCAAAATAGCAAATGGACTGAGAAACACAGCATCTTTGTACTACTGAGTTCTACATACCTTCTCACAGAAACGGTGAAACATGTGACTTGTATGTTATGCATTTATTTAAAGGAAAATCTTCGCAAAACAAAACATGACATTCCTACCCTCAGGCTTTTTTTTTTTTTTTTTTTTTTTTTTTT
>NC_045435.1:382033-387188 GCF_002776525.5 Piliocolobus tephrosceles | reverse complement strand
TTTTTTTTTTTTTTTTTTTTTTTTTTTTTTTTTTTTTGTCTTCCATAGAAACAGATAAGGAGAAAGAACATAGAATCTTGGTATAAATCATTTTGGCTAGTTTGAGGCAGCAGCTATGAGAAATAAATATTTGAACACGCACACTCTCAGTCTCTCAATTGCTCTCTTCCACTTCTCTACAATGACCTAAAATCTCCATACCTACGCTATGGTCACATGTACAAGGGTCCAGGTCTTTATCGTTTCTCATACTGTTAGCTCATCTTCACTCTGTTCCAACAAAAGCAAGGGCAGCCACACCTTGAAATTTATCTTCAGGTTTCCACGTATCAACTTGTGTAACTTAGACTTCAAGCTTCTCTTTAATTGACCTTCTGTCTCTCCTTTCTCACTCCCATTGCTCTTTACTTTGACAGTTATTTGAGAGTAGTGAAAAGGGCATAAGCTGCATTATTAGACTCAAGTTTGAGTGTTGGTCCCATACTTCTCTGATTGTTCATAAGTTACCCAACATCTCTACATCTCCATTTCTTCCACTTAAAAAATAGTGATACTGTTGCATATCAGAAGTACATATTAAATATTAGCTTTCCTCCACTTTTTCTATTCTTTATTTCCTTCCCTTCTCTTCTCTTGTGACTTTCCCACAAAATCTCTGAATTTCTGGGCACTTCCATTTTGTCTTTAGTCACTTCTAACTAAGTGTGTGTCTCAGTCTGGCCTGGACTATGTGGTTCACATTTCAAATCTACATGCACTAGCTCCTGAGGTTCTGTCTCCCTACTCTCTGCCATAATAATTTTGACAATTTTTGGCCATGATTAATCCAAATATCCATTTACTCTTGGTATTGAGTGTTGATGGCTCAAATCACACATCAATCCTTCATACTGATTTTTAGTGGTGATTTCAGACAATGTTCTATCATAACAGACTCTTTTATTGCAAGTGAGCCCTGACATACTTGGGTTGAAATAAGCTAACACTCTCTTTTTGACTCATTTGTTGGTATGATGCAATTGACATTCAACTTGACTAGAGAAAAATGTAGGAAGTACAGGAAAAATGAGAGTTTTACAGCTGATCAAGTAGTTTATAGTAGAACTTTATTTTAACAGAAAATTACGGCTCCACCAGTGACCCCCAAATTGTTCCTTGCTATCTCACTAGAGCCCTAAAAATTGCCAGATGATCCTTTCTTTCATTGTCAGCTGACTCCTTATTTCACTCTTCAGCCCAGCAGCTCTTCAAATCTCTTTCTACTCTTCATTAGCAGCCAACTCCACACCAGACTGCACTCCTTAATTTTAGCCATTCTGATAGGTTTTTTAATAGTAACTGTAATTATTTGCTAGGACTGTTATAACACAGTATTATAGATTAGGTGATTTTAACAACGGAAATTTGTTTTTTCACAGTTATCGAGGCTGAAAGTTCAAGATTTGGGTGTTAGGAGGTTGTTTCTTCTGAGGCCCCATTCCTTGGCTAACAGATGACTGCTTTCCCTCTGGCTCTTTACAAAGTTGTCTCCCTGTGCACATGTGCTCCTGCTGTCTCTATGTCCCAATCTCCTCTCATAAATAGTGGATTGGATGAAGGCCTACCAGAATAGGTTTAAGTGTATCTCCAAGCCTAATTATATCATGAGGTATGTGAGCTCTGTGAAGTATTTGACTGAGGTGTATGATGAGGGTTTTAACATATGAATTTGGGGAAGTGAGATGAAAACATTCAGCTGATAACATTTTATTTTTTTGTTTTGTTTCATTTTCTGGAGGCAATTCCCCATGGATCTTTTGCATTTCTGAACATCTTTTGAGCAGAGGCACTGAGTGCCCTTTTATTCTGGCCTATTTTTTTTTATATAGCAAACAGTCTTGGAAGATAGAGAAGGCATCCCTGGTCAGTCATGCTTACTGTCCAGTATAAAATATTTAAGTTTTGTAAGCTCAGAATTCCTCAGTTTTGCTTCAAACAGAAATTGCATAGGCAGTATCCTCCATATCCCTTTCTTACCACCTTGTGGGACTTGCAGGAAAAGGGGAACTGAACAAATGTTATATTTCTGCTACTTCCTGTGCCTTGATAAATAAAATTATTTGTATCTACTCAATCTTACATCTTCTGCCAAGACCCATGAAACAGTAATAGGCTAGATTATTAGCATGCAAGTAAAGTCCCAGGCCCTTCACAGTCTATGATTGCTTTAAATTTCATGTCCCTAAAGACTCATGATGTTAAGCATCTGTTCGTGTGCTTACTTGCAGTTCACATATCGTTTTGATGCATAACTACTTGAATATTTTCTCCATTTTATTATCATTGAAATTTAAATGTTTTTTATACAGTAGTCCCCACTTATCTGTGAGTGATTTGTTCCAAGAGCCCCATGGATACCTTAAACTATCATGCATAGTATTGAACTCAACTGCCATCATTTCTGTTCATGTCTTACACCCCACAAATTTTTTTTTATCTTTGTTTAAGTGGAATGGATTAAGGTCTACCAGAATGGCCTCATTAACCTTTTTAAAGCAAAGATGCTTTTTTTATCTTTGCTAAACTCTTATTGTGCACTGTGACCATAACTTTTACAGTTTGAGGCACAAGTAAAAAACTTTCACATGTTTCTTTTTCCTTCTTCACAATTTCATGAATAGAACACGTGTTGTAGATATTAGCAACCTCAGAATACAATTATTTTCCTTATTAAGAACGTCTACCTTTTCACGTAAAGAAAGCACTTCCCTGCTTCTCTCTGAATATTTGAATCACTAGCATCACTACTCTTTCACTTTGGGACCATTATTATGTAAAATAAGGATTACATGAACACAAGCACTGTGATACCATGGTAGTCAAGCTGATAAGTGAAAAGGCTACGAAGTGATTAATGGGTGAGTGACATAGACAGAATGGACAAAAGGATGAGTTACATCTTGGGCAGGTTGAAGTGGAACAATGTGAGATTTCAGCATGCTACTCAAAAGGGCATGCAATTTAAAATGTACATTTTGGGGAATCTAATGAAACTTAAGAGCTTCTGCACCACAAAAACAAATAAAAAACAAACAAGAAAACAAACAACAACAACAAAAAAACCAAAAGAAAACCTATCCACAGAGTAAACAGACAACCTATAGAATGGGAGAAAATATTTGCAAACTATGCATCTAATAAAAGTCTAATATTTAGCATCTATAAGTGACTTAAAAAATTTTGCAAGAGAAAAACAAATAACTCTATTAAAAAGTGGGTAAAGGACATGAACAGACACTTTTCAAAAGAAGGCATGCATACAGCCAACAAGCATATGAGAAGATAACTATCACTGATCATTAGGGAAATGCTAATCAAAACTACAATGAGATAACATCTCACACCAGTCAGAATAGTTATTATTAAAAACTCAAAAATAACAGATGCTGGTGAGGTCATGGAAAAAGGGAACACTTATACACTAATGGTAGGAGTGTAAATTAGTTCAACCTTTGTGGAAAGCAGTGTGGCAATTTCTTAAAGAGCTAAAAACAAAACTCCCATGCAACCCAGCAATCCCATTACTGCATATATACCCAGAGGAACAAAAATCATTCTACCCTGAAGACACATGCACATGAATGTCTATTGCCTCCTCAAATATGCAGACATCAATGTAAAGATGTAATAATTGTGAAAAATCAGGGAAATATTACACCACCAAAAGACTCTAACAAACCTCCAATGATGGACCCAGAAGAACTAAATATCTATAAATGTCAGGCACAGAATTCAGAATAGTCTTCTTGAAAAGGTGAGGGAATCATAAGAAAATGAAAAGAAAAAATAAAATTTGAGAAACAATCCAGGAGCAAAATGAGAAATTTGACCAATAAATAAATAAATAAATAAATAAATAAATAAATAAATCTTAGAAATAAAGAATATAATAACTGAGGTGAAAAACTTGTTAGAAAGCTTCACAGTTTGGGAGACCAAGTCGGGTGGGATCATGAGGTCAGGAGATCAAAAACATCCTGGCTAACACGGTGAAACCCTGCCTCTACTAAAAATACCCACACAAAAAAAATAGCCAGGTGTGGTGGCAGGCGCCTGTAGTTCCAGCTACTAGGGAGGCTGAGGCAGGAGAATGGCGTGAACCCAGGAGGCAGAGCCTGCAGTGAGCCCAGATCATGCCACTGCACTCTAGCCTGGGCTACAGAGTGAGGCTCCATCTCGAAAAACAAAAAAAGAAAAAAAAAGAAAGCTTCAACAGCAGAAATGAATGGAAGAAATATTAGCAAGCTAGAAGACAAAGCATATGAAATTACCCAATCAGAGCAGAAAAAAAAAAAAATACAAAAGAGAGAAAAAGGCTTACAAGAATTATAAGACACCATCAAGTGAACTAACCTCTGCATAATAGAAACCCCTGAAGGTAAGAGACAAAAAGACCCAGAAAGCATATTTCAGGAAATAATGGCTGAAAATTTTTCAAGCTTGAAGAAAGATGACACCATCCAGGCACAGAAAGCTCAGAGGTCACCAATCAAATTCACCCAAAAATAAAATTCTTGAGGCACATCATATTCAAATTAGCAGAAATAAAATACAAAGAAATAACATTAAAGGCATCAAAAGAAAAGAAACATATGACATTAAATGAGGGCCTAATATGGCTTTCAGTGGATTTCTCAACAGAAGCCCTACAGTCCAGGAGAGAGTGGGTTGCTCTATTTAAAGTGCTGAAGGAAAAATACTGCCAACTAAGAATACTTTACTCAAAAAACATGAAGGAGAGATAAATACTTTACTCAAAAAACATGAAGGAGAGATAAATACTTTCCTGGACAAACAAAAGCTGAGGGAACTCAGCAACACCAGATCTGTCTTATGAGAAATGCTAAAAGGAGTTCTTCAGTATGAAAGGAGGGATGCTAATCTGTAATATGAAAACATCTGAAGGTATGGGCAGGATGTGATGGCTCATGGCTATAATCCCAGCACTTTGGGAGGCCAAGGTGGGCAGATCATGAGGTCAGAAGATTGAGAGAATCCTGGCTAACATAATGAAACCCCATCTCTGCTAAAATACAAAACAATTAGCCAGGCATGGTGGCATGTGCCTATAGTCCCAGCTACTCAGGAGGCTGAGGCAGGAGAATCACTTGAACCC
>NC_045435.1:351105-382023 GCF_002776525.5 Piliocolobus tephrosceles | reverse complement strand
TGATGGGTGCTGACGAGTTGATGGGTGCAGCACACCAACATGGCACAAGTATACATATGTAACAAACCTGCACGTTATGCACATGTACCCCAGAACTTAAAGTATAATAATAAAAAAAAAAAAAATCAACTCGAGATGGATTAAGGATGTAAATCTAAGACCTGAAGCTATAAAAATTCCAGAAGATAACATTGGAAAAACCCTTCTAGACATTGGCTTACGCAAAGATTTCATGACCAGTAACCCAAAATCAAATGCAATAAAAATAAAGGTAAATAGCTGGGAATTAATTAAACTAAAGACTCTTTGCATGGTAAAAGGAACAGTCAGCAGAGTAAACAGACAACTCTCAGAATGGGAGTAAATCTTCACAATCTATATGTCTGACAAAAATACTAATATCCAGAATCTACAGTGAACTCAAACAGATCAGCAAGAAAAAAACAAACAATCCTACCAAAAATAGGCTAAGGACATGAATAGATCATTATCAAAAGAAGGTATGCAAATGGCCAGCAAACATGAAAAAATGCTCAACATCACTAATGATCAGGGAAATGCAAATCAAAACCACAATGTGATACCACCTTACTCCTGGAAGACTGCCGTAATCAAAAAAGCAAAAAACACTTGATGTTGGTGTGGATGCAGTGAGGAGTGAACACTTCCACATTGCTGGTGGGAATGTAAACTAGTACAGCCACTATGGAAAACAGTGTGAAGATACCTTAAATAACTAAAATTAGATCTACCATTTGATCCAGCAATCCCACTCCTGTGTATCTACCCAGAAGAAAGTAAGTTATTATATGAAAAAGATATCTGCACATGCATGTTTATAGCAGCACATTCACAATTGCAAAAAATGTGGAACCAAACCAAATGCCCAGAAATCAATGAGTGGATAAAGAAATTGTGATATATGTGTGTGTGTGTGCACGGGTGTGTGTGTGTATATGTGTGTGTGTGTGTGTATACACACATATAGACTACTACTCATCCATAAAAAAGAATGAATTAATGGCTTTCACAGAAACCTGAATGAGACTGGAGACTATTACTATTATTCTAAGTGAAGTAACTCAGGAATGGAAAATCAAACATCATACGTTCTTACTCATAAATGGGAGCTAAGCTATGAGGATGCAAAGGCGTAAGAATGACACAGTGGACTTTGCAGACTAAAGGGTAAAGGGTGGGAAAAGGGTGAGGGTTAAAAGACTACAAATAGAGTGCAGTGTATACTGCTTGGGTGACAGATGCACCAAAATCTCACAAATCACCACTAAAGCACTTACTCATGTAACCAAACACCACCTGTTCCCCAGTAACCTATGAGAATAAAAAATTTAAAATAACTTAGGTGATGAGTGGATAGGTGTAGCAAACCATGGCACATGTTAACCAAATTACAAACCTGCATATATACCCCAGAACTTAAAATAAATAAACAGAAAAGTTAATTAATTTATAACTAAAGTATAGTGACTAAAAGACAAAACTATTAAAAATAATAATAACTGGGGGGGTCTGGCAAGATGGTGGAATAGAAACAGCTGTGTCTGCAACTCCCAGTGTGATCAACGTAGAAGACAGGTGATTTCTGTATTTCCAAATGAGTGGTGCCTGGAACCCCAGTGAGAGAGAACCATTCACTCACCCGGAAAGGGGGTTGAAGCCAGGGAGCCAAGTAGTCTTGCTCAGCCAGTCCCACTCCCATGATGCCCAGCAAGCTAAGAACCACTGGCTTGAAATTCTCACTGCCAGCACAGCAGTCTGAAGTCCACTGCGGATGATTGACCTTGGTAGGGGGAGGGGCATCCCCCATTACTGAGGCTTGAGTAGCCGGTTTTTCCCTGACAGAGCTACGGAGGCCAGGAAGCTCAGACTAGGCAGAACTCAACATAGCAAAGCAAAGTGGCTGTGGCCAGACTGTCTCTCTAGATTCCTCTTCACTGCCATGGCATTTCCCAGTCAGGGGCTTATAGATAAAACTCCCTTCTCCCTGAGACAGAGCACCAGGGGAAAGGGGCGGCTGTGGGCGCTGCTTCAGCGGACTTAAATGTTCCTGCCTGCCGGCTCTGAAGACAGCAGCGGATCCTGAGAAGAAGGGTTTTCCCAGCATAGTGCTCAAGCCCTGCTAAGAGACAGACTGCCTCCTCTAGTGGGTCCCTGACCCCTGTGCCTCCTGACTGCGAGAGACCTCCCAACACAGGTTGACAGACACTTCCCCCAGGAGAGGTCTGGCAGGCATCAGGTCAGTGCCCCTCTGGGATAAAGCATCCAGAGGAAGGAGCAGGCAGCAATCTTTGCTGTTCTGCAGCCTCTGATGGTGATACTCAGGCAAATTGGGTCTGGAGTGGACCTCCAGCAAACTGCAGCAGACCTGTAGAAGAGGGGCCTGACTGTTAGAAGAAAAACTAACAAACAAGAAGCAATAACATAAACATCAGCAAAGAAGACCCCCACATGAAAATCCCATCCAAAGGTCATCAGCCTCAAAGATCAAAGGTAGATAAATCCATGAAGACAAGGAAAAACCAGCACAAAAATCCTGAAAATTACAAAAATCAGAATGCCTCTTCCCCTTCAGATGATCACAACTCCTCTCCTCCAAGAGAACAAAGCTGGAATGAAAAGGAATGAACAAAGCCTCCAAGAAATATGGGACTATGTGAAAAGACAAAACCTGTGATGGACTGGGGTCCCTGAAAGTGATTGAGAGAATGGAACCAAGTTGGAAAACACAATTCAGGATGGTATCCAGGAGGACTTCCCCAACATAGCAAGACAGGCCAACATTCAAATTCAGGAAATACAGAGAACACCACTAAGATGCTCCTTGAGAAGAGCAACCCCAAGACACATAATTATCAGATTCTCCAAGGTTGAAATGAAGTGAAAAACGTTAAGGGCAGTCAGATAGAAAGATCAGGTTACCTACAAAGGGAAGCCCATCAAACTTACAGTGGATCTCTCTGCAGAAACCCTACAGTCAAAAGAGAGTGGGGGCCAATATTCAGCATTCTTAAAGAAAAGAATTTTCAACCCAGAATTTCATATCCAGTCAAACTCAGCTTTATAAGTGAAAGAGAAATAAAATTCTTTACAGACAAGCAAATGCTTAGGGATTTTGTTACCACCATGCCTGCCTTACAAGAGCTCTGAAGGAAGCACTAAATATGGAAAGGAACAACCAGTATCAGCCACTACAAAAACACACCAAAATATAAAGACCAATGACACCATGAAGAAACCACATCAACTAATGTTCAAAATAACCAGCTAGAATCATGATGACAGAATCAAATTCACACATAACAATATTAACCTTAAATGTAAATACACTAAATGCCCCAATTAAAAGACACAGACTGGTAAATTTGATAGATTTAAGATCCACTGGTGTGCTGTATTCAGGAGACCCATTTCACATGCAAAAAACACAGAGGCTTCAAATAAAGGGATGGAGGAATATTTACCTAGCAAATGGGAAGCAAAAAGAAAAAAAAAATCAGTGGTTGCAATCCTGGTCTCTGATAAAACAGACTGTAAACCAACAAAGATCAAAAGAGACAAAGAAGGCCATTAAAAGGGATCAATTCAACAAGAAGAGCTAACTATACTAAATATATATGCACCCAATACAGGAGCACCCAGGTTCATAAAGCAAGTTCTTAGAGACCTACAAAGAGACTTAGACTCCTACACAATAATAATGGGAGGTTTTAACACCCCACTGTCAATATTAGATCAACAAGACAGAAAATTAACAAGGATATCTAGGATTTGAACTCAGCTCTGGACCAAGCAGACTGAACAGACATCTACAGAACTCTCCACCCCCAATCAAGAGAATATGCATTCTTCTCAGCACTACATAGGACTTATTCTAAAATAAATCACATATTTGGAAGTAAAACACTACCCAGCAAATGCAAAAGAACGGAAATCATAACAAAGTGTCTCTCAGACCACAGTGCAATCAAATTAGAACACAGCATTAAGAAACTCACTTAAAACTGCACAACTACATGGAAACTAAAAACCTGCCCCAGAATGGCTACTGGGTAAAAAACAAAATTAAGGAAAAAATAATGAAGTTCTTTGAAAACAAAGAGACTATGTACCAGAATCTCTGGAACTCAGCTAAAGCAGTGTTAAGAGGGAAATTTATAGCATGAAATGCCTACCTCAGAAAGTGGGAAAGACCTGAAATCCACACCTTAACATCACAATTAAAAGAACTAGAGAAGCAAGGACAAACAAATTCAAAAGCTAGCAGAAGACAAAACATAAATAAGAATAAGCATAACTGAAGGAGACAGAAACACGAAAACCCCTTCAAAAAATCAATTAATCCAGGTGTTGACTGTTTGAAAAGATTAATAAAATAGAGCACTATCCAGACTGATGAAGAAGAAAAAAGAAGAATCAAATAGACACACTAAAAAATGATAAAGGGGATATCACCACTGATCCCACAGATATACAAACTATCATCAGAGAATATTATAAATACTTCTATACAAATAAACTAGAAAACCTAGAAGAAATAGATAAATTCCTGGACACATACACCCTCCCAGCACTAAACGAAGAAGAATTCAAATCCCTGAATAGACTGGTAACAAGTTCTGAGATCGAGACAATAATTAATAGTCTATTGATCAAAAAAAAAAAAAAAAAAAAGCCCAGGACCAGATGGATTCACAGCCGAATTCTCCCAGAGGTACAAGGAGGAGCTGGTACCGTTTCTTCTGAAACTATTTCAAAGTATAGAAAACGAGAGACTCCTCCCTAACTCATTTTATGAGGCCAGCATCATCCTGATTTCAAAACCTGGTAGAGATACAGCAAAAAAAGAAAACTTCAAGCAAATATCCCTGATGAATATTGATGCAACAACCCTCAATAAAATACTGACAAACTGAATCCAGCAGCACATCAAAAAGCTTATCCACCATGATCAAGTCAGCTTTATCCCTGGGATGCAAGGCTGGTTCAGCATACACAAATCAATAAATGTGATGCATAACATAAACAGAACCAACGACAAAAACCACGTGATTATCTCAATAGATGCAGTAAAACCCATTGATAAAATTTAACACCCCATCATGCTAAAAACTCTCAATAAACTAGGTACTGATGGAACATACTTCAAAATAATAAGGGCTATTTATGACAGTTCCATAGCCAATATCTTACTGAATGAGCAAAAGTTGGAAGCATTTCCGTTGAAAACCAGCATAAGACAAGGATGCACTCTCTCAGCACTCCTATTCAACATAGTGTTGGAAGCTCTAACCAGGGCAATCAGGCGAGATAAAGAAATAAAGGTATTCAAATAGGAAGAGAGGAAGTCAAATTGTCTGTTTGCAGATGATATGATTTTATATTTAGAAAATCCCATTGCCTCAGCCCAGAAACTCATTTTGGTGATAAGCAACTTCAGCAAAGTCTAAGGATACAAAATCTATGTGTAAAAGTCACAAACATTCCTATACACCAATAATAGACAAGGAGAGAGCCAAATCATGAGTGAATTCGTATTCACAATTGCTACAAAGAGAATAAAATACCTAGGAATACAACTTACAAGGGATGTATGCCTATGTAACAAACCTGCATGTTCAGCACATGTATCCCAGAATTTAAAGTAAAATTAAAAAAAAAAAAAGGAAATCTGAATAAACTATGAACCTTTGTAATACTGTATTAGTATTATTCCATTAACAAAAAAAGTGAGAAATGTGTTATGGTAATAATAGGAGATTATTGGTCTTAACTGCTCTCTAAATCTAACACTTTTAAAATGTGAAATCTACTTTTTAAAGTATGTAGCCAAAGAATATAAGAAAAAATATAGAGAGATGTCACATAGTTAATATTAATTTTTTTTCTAAATTATGTGATGGTTTTGGAATTTTCCAGCTACTTGAATCTGTAATTTGTTACAATTTTCTTTCTCACTGTAAATAAATATTCATTTTCATCCTTAATTCTATATATGCAATTTATATTCTATTTGTTTTAAAAGGGCTGCCAAAATTATATGAGCTTCAGGCACCACCCTACCTTTAAGTCATGGTTAGTTATTTGCAGTTGCTTTCTACTCGCTGAATACTCCCTCATGCCTCTATATTTTTCCATGTTGAAATTTTCTCTAATTTTCAAAGTAAGTCCATCTTGGATGACAGAGACAATTTATCCAAACACAATGAACTCAGTATTGTAAACCTGGATTGTCCTCCTAAATCAAGCCTTGTTCCATATTAGCACCAACTTTCAGAAGTCATTGAACTTCTTCCTATGAGGAATCCCAGTTCTGCCATTTGCCAGCTCTGTGGCCTTGGCTAGCTACTTAACAACGCCTTAATTTGATCATCTGTGAAATGGAAACAATAACTTATGCAAGGATAGGGTTATCTTACAGCTGTACTTGGGAGGCTCTGTGCTTCCGGGTGTCAGAAAAGTCTGCTTTTCTGACCCGGAAGTCTGCTACTGACCCTTGGTCAAGATAAGAATGGGATGTTATAGCTAGTGATTTAGAACATCTCATTTAGTTTAAAGTTCAAAACTCCCCTGGAGGCACTCCATGTTATCTTGTCTACACTGTTTAGGATATACGAATTGATGGTTTCCATCTAGTTTAACCTGTTACACAGCTTATCTGTAGTGAAGTGACCAGTCAAGGTATAAGAGGCCCTTCAGTAAACTTGCATTTGGACTATGCTGAACTTAGATACCCCATACATATGTGAAAAGTTCATAATCCAAAGATGAAATGCTTCTTGAGCAACTGAGAAAAGACCTTGGGAGGCCTGCACTGAGAGTTTTCAGACTCCTAAAATTGCCTGCACTTTTCTTCTCCTCATGTGCCATATTATTTGCAATTATTAAAGCCTTACATGAGTGTAAAAAATGATAACTATAACAATGGTTAAGAGATAGACAATATTAAAATATGTAAATTGAATCATCAATAAGTCATAATTTGGGGGGTATGGTATTAATGTGTAGTTTGGTTTTGTTACTTTTCTTTGCAATAAATCTTGTTTTATCATTTTAAAATAACCTGTTACAACTATGCTTTCCACAAGCCTCATGGTAACCACAAAGCAAAACCCTATAATAGATACACTAAAAATAAATAGCACAGAATCAAAACACACTATTATAGAAAACTACTTATGACAAAGGAAGACAGTAAGAAAGGAAAAATGGAAAAATGATTTGTAAAACACCCAGAAAACTAGCAACAATATCCCTACCTATGAAAAATAACCTTGAAAGTAGGTGGAGTAAATTTTCCAATTAAAAGGCATAGAGTATCTGAGTGGATAAAAAGTAACACCAATTAGAGACTGTCTACAAGAAATGCAGTTCACCTATAAAGACATACATCAACTAATAGTAAAAGGATAGAAAATGATATTCCATGTACATAAAAACCAAAAAGTGCAGAAGTAGCTATACTTATGATAGATAAAATAGACTTTAAGTATAGAATGGGGAGAAAAGGACAATAAAGTCATTACATAATTACAAAGGGGTCAATATAACAAGAGCATATAACAATTGCAATTATATGCACCCAACACCAGAGCACCCAATTACATAAAGCAAGTATAAAGAAACCTAAAAGGAGAGATTGACTACAATACGATATTAGTAGGGAACTTCAATATCCCCACTGCCAGCAATGGACAGATTATTCTGACTGAAAATCAACAAGGAAACCTTGGAGTTAAACTGCACTTTAGAAAAAATGAACCTAATGGGTATTTATAGAACATTTCACCTAACAGCTGCAGAACACACATTCTTTTCATCAGCACATGGAACATTCTGCAGGATTAACCATATGTCAGGACACAAAACTTGCCTTACAAGATTTTTTAAAACGGAAATCATATTAAGTATCTTTTCTGACCACAGTGGAATATAAGTAGAAATCGATAACAGAAGGAATGCTGGAAACTGTACAAATTTATGACAATTAAGCAATATGCTCCTGAATAATGAATGAGCCAATGAAGTCATTAAAAAGGAAATTTAAAAATTTCCTGAGATAAATGAAAATGGAAACACAGCATACCAAAAGCTATGTGATACAGCAAACACAGGTGTAAGAGAAAAATGTATAGCAATAAATGCCAACATTGAAAAAGTAGAAAGACCTCAAATAAACAATGTAACAATTACCTTAAGAAAACAGAAAAGTAAGAACAAAGAGAACCTGAAATTATTAGAATGGGAGAAATAATAAAGATCAGAGCAGAAATAAATGAAGTTGAGACTCAAAAAATATTCACAAAAGGTAACAAAATGAAAAGCTGGTTTCTTGAAAAGATAAATAAATCATCAATCCTTTAGCTAGGTTAAGAAAAAAAGAGAGAAAACCCAAGTAAATAAAATCAGAGACATAAAAGGAAACATAAGAGGCATGACAGAACAAAGGATTATTAGACACTATTATGAACAACTGTAGGCCAATACATTGGAAAATCTAGAAGACATTGACACATTTTTGGAAACATGCAACTTACCAACATCGAATTACAAAAAAGTAGAAATCTTAGACAGACCAACAATGAGTAATGAGATCAAAGCAGTAATTAAGTCTCCCATTAAAGAAAAGCCCAAGACCTGATGGATTCACTGCTGAAATCTACTAAACATTTAAGAAAGAACTAATACCAATTCTATTCAAACTATTCCAGAAAAATCGAAAAGGAGGGAATAGTTTTCAACTCATTCTTTGAGGCCAGCATTACTCTGATACCAAAACCAAACAAGCATACAACAGCAAAAAAAAAAAAAAAAAAAAGAAAATAACAGACCAATATCCTTGATTAACAAACATACACAGATAATGAGCAAAATACTACCAAACCAAATTAAACAACACATTCAAAATATCATTTACCATGATCAACTGGGATTCATCTCATGAATTCAAACATGGTTCAGCATATGCATATCAGTAAATGTGATACATTCATAGAATCAAGGAAAAATATGTGATCATTTAAATAGATGCTGAAAAAGTATTAATTAAAATTTAGCACCCTATTATGATAAAAACTCTGAACAAACTGAGTTCAGCAGGAACATACATCAAAACAACACAGACAATCTATGACAAACCCATGCCTAACATCATACTCAATGGGAAAAAAGTAAAAGTATTTCCCCTGAGATCTGGAACAAAATAAGAATGCCCACTTTCACTACTTTTATTCAACAAATTACTGGAAGTACTAATGAGAGCTATTAAGAAAGAGAAAGAAATAAAGAATATTCAAATTGGAAATGGAGATATCAAAATATCCTTGTTTAGAGATGACATAATTCTATATTTAGAAAAATTGAATGACTTCACCAAAAACATTAGAATGATAAAAACAAATTTAGTAAAGTTTCATAATACAAGATTAACATATAAAAATTAATACAATCTCTACCATCAGCAAGCAATTTTTAAAAATAAAAGAAACAAACCATTTGCAGTAAGAAAACACAACAACAACAAATACATCTAGGAATAAATTTAACCAAAGTAGCAAAAGTTCTCTACAATAGAAATTATTAAACACTGATGAAATACATTGAGGAGCACACCCCAAAATGGAAAGATATCATGTGCTAGTGTATTGGAAGAATTAATATTGTTAAAATGATCATACTATCTAAAGCTATCTACAGATTCAATGTAATCTCCATCACAAGACTAAAATTCCCCACAGAGATAGAAAAAAAAATCCTATAATTTGTATGGAACCACCAAAAGCCTGGATAGCCAAAGCAATCCTGAATGAAAAGAACAAAGCTGGGGGTATCATACTTACTGGACTTCAATATATACTAAAAAACTTTAGTGACCAAAACAGCATGGTACTGGCATAAAAGCAGACATATAGGACCAATGGAAAAGAATAGAGAACACAGAAATAAATCCATGCACTTATAGGAAACTTATTTTTTTTTTACAAAAGCACCAATAATTTACATTGCAGAATGCACAATCTCTTCAATAAATGTTGCTGAGAAAACTGGATATCCCATATCTAGTATAATGCAGCATATTAAACTAGACTCCTATCTCTCACAGATACAAAAGTCAAATCAAAATGGATTAAAGATATAAATGTAAGACCTGAAACAGTAAAACTACTAGAGTGAAACTTTGGGAAAACACTTGAAGACATTCATCTAGGCAAATAAATTTTAGGTGAGATCTCAAAAGCACAGGCAACAAAAGCAAAAATAGACAAACTGTATTACATCAAACTAAATAGCTTTTGCACAGCAAGGAAAACAATAAATATAGTAAGGGAAAACCTACAGAATAGAAGAAAATATTTACAAACTCTCCTCAGGGATTAATAAAAAGAATATATAAAGGAGGTGGGAGACTGGAAGAACTTGTTCTCTGATTACGACTCTGATGACTAAAACAGGATGTGGTCCAGACAGCATAAAGTGAAGAAACCAGCAGGAACCAGCAGATGGTGATGAAAGTAATCCCTAGCTGCCCTCATTGCTCATAGACATAAGACACTCCCACCAGTGCCATGACACTTTACAAATGCCATGGCAGTAATCTGAAGTTACCACTCCTTTCCATGGCAATGATCCAAAAGTTACTGCCCCTTTCCTAGAAAGTTATATAACCTGCTCCTCAATGTGCATTGACCTGCCCCTTAATTTGCATGTAATTGAAATTAGGTTAAGTAAGTATAAACACAGTTGCCAGGAGCCCATATGTTGCTTACTTTGGGTGCAATGCCTATGAGTTAGCCCTGCTCCACAAGGAATAGTACCATTCAATAAAAGATTGCTATCTAACACCTGTGACTCACCCTTGAATTCTTTCTTGGGTAAAGACAAAAACCCTCGCAGGTTAAGCCCCAATTTTGGAGTTTGCCTGTCCAGGAACATAAGAAACTCAAACAATTCATTAGCAATAAATAAATAAATAAATAAATAAATAAATAAATAAATAAATGAATAACCTATTTTAAAAAAGGATATAATATGAATAGACATTTCACAAAAGAAGATATACAAATGACCAAAATTTTACTTAAAATTGTCAATGTAAATAATCACTAGAGAAATGCAAAGCAAAACCACAATGAGATATCATCTCACCCCAGTTAAAATAGCTTTTATCAAAAACACAGGGAACAGCAGTTTCTCGTTAGGATATAAAGAAAGGGGTACCCTCCTCCACTGTTGATAGGAATGTAAATAAGTACAGCCACTATGGAAAGCAGCATGGAGGTTCTTCCAAAAACAAAATTGATCTATCCTTAGGTTCAACAATCCTGTTGCTGGGCAGACATATTGCAGCACTATTTACAATACCTAAGTGTTCATTAATGAATGAATGGATACACAGTGTGGTGTATATACACAATGAAACACTATTTAGCTGTAAAAGAACAAAATTCTTTCATTTGTGGCAAAATGGATGAAACTTGAGGACATTACATTAAGTGAACTAAACCAGGCACAGAACAACAAATATCATATTTTCTCACTTAAGTGTGGAAACTATAAATGTTGAGCTCATGAAGTTAGAGAGTAGAATGGTGGTTACCAAAAGTCAAAACCAGTAGGAGAGAGAAGATAACGAAGAGAGGTTAATGAGTACAAAAATTTAGTTAGAATAATTTCAGTAGAATGGTGGTGACTAAAAGCCAAAAACAGTAGAAGAGAGGAGATAATGAAGAGAGATTAGTTAATGAATACAAAACTTTATTTAGACAGAATAAGTTCTAGCATTTGATATTACAGTAGAGTTATAATAATTAACAATAATCTATTATATATTTCAAGGTGGCTAGACGAGAAGATTTGGAATGTTCTCAACACACAAAAAAATGAAAAATGGTTGAGGTATTTAATATCCAAATTACTGTGATTTGATCATTACATATTATATACATGTATTAAAATATCACATTATCCCATGCAATATTATATATAGAAATATATACAATGATTATGTACCAGTAAAAAAATTTTAAAAAGAGAGAAGAAATTCACTCCTCCTTTAAATCCATGGTAGAATTCATCAGTAAAATTCTCTGAACCTGCAGATTTTTTTTTGTAGTAAAATATTTTTAAAAAGTATTTTTTGAGCTGGGCATGGTGACTCAATTCCTGTAATCCCAGCACTTTGGGAGGCCTAGGTCGGCAGATCATCCAAGGTCAGGAGTTCGAGACCAGCCTGGCCAACGTGGTAAAACCCTGTCTCTACTAAAGATATAAAAAATTAGCTGGACTTTGTGGTGCCAACTGTAATCCTAGCTATTTGGGAGGCTGAGGCAGGAGAATCACTTGAACCCAGGAGGCAGAGGTTGCAGTGAGCTGAGATTGTGCCATTGCACTCCAGCCTGGGCAAAAAGAACAAAATTCTATCTCAAAAACAAAACAAAACAAAAAAGTAGTTTTTGAAAAGCCCTTTTAGCTTCATGGAAATATTGTGAGAAAGGTAGAGAGATTTCTCATATATTCCTGTCCCCCACCCCAAATGTAGCCTCCCTCATTATCAACATCCCTTTCCAAAGTGGTATATTTGCTACAATTAACAAACCTACATTAACACATCATTACCACTCAAAGGCCATAGTTTATACTAGGGTTGACTCTTGTATATCCGATGGGTTTGTATAAATGTATAATGACTTGCAATGGTATGAATATTTGTGTCCCCCACCCCAAATTCATGAGTTGAAACCTAATCTCTAATGTGATTACATTAAGAGCTGGGGCCTTTGGGAGGTGGGTAACTAGGTCATAAGGACAGAGCCTCATGAATGGGATTAGTCCTTTTATAAAAGAGGCCTCAGAGAACTGCCTTGTCCCTTCCACCATGTGAAGACACAGTGAGAGGGGACCATCTATGACCAGAGAGGAATGCCCTCATGAAATATGAATTCTGCAGGTACCTTGATCTTGGACTTTCCAGCCTCGAGAACTGTGAAAAATAAATTTCTGCTGTTCATAAGCCACCTGTTCTATGGTAATTTGGCACAGCAGCACAAATGGACTAAGAAAGACATGTGCCCACAATTATAATAACATACTGGGTATTTTCAGTACCATAAAAATCCTCTGTGCTCTGCCTGTTCATTTCCCCTTCCCCCAACCCCTGGCAACCATTGATCTTTTGGCTGTCTCTATAGTTTTGTCTTTTCCAGAATTGCAAATAATTGGAATCAAAGTGTGTAGCCTTTTCAGATTGATTTGTTTCACTTAGTCATATGCATTTAAGGTTCCTCCATCTTTTCTCATGGCTTGATAATTCATTAGATTTTAGTACTAAATAATATTTCATTGTCTGGATGTACCACAGTACATTTAGCCATTCACCTAATGGAATAATCTTGGTTTCTTCAAGTTTTAGTAATTATGAATAAGGCTG
This sequence comes from Piliocolobus tephrosceles, assembly GCF_002776525.5. Taxonomy (NCBI): domain Eukaryota; kingdom Metazoa; phylum Chordata; class Mammalia; order Primates; family Cercopithecidae; genus Piliocolobus; species Piliocolobus tephrosceles. The sequence continues at coordinate 368,579 of NC_045435.1, read as the reverse complement.
CTATAAATATCCATGTGCTGGTCTTAGTGTGGACATAAGGCTTCAGCTACCTTTTGCTAAACATGAAGGAACAAAATTTCCGGATCATATAAGAGCGTGTCTGCTTTTATAGAAAAATCACCTGTCTTCTAATGTTGCTGTGTGGTTTTGCATACCCACCAGCAATAAATAAGAGTTCTTGTTGCTCCACATCCCTGTCAACACTTGGTGTTGTCAGCATCAGATTTTGGCCATTCTAAGAGATGTGTAGTGGTATCTCATTGTTGTTTTAATTTGCACTTCCCTGATGACATATGATGTGATTCATCTTTTCATATGCTCATTGCCATCTGCATATGTTGAGGTGCCTGTTAAGGTCTTCGATACATTTTTTAATTGGGTCATGTAGATTTTTTTCCTATATTACATTCTAGGAGTTTTATAGTTTTGCATTTTATGTTGAGGTCTGTGATCCATTTTGAGTTAATTTTGTGAAAGAGGTAAGGTCTATTTCTAGATTCTTTTGTAGGGGAGGGACGATGCAGATGTCCGTCTGTTGCAGTACCATTTGTCGAAGACTACCTTTTTTTTCATCAAATATGATGCTCCTTTGTCAAAGATCAATTGACTATATGTGGGTCTATTTCTACATCCTCTATTATGTTCCATTTATCTCTTTGTCTATCCTTTCGCTACTTACCACACTGTCTTTATTATTGTAGTTTTCTAATAAGTCTTGAAATCAGGTAGTGGTAGTCCTCCAACTTTCTTCTTATTCTTCAGTCTTATATTGGCCATTCTGTGTGTTTTGTCTCTCATATAAACTTTAGAATCAGTTTGACAATATCTGCAAAATAAATTTTTGGGAATTTTATTGGGATTGCATTGATTTATGCTAAAAAATTTTAACTGTGGGTTTAAATATTTTAATAGATAAGGGCTACCCAGATTATCTATGTCATCTTAAATGATCACTGGTAGTTTATGTCATTCAATAATTTTATTTATTTTACCTAAGTTGTCAAATTTGCTGGTGCAAAATTGTTTATTATGTATTATTTTTAATATCTTATAGAGTCTATAGTAATATCAACTCTCTCATTCCTGATATTGGTAATTTGTGTCTTTTCTCTTTTATCTCATTCTGACTAAAGGTTAATTAAATTCATTGATCTTAAAAACTAACTTTTGGTTTTATTATTTTTTATAGTTTTTACATCTTTTAAAAATTTATGTTCTGATGTTTATTATTTTTTTCTGCTTAATTTTTTAAAATTTACTCTTATTTTTCTTATTTCTTAAAACATAAGCTGAGATCATTGATTTGAAACCTTCCTTCTTTTCCAAGAAGAGGTATTTAGTGCTATATTCCCTTTCGATACTGCTTTAGTTGCATTCCACACATTTATATTTTGTGTTTTTAACTCCTTTATTTAAAAGTACAACATAATTTATCTTTTGATGTTTCTTTGCCTCATAAGTTATTTAGAAGTGTTCCACTTAATTTCCAAATATTTTGGTGATTTTCCAGATATCTCTTAGTTGGTGATATCTAAATTAATTTCATATGGTCAGAGAGCATATGTTGTATAAGTCAAACCCCTTTAAGTTTACTGAGACATGTTTTATGGCTAAAACATGATCTAGTTTGGAAAATGTTCCATATGCACTTGAGACAAATGTATATGCTTGTTATTTGGGGGTGGCATGTTCTGTAAATGGCAATTAGGTCATGTTGTTTGACAGCACTCTTCAAGTCTTCTATATCCTTACTAAGGTTCTATAATTTATTGAGAAAAGGATATTAATTTTTACTATAATTGCTGAATTGTCTGTTTCTCTTGCAGTTCTATCAGTTTGGGCTTCACATATTCTGAAGTTGTCATGAGGTGCATAAAAGTTTTCAATGGCATGTCATCATGATTATAGGACTATATATTATTCTAGAGTAACGTTCCTCATCTCTAAAATTATCCCTAACATTCTTTGCTCCAATATATACTTTAGTTGATATTCACATAGCCATTTCATTTAACCTTTCTTTTAATTATGATTACCATAGTATATTTTTTCCATCTTTCCACTTTTAATCTATTTCTGTCTTTGCATTTAAAATGAGTTTCTCATACGCATCATATAATTGGTTCTTGCTTTGTAGTTCAACCAAACAATAGCATGTACTGTAATTACTAATACATTTGAGGTTCAATCTGTCATTCTCTTACTTGTTTTCTGTTTGTTCCACCTGTTTTTTGCTCCCCCTTTTTTCTTTTTATGCTTCGTTTTTGGATTAAATGAGCGTATTTCATAATTCCATGTTATCTCCTTTGTTGGCTTATTAGCTATACATTTTTATTATATTATTTTAATGCTTTCTTTAGGGCTCATGGTGTACACTTTCAATGTATTATACTCTACCTTAGAGTAACCTTATATAAAGTTATACACTCTAAAGTTCAGAGCCTCAATAGTATACTTTTTATTTTTCCCCTACTAGCCTTTTTGATATTAGTGTCACACATTTTATTTCTACATATGTTAGAAATTCTACAACATATTCTTATTACTTTTACTTTAAATAGTAATTTTTTAACAATGTGAGATAATTAGAAATGCATATTTTATATTTGCACATTAAGTTATTTTTCTTTTGTTTATATCTAGGTTTCCACCTTTTATCACTTTTCTTAAGCTTGGGGAATTTCTTTAAAAATACTTATTTTAGTACAGGTCAGCTGGGGATGAATTCTTTCAACTTTTGTATGTTTGAAAAAGATTTTATTTAACTTTTGATTTTGAAATACGGTTTTGATGAGTTCTGAATTCTGGGATGGCAGTTGTTTTTTTCTTGCCCTTAAACAGTTTGAAGCTGCTCCACTGTCTCTGACTTACGTTGTTTTCAAGCAGAAATCTTCTGTAATCCTTACTGCTCTTCGTCTATACATAATGTATATTCTGATTGCTTTTAACATTTCCCTTTGTAACTAGTTTTAAGTAAATTTTGCAAAATTTTACAAATTTTTGTTTCAAGTATTTCTTTCTGTTCTTAACTCTCTTCTTCTTTAGTGATTCTAAGTATGTGTATATTAGGCAGCTTGAAGTTGTCCTACAGCTCACTGATGCTATGTTTTCTGCTTTTAAAAAATCTTCCCCACTTCTTTATTTATTTGGGATAATTTTCATTGCTATGTCTTAAACTTCACTAATCTTTTCTTCTGCAAAGTCTAATGTGCTATTAATTTCATCCAGTAAGACCTTATCTCAAACATTATGTTTTCCATCTTTATAATTTTAATTTTTTTCTTTGATATATCTTCCATATTTTTGCTTAACATGTTTATGATTTTCCCTGGCTTCTAAATTATATCAAATGCAATTAAAGAAACAAGTTTATGTATTAGTCCGTTTTCATACTGCTATAAAGAACTGTCCACGACTGGTAATTTATAAAGAAAAGAAGTTTAACTGATCACAGTTAAGCATGGCTGGGGAGGCCTCAGGAAACTTAAAATCGGGGTGGAAGATGAAGGGGACCAAGGAACCTTCCTCACAATGCAGCAGGAAGCAGAAGTGCTGAGCAGTGTGGGGAAGAGCCCCTTATAAAATCATCAGATCTAGTTGAGAACTCACTCACTATCATGAGAATAGCATAGGGGAAACTGTTCCCATGATTCAATGACCTCTACTTGGTCTCTCCCTTGACACGTGAGGATTATGAGCATTATGGGGGTTACAATTCAAGATGAGATTTGAGTGGGGACACAAAGCCTAACTATATCAGTTTATATCATGATTCATTAATTTTATCATTTTTTGTCATTTCTATGTCAGTTTTAATTTACTAATTTTTATTTCTCTAGTCCTGAGTAGTTTTCTCAAACACATGCGCTGATTGGAAGCAAGAAGAAATATTCTGCACATCTCTGAAGTTCTCTGTCTCTGAGCTCTCTTCTTTCTGAAACTTTGCCTTAGTAATTTTTGCTATCTTTTGTCTTCTTGTACTCCCATCTCTATTTCTTCAACACATGGAGACTCCTGGGATCAACTTGAGTTACCCTTACAAGTGCTATGGCCTAAAAACTCTGTCCATGCAATGAGATGGGAATCAGAGGACTCAACTCATTCATTTCCTGTCTCTCAGTTATGACTCTTCTTTATTGCCCAATGTAAAATATTTTAAAAACCACTTACTAATATTTTGTTCAACATTTTAGTTGTTTTACAGGAGGGCAAATCTCATCCCTGTTATTCCATCTTGCCAATTAGCAGAAGTTAATTACAACACCCTCCAAACGAACCATACTTTTCTAGTTTATTCTAATAAAAATAAAATAACAATAACAATAGCAACAACAAAATATGTATTGAGGTCTAAATTGTGTTGGGGGAACGCAGGATATTGGTGACAAGAATATGAAGAACTCATAGGCTTATCTTCAAAATGATCAGAATTTATTCCTTTCTAAATGTGTCTTCGAACGGATGAATTTCTACAAAACAGTATAAGGAAAACCATCTTACTAAACCCCATCTAGGATTATACTATCTTCTAAAAACCTATAATGTCCCCACAAACTATTTACTTTAATATATTCCTCATGGTATACAATGTCTTCTATAAGCTGTGTTTCTAAGTCTGTGTTTCTAAGTAAACACTACAGCTTAACCTCCCTCAGTGGGTTATTATGGATAGGATTTTTTTTATTATATTTCTGTAATACTAGCAGAGTATCTACATAGAGTATAGCTTCACTAAATATTTAAGTGTATAAAATTATCCACTACAAAAAAATTGGAAAATAATCAATATAAGAAGAAATAATTTGTTTTAAATTTTAAAAATCCAGTATGAATTAAAGAATAAGGTGGCAATGAAAAAAATGAGATGCGAAAAACAGAGATTAGTAGCTGGGTAGGTCACATTGGTCAAAAGATATTGAAGAGGACAGAGTTGGAGCAAAGAAGGAGAATTATAAATAGGTGATGTGGATGAAATAAGAGAGAATGCCCAAAGGTTTGCAAAAAAACAAGACATGCAGACACACACACAAGAAATGAAAAGATAAAAAAAGAAAAATGAAAAAGAATGGGAAATTCAAGGAGATAAAGGCAAAGGAAAGAGAAAGACCTGTGACATAAATGATGATAGTAGAAGAAAACTAATGAACAAAAGTTACATCTTTAAAAATGACATGTATTCATTGCTATATATGACTAAGTTGGCTTACCAAAATTAAGGTCACTCTATGTTTTAGCGTTCCAGTTATAAAACAAAAGTCACAAAAATCATGCCCTGAGTCTTAAGAATTTAGTTGGTATTTTCTACAGCTTACAGGACAAAGACCAGAAAATGATTTATATTTCACAACTCAATTTCTGGTTGATCTCTGAAATTCAAATGCATTTTTGTGTTTTTGATTGTTTTTACTTTTTGAAAAATATATTTCAGTTGAACAAAATTTAACTTGCACCTTTTACTCAAACACTTAGAATATAGACTGTGTTGAAATTTGTGATATGATTATCAATAGCAAAGCCACAACTCAATGACTGTGCTCACTGAAACATTAAGATTTGAATCAATAAAAGGCACAATTGAAAATGCATCTCAGTAAGAATGAAATTTAAAATTGCTTGAAGAGCTAATGGTGTGTGATTCTGAGAATGAAATGCCTTAAGAAATGTTCCACCTATTATTAATTTTAGGTTTGAATTTAGGACAAACACTCTAGATAAACAAAAGAAATTTCTGAAGAAAAAAACATAAGGTTGTCTGGAGAATTATCATATGGCAGAAACTGATTTTCAGTTTGATTATAAACAAAAATGACTTTCTATTTGTGGAAAGATGAGTTCATAGCAATGGATAAAATAACGTGTTTTGGGAATAACTTTGGCTGCTTATGATTTCAGCCAATAACACCCTCCTCCAAATGACCAGGCATATTGCATGGGAAGGTGAAATCACACAGACAAGCCCTAGTCCTGAGCCTGCACGTCAAGCCATATCCTCACCTAAAATCTCCTTGGGAATTGGAACTGCTCTCTCTTCAGTCACAGACACCGCATTATCTTTGAAGAACAACTTGGAGCTTAGCACAGCTCAAGAAGCCTTTGGGGACCTGGCTAAAGCCTACTCACCAAATACCCTTTCCCCTTCTTCCTTGGACTTTACAATGTGTTATGTGCTTCTGCCATACTGAACTAAACTACTGCAGCACTGAATAAGGCTGCATACTCATGTACAGACTTCCAAAACTGCACCACCTTGTTCTCTACTTAGAATTCCCTTCCCTTCTCCTTTCCTACCACCGGACAGGCAAACTTGAAATTTCCCTTTGAGACATCTCAAACACCACTTCCTTTACACAGACTTTCTTCATATCGGCCTCAACTGCTCCTCTTCCCCAACTTTTTCTTTGATACCCTCACCAGGTAGGGCTCAATTAAGACTCTTGAGGGCCGGACCAATAAAACAACTATGCAGTATTCTTATATATGGCAAAATATTTCTAAATTAGAAAATAAACAGAAGGGAATTCAAACAAGTTATGGATTTTCCCAGATAACCTCAACTCTTTTTAGAAAATACATCACATTTATAAAGACCATGTCTTTTCTTTTCTTCTGTCTTACTGTATTTATCTAAGTGATGAGCACATAGAAAGTGCTCAACAATGGCCTGCAGAGTAAAATAATGAATCATTACATAATAATGAATCATTACATATTTTTACCTGCACAATAATAGCCATTTTTCTTTTAAAAAATCTAACATTTCATTAAATCCAGATGATCCTTAATTTTTCACAATTACATTTTAAGGTTTTTCTTTTATTATCTTTTTTTTTTTTTTGAGATGGAGTTTTGCTCTGGTTGCCCAGGCTGGAGTGCAATGGTGCAATTTCAGCTCACCAAAAACTCCGCCTCCCAGGTCAAGCGATTCTCCTGCCTCAGCCTCCAGAGTAGCTGGGATTACAGGCATGCACCACCGCGCCTGCCTAAGTTTGTATTTTTAGTAGAGACAGGGTTTCTCCATGTTGGTCAGGCTGGTTTCCAACTCCCAACTTCATGATCCACCCACCTCGGCCTCCAAAAGTGCTGGGATTACAGGCGTGAGCCACCGTGCCCAATCCTTTATTACTATTTTTAATAGTAATAAAAGGCATAATAATTGTAAATATTTATAGGGTACAGGGTGCTCTAATCTTTATTATTTTTTTATTGTATTAATTTTAGACTCAGCTTGTTCTTGCTTTTCTAGTTCCTTGAGATTCATTAAATTTTTTAATTGAATTTTTTCCACTTTTTTTGATGTAGGCATTTATTGCTACTACCTTCCCTTTTAATACTGCTTTTGCTGTATTCTATAGGTTTTGGTATGTTGTGTTTATATTTTCATTTTTTCAATACATTTTAAAATTTTTCTTTAAATTTCTTCATCAAACCATTGGTTGTACAGGTGATGTTGCTTAAATTCCATGTATTTGTACAATTTTACAAATTCCTACTGTTATTGATATCTAGTTTTATTCCACTGTGGTCAGAAAAGATACTTGATACAATTGCAATTCTTTATATTTGTTGAGACTTATTTTGTGGTCTAACATATGGTCTATCCTGGAAAATTTTCTATTTGGTGATGAAAAGAATATATATTCTGAACCTATTGAGTGAAATGTTTTATAAATGTCTGTTAGGTACACTTGATCAAAAATACATTGTAAATCCAATGATTTTTTTGTTGTTATCAAGGTTATTGTTATATAATAATGTGTCTATTTTACAGTTTTTGTCTTGAAGACTGTTTTATCTTACATAAGCGTAGCTAGTCCAGCTTGCTTTTGGTTTTGATTTGTGTGGAATACCTTTTTTTTCTTTGCATTCTTTTACTTTGTTTATGTGTCTTTACACGTAAAGTTTTGTGTTAGCAGCACATAGTTGGGTTATGTTTTTTTCATCCATTCAGGCACTCTATGCTCTTTAAGTGGGGAATTTGATCCATTTACATTCAATGTTATTATTGATATATAAGAACGTACTTCTGTAATTTTGTTAACTGTTTTCTGGTTATGTTGTATATCCTGATTTAAAATTTTTTATTTCTTTTTTCATTGGTGCTTTTCTGTCGTTGGAACGTTTGATTGTTTTCTCTTTTCCTTTTTATCTTCCCTATTAATGAATTTTACACTTTGTATGTTTTCATGACAGTGATTATCAATTCCAGGTGTAGGACTCCCTTGAGTATTTCTTGAAAGGCTGATCTATGGGGATGAATTCCTCCAGTGTTTGTTTGCCTGGGAAAGGCTTTATTTTTCTCTTATTTCTGAATAATAGCTTTGCTGGGTACAGTATTCTTGGCTAACATTTTGTTTAGCACTTAGTATACATCATTCACATCTCTACTGGCCTGCAATGTTTCTGTGGAGAAATCAGTTTAGTCTAATAGGGATTCCCTTACATGTGTCTTGACACTTTTCTTTTGCTATTTTTAGAATTCTCTTTGTCTTTGACTTTTGACACTTTGATTATAAGATTCCCAGAATGGACATTTTTGGGTTCAATCTTTCTGGACTCCTTTAAGCTTCCTCATTCTGGATGTTCATATCTCTCTCTAGACTTGGGACTTTGAATTTTTAGGTATTATTTCATTGAATAAGTTTCCTGTGTCTTTTCTCTTCTTCTGAAATTCCAATATGAATATTTGTTCATTTAACAGTGTCCTATAAGTCTTATAAACATTCTTCACTCTTTCTAAACCTGTTGTTTTCTTTTCTCTGACTGGGTTATTTCAAATAATCTATTTTAAAGTTTAGATATTCTTTCTTCTGCTTGATCATATCTGTCTGCTGTTGAAGCTGTCTGTGGTATTTATTTATTCTTTATTGAATTCTTCAGCTGCATTATTTCTATTTCTTTTTTATAATTTTTAGTTCTTTGTCAAATTTCTTATTCTTAAAACTGTTAATTTCTTTACTGATTTTGTTGAATTCTTTACCTGTATTTTCTTGTATATCATTGAATTTTCTTGAGGTCATTATTTTCAATTTATTTTCTTGCAATTCATTTTTTTTAATTGGAATCTGTTATTACAGAGTTATGTCCTTTTGGTAGTATAATGTTTCCTTGTTTTTTCATGTTTCTTGTATCTCAGTGTTGATGTCTGTGCATCTAGTGAAACAATCACCACATCCAAAATTTTCATAGTGGTTTTTATAGAAAAAGACTTTCATTTGCAGTTAGGTTTTGGTGTGCAAGTTGGGAAGGGTGTAGTGACATAGTTTCTGAATAGGTGCAGTGGTATAGTCTTCATCTGTGTTCAATATAAGCAATAATTATGGACACTTCAATGGTCTAGGCTGTAGAAATATGTGGCAGTGGCAGTGTTGGTTGGGTTGTTAATTTCCTTGGTGTCAAGGACTTTTGAGGTCCCCCTATTCTTGTTTCCAACACAACAGAAAAACTTAGCTAAGGGACTACGTCTCAATCTAGACATGGCCTATGAGTAGCTTCAGCAGTGCTGGGCTCCAAATGCAGATGTTCAAAGTAGCTGTGGGTCTGGAGTCCCAGGCTCAGACTCTTAATTAATCTATTGTGGCACATGACTCTTGGGATACAAGTTCATTCCCTGTGGCAGGATTGAATGCAGGTTGCTCATAGAACCAGAATCTGTGATTCTGAGAGCCCCCTAGCAGCTTGGGCCCAGGGACCCAGTTACAGCTATGATTCTATGCCTGGAATGTAGGGCATAGCACTGGCCTGTCTCTGGGGCAGAAGAGTTCTGGAGGTTTGGGCTCAAGGAGAAGGTATGTCTGTAGTTTTGCAAGCTGAGCCAATAGAGTTTGATGGCAACTCAGGTCCTAGAGGGTGAGGCACCATGTGGAAGAGACTCTAGACCCTGGTATGGAGGAGTTCATCAGTATCCCAGACTCTGTGAGGAAGAGGTATAGCAGCAGCAAATACCCCAAGTACCCCGGAATGATGAAGCACAGTGGTTTTAGAACTTTTCATTTCTTATTCTTGAGCGTTGCATTGAATAGCACCTCTAATACAATGTTGTGTGGAAGTGGTAAGAGCAGCCATCTATCACTCATGTTAAAGGGAAAGCATGCAGTCTTTCAAGTAACATTAAGCACAGTGTTAGCTGTAGGATTTCCTTAGATGTTCTTCATCAGCTTGAGGAAGTTCCCTTCTATTCTTAGTTTGTAAAAATTTTTTTATCAGGGATAGAGTATTATTTTGTTAAATCGTTGTTCTTTGTTGAGAAAATAATATGGATGTCCTTCTTAGTCTGTTAACATGGTGAATTGCATTGACTGAATTTTAAATTTATTTCTGTATTCCTAAAATAAATCTCATTTTTATAGTATATTATGTTTTCATAGATTGGTGAATTCAGTCAGTTAAAAGTACATAAGAAATTTTGGCATCTATGTGAATGAGAAATATAGCTTCCTCTTATGTAATACCTTTGGTTTTGGTATCAGGATAATGCTGGCCTCATTAGATAAGCCTGGGGATTTGTCCTTCATCTTGGATTTTTTGAGAGAATATATATACAATAGGTATATTATTTATCTTAAATATTTGGTAAACTTCATTAGTAAAGTTATTTGAGCATGGAGTTTTCTTTGTAACAGGTCTTTAAACTGCAAATTCAATTGCTTTAAGAGATACAGTGCTATTCAAGTTATTTATTTCTTCTTAAATAAGCTTTGGCAGTTTGTGTCTATCAAGAAATCTCATCTAAGCTTAAAAATGTATAGGCATAATTTCATTATTCTTTCATTACTATTTAACACCTGTAGAATGTTTAGTAATGGCATAGCTCTCATTCTAGATATTGATCATTTGTGTCTTCTTTTTTATCTGTCTGAGTGGAAATGTATAAATTTGTTGATTTGCTCTAACAACCAGCTTTTGCTTTTACTATTGTTTCTCTGTTTTCTATTTCATTGATTTTTGCTCCAATTTTACAATTTTGTGTTTTTCTGCTTACTATATAAGTTTAATTTGACCTTACTCTAATAAAAATACAACCAAGGACCCTCACAGAGTCCACTTCACACCCCTGCTACCTCCACCAGATCAGGTGTTGGTATTCAGGGCTGAGAGACACAAAGAAAGATCGTATCACAGGGCTCTTTGGAGACACACACTCTCCAGTACCAGCCAAGACCAGTAGCTCACTGGGTGGTTAGATCCAGGGGAGAAATAACAATCACTGCAGTTTGGCTCTCAGGAAACCTCATTCCTAGAGGAAACCAAAGAGCACCACATAAAGGGAGCACCCAAATGACAAAATAATCAGAAGAGCAGCCTTAGAGTGCCAAATCTCTCCTCTGAAATAGTCTGCTTAAATGAGAAGGAACCAGAAAAGCACTTCTGGTAATATGACAAAACAAGATTCTTTAACACCCCTTAAAGATTACACTAGCTCACCAGCAATGGATCCAAACTAAGACATAACCTCTGAATTGACAGGAAAAGAATTTTAGAAGGTTGACTATTAAGCCAGTCAAGGAGGCACCAGAGCGAGGTGAAGTCCAACCTAAAGAAATCAAAGAAATAGTACAAAATATGAATGGAAAAATCTCAAGTGAAATAGATAGCATAAATTTTTTAAAATCACAACTTTTAGAAATGAAAGACATACTTAGAGAACTGCAAAATGCACTGGAAAGGCTCATCAATAAAATCAAACATGTAGAAGAAAGGATTTCAGAGCCCAAAGATAAGGATTTTGAATTAGCTCAATTTGAAAAACTAAAATTAAAAAAGCCTCCAGGAAGTTTGGAATTATGTTAAACAACCAAACCTACAAGTAATTTATGTTCCCAAGGAAGAAGAGATATCTAAAATTTGGAAAACCTATTTGAGGGAATAATCAAGGAAATCTTCCCTGACCTTGCTAGGGATCTAGACATCCAAATACAAGAAGGTCAATGAACACCTGGGAAATTTGTCACAAAAACATCATTGCCTAGGCAGATAGTCATCAAGTTATCTAAAGTCAAGACAATAAAAAGAGAAGGCCGAGACGGGCGGATCACGAGGTCAGGAGATGGAGACCATCCTGGCTAACATGGTGAAACCCCGACTCTACCAAAAAAATACAAAAATCTAGCCGGGCGAGGTGGCGGGCTCCTGTAGTCCCAGCTACTCTGGAGGCTGAGGCAGGAGAATGGCGGGAACCGGGGAGGCGGAGCTTGCAGTGAGCTGAGATCCGAGATCCGGCCACTGCACTCCAGCCCCGGGGATACAGCGAGACTCTGTCTCAAAAAAATAAAATAAAATAAAATAAAATAAAGAATATTAAGAGCTGTGAGGCAAAAGCATCAGGTCACCTCTAAAGGAAAACTTATCAGGTTAACAGATTTCTCAGCAGAAACTCTATCAGCTAGAAGGGATTGTCGTCCTATTTTAAGCCTTCTTAAATAAAACAATTATTAGTCGTCAATTTTGTATCCAGTGAAACTAAGTTTCATAAATAAAGAAAAGATACAGTCTTTTTCAGACACACAAATGCTGAGAGAATTTACCACTACCAAGCCAGCACTGCAAGAACTGCTAAAAGAAACTCTAAATCTTGAAATAAATCATTGAAATACACCAAAATAGAATCCCTTAAAGTATAAATATTATGGGACCTATAAAACAAAACACAATGAAAAAAAAAAACAGATATTCAGGCAACAACTAGCACAATGAATAGAATAGTACCTCATTTTATAATGCTAAAATTGAATGTAAATGACCTAAATACTCCATGAAAAAATACACAATGGCAGAATCAGTAAGAACTCACCAACCAAGAATCTGTTGTCTTCAAGAGACTCACCTGACACATAAGAACTCAGATAAACTTGAGGTAAAGGGGTGTAAAACAGATATTCCATTCAAATGGACATTAAAAGCAAGCAGGAGTTGCTATTCTAAAATGAAACAAAACAAACTGTAAAGAAACAGAAATTTAAAAAGACAAAGAGGGACATTATATAATTATATAATGATAAAAGAACTAGTCCAACAGAAAAATATCACAATCTTAAATATATGTGCACCTAACACTGGAGCTCCCAAATTTATAAAACAATTATTACTAGAATGAAGAAATTTGATAGACAGCAACACAACAATAGTGGGGGACTTCAATACTCCACTGACAGCACTAGACTGGTCATCAAGATAAAAAGTCAACAAAGAAACAATGGACTTAAACTATACCCTAGAACAAATGGACTTAACAGATATTTACAAAACATTCTATTCAACAACTTCAAAATACACATTCTAATCATCAGCCTTGTGAAACATTCTCCAAGATAGACCATATGATAGGCCACAAAACAAGTCTCAACAAATTTAAGAAAATTGAAATTATAGCAAATATTTTCACAGACCACAGTTGGAAATCAACTTCAAAAAGAACTCTCAAGATGAAAATTTAAAAATTCTTTTAACTGAATGATAATAGTGACACAACCTATCAAAACATCTGGGATACAGCAAAGGTGGTGCTCAGAAGAAAGTTCATAGCATTAATTGCCTACATCAAAAAGTCTGAAATAGCACTAATAGACAATCTAAGGTCACACTTCAAGGAGCTAGAGAAACAAAAACAAACCAAACCCAAACCTAGCAGAAGAAAAGAAATAACCAAGATTAGAAGAGAACTAAATACAATTGAAACAAAAAATACAAAAGATAAATGAAACAAAAAGCTGGTTCACTAAAACGACAAATAAAATTGATAGACCATTAGTAAGATTAACAAAAAAGAAGAGAAAAGCTCCAAATAAGCTCAATTAGAAATGAAACAAGAGATATTACAACTGATATCACAGAAATACAAAAGATCAAGGCTACTATGAACACCTTTACACACATAAACTAGAAAATCTAGAGGAGATGGATGAATTCTTGGATGTATACAACCCTCCTAGATTAAGCCAGGAAAAAATAGAACTCTGAACAGACCAATAACAAGCAGTGAAATTGAAATGGTAATTAAAATTTACCAAAAAAATAAAAAATAAAAGTGCAGGACCAGACAGAGTCACAGCTTAATTCTATCAGACATTCAAAGAAAAATTGCTACTAATCCTATTGACACTATTTCAAAAGATAGAGAAAGAGGGAAATCTCCTTAAATTATTTAATAAAGCCAGTATCACCCTAATACCAAAACCAGGAAAGGACATTAAAAAAAAATTAGAGACCAATATCTCTGATGAGTATAGGTGCAAAAATTCTCAACAAAATACTAGCTAACCAAATGTAACAGCATATCACAAAGATAATCCACGATAACCAAATCATGTCAGATATGCAGGGATGATAATCATATCAGGCATGCAAGGACTGTTTAACATATACAAGTCAATGAATGTGACATACCACATAAACAGAATTAAAAACAAAAATCACATGGTCATCTCAATAAATGCAGAAAAGCATTCAACAAAATTCAGCATCCTTTTATGATTAAAACCCTCAGCAAAATCAGCATAGAAGGGACATACCTTAATGTAATAAAGCCATCTATGACACGCCCACAGCCAACATTATACTGAATGGGGAAGAAAATGAAAACATTTCCCCTTAGAACTGGAAAAAGACAAGGATGCCCACTTTAACCACATCTATTCAACGCAGTATTGGAAGTCCTAGCCAGAGCAATCTTACAAGACAAAGAAATAAGTGGTATCCAAATTGGTGAAGAGAAAGTTGAACTGTCACTGTTTGCTGATTATGTAATTGCATACCTAGAAAACTCTAGAGTCCTCCAAAAAGCACCTAGAATGGATAAAAAAAATTCAACAGTGTTTTAAAATATGAAATTAATGTACACAAGTCAGCAACGCTGCTATACACCAACAGCACCAAGCTCAGAATCAATTCAAGAACTTAACCTTTTTTTACAATAGCTGCAAAAAAATAATATACTTAGAAATATATCTAACCAAGGAGGTGAAAGACCTGTACAAGGAAAACTACAAAAACACTGCTGAAAGAACTCATAAACAATGCAATTAGAAACACATCCCATGCTCTTGGATGGGCAGAATCAATATTGTGAAAATGACCATACTGTCAAAATCAATCTACAAATTCAACACAATTCTTATCAAAATACCACCATCAGGCTGGGCACGGTGGCTCACGCCTGTAATCCCAACACTTTGGGAGGCCAAGGCAGGTGGATCATGAGGTCAGGAGATCGAGACCATCCTGGCTAACATGGTTAAACCCCATCCTTACTAAAAATACAAAAAAATTAGCTGGGCATGGTGGCAGGTGCCTGTAGTCCCAGCTACTCAGGAGGCTGAGGCAGAAGAATGGCATGAACCTAGGAGGCAGAGCTTGCAGTGAGCAGAGATTGTGTCACTGCACTCCAGCATGGGAGACAGAGCAAGACTCGGTCTCAAAAAAAAAAAAAAAAAAAAAAAAAACCTAGAAAAAAAATCTTAAAATTCATGTGGAACCGAAAAAGAGCCTGCATAGCAAAACAAAACTAAGAAAAAAGAACAAATCTGGAGGCATCACTCTACCCAGCTTTAAACTACATTATAAGACCATAGTCACCAAAACAGCAAGGTACTGGTATAAAAATAGGCATATAGACCAAAGGAACAGAATAGAGAACCCAGAAATAAACCCAAATACAACCAGCTGATCTTCAAGAAAGCAAGCAAAAACATAAAGTGGGGATAGGACACCCTAATCAACAAATGGTGCTGGGATAATTGGCAAGCCACATGCAGAGAATGAAACTAGATCCTCGTCTCTTACCTTATACAAAAATCAACTCAATATGGATCAAGAACTTAAATCAAAGCATGAAACCATAAAAATTCTAGAAGATAACATTGGAAAAACCATTCTAGATATTGGCTTAGGCAAAAACCTCATGACTGAGAACCCAAAAGCAAACGCAACAAAAACAAATATAAATAGATGGGACTTAATTAAACTAGAAAACTTCTACACAGCAAAAGGAACAGTCAGCAGAGTAAACAGAAAACCCACAGAATTGGAGAAAATCTTCCCAATCTATACATCTAACAAAGAACTAATGTCCAGAATCTACAATGAATTCAAACATATTAGCAAGAAAAAACAAACAATTCCATCCAAAAGTGGGCTAAGGACATAATTAGACAATTCTCAAAATAAGATATACAAATGGTCAACAAACATATAAAACATGCTTAACATCACTAATTATCAGGGAAATGCAAATCAAAACCACAATGCAATACCACCTCACTCCAGCAAGAATGGCCATATTCAAAAAATAATAGATGTTGGCATGGATGTGGTAAAAAGGGAACACTTTTACACTGCTAGTGGGAATGTAAACTACTACAACCACTGTGGAAAACAATGTGGAGATTCCTTAAAGAACTAAAAGTACATCTACCATTTGATTCAGCAGTCCCATTCTTGGGTATCTAACCAGAGGAAAACAAGTCATTATATGAAATACATACTTGCATACACATGTTTATAGCAGCACAATTTGCAATTGGAAAAATATGGAACCAACCCAAATGCCCATCAATTGAGTGGATAAAGAAAATGTGGCATATATATACCATGAAATATTACTCAGCCACAAAAAAAGAATGAAATAATGGCATTTGCAGCAACCTGAATGGAATTGGAGTCCATTATTCTAAGTGAAGTAACTCAGAAATGGAAAACCAAACATTGTTTATTTGCAATGATATGTGGGAGCTAAGCTATGTGGATGCAAAGACATAAGAATCATACAATAGACTCTGGGGAGTCTAGGGAAAGGGTATGAGGGGTGTAAGGGATAAAAGACTACACATTGGGTACATTGTACACTGCTTAGGTGATGAGTGCACCAAAATCTCAGAAATCACCACTAAAGAACTTATTAATGCAATCAAATACCACCTGTTCCCCAAAAACCTATTGAGATAAATAAAAAATAAAAATAAAATTTTTCACTCTGGCTGAGGGGAACATAAATTATTCCCAGTCACGTGTGAGCTCCAGGGATTACTCATACTCAGACTTTTGAGTAGATTTTTCTCCATCATAGGTAGTACCTTCATAAAATTATGTTGCTTAATACTCAGGACCCTTGGCATATCCTCAGAGCTCTTTCTCTATGCAGATTTCTCCTCTCAGGTATTTTAATTTTTATCTCTAGCCATATCGACTCATCCAGTGTATTAGTCCATTGTCACACAGTAGTGTGAGAAACACCCAAGAAATACCCAAGGCTGGGTAATTTGTAACCAAAGGAGGTTTAATTGACTCGCATTTGCACATGGCTGGGGAGGTCTCAGGAAACTTACAATCATGACAGAAGGTGAAGCAGCATCTTCATCATAAGGTGGCAGGAGAGAGAATGAGAGCACAGGAAAAACTGTCAAATACATATAAAACCATCAGATCTTGTGAGAACTTCCTCACTATCATGAGAAGAGCATGGGGGAAATTGCCCTCGTGATCCA
>NC_045435.1:320081-351005 GCF_002776525.5 Piliocolobus tephrosceles | reverse complement strand
TGGATCACGAGGGCAATTTCCCCCATGCTCTTCTCATGATAGTGAGGGAGTTCTCACAAGATCTGATGGTTTTATATGTATTTGACAGTTTTTCCTGTGCTCTCATTCTCTCTCCTGCCACCTTATGATGAAGATGCTGCTTCACCTTCTGTCATGATTGTAAGTTTCCTGAGACCTCCCCAGCCATGTGCAAATGCGAGTCAATTAAACCTCCTTTGGTTACAAATTACCCAGCCTTGGGTATTTCTTGGGTGTTTCTCACACTACTGTGTGACAATGGACTAATACACTGGATGAGTCGATATGGCTAGAGATAAAAATTAAAATACCTGAGAGGAGAAATCTGCATAGAGAAAGAGCTCTGAGGATATGCCAAGGGTCCTGAGTATTAAGCAACATAATTTTATGAAGGTACTACCTATGATGGAGAAAAATCTACTCAAAAGTCTGAGTATGAGTAATCCCTGGAGCTCACACGTGACTGGGAATAATTTATGTTCCCCTCAGCCAGAGTGAAAAATTTTATTTTTATTTTTTATTTATCTCAATAGGTTTTTGGGGAACAGGTGGTATTTGATTGCATTAATAAGTTCTTTAGTGGTGATTTCTGAGATTTTGGTGCACTCATCACCTAAGCAGTGTACAATGTACCCAATGTGTAGTCTTTTATCCCTTACACCCCTCATACCCTTTCCCTAGACTCCCCAGAGTCTATTGTATGATTCTTATGTCTTTGCATCCACATAGCTTAGCTCCCACATATCATTGCAAATAAACAATGTTTGGTTTTCCATTTCTGAGTTACTTCACTTAGAATAATGGACTCCAATTCCATTCAGGTTGCTGCAAATGCCATTATTTCATTCTTTTTTTGTGGCTGAGTAATATTTCATGGTATATATATGCCACATTTTCTTTATCCACTCAATTGATGGGCATTTGGGTTGGTTCCATATTTTTCCAATTGCAAATTGTGCTGCTATAAACATGTGTATGCAAGTATGTATTTCATATAATGACTTGTTTTCCTCTGGTTAGATACCCAAGAATGGGACTGCTGAATCAAATGGTAGATGTACTTTTAGTTCTTTAAGGAATCTCCACATTGTTTTCCACAGTGGTTGTAGTAGTTTACATTCCCACTAGCAGTGTAAAAGTGTTCCCTTTTTACCACATCCATGCCAACATCTATTATTTTTTGAATATGGCCATTCTTGCTGGAGTGAGGTGGTATTGCATTGTGGTTTTGATTTGCATTTCCCTGATAATTAGTGATGTTAAGCATGTTTTATATGTTTGTTGACCATTTGTATATCTTATTTTGAGAATTGTCTAATTATGTCCTTAGCCCACTTTTGGATGGAATTGTTTGTTTTTTCTTGCTAATATGTTTGAATTCATTGTAGATTCTGGACATTAGTTCTTTGTTAGATGTATAGATTGGGAAGATTTTCTCCAATTCTGTGGGTTTTCTGTTTACTCTGCTGACTGTTCCTTTTGCTGTGTAGAAGTTTTCTAGTTTAATTAAGTCCCATCTATTTATATTTGTTTTTGTTGCGTTTGCTTTTGGGTTCTCAGTCATGAGGTTTTTGCCTAAGCCAATATCTAGAATGGTTTTTCCAATGTTATCTTCTAGAATTTTTATGGTTTCATGCTTTGATTTAAGTTCTTGATCCATATTGAGTTGATTTTTGTATAAGGTAAGAGACGAGGATCTAGTTTCATTCTCTGCATGTGGCTTGCCAATTATCCCAGCACCATTTGTTGATTAGGGTGTCCTATCCCCACTTTATGTTTTTGCTTGCTTTCTTGAAGATCAGCTGGTTGTATTTGGGTTTATTTCTGGGTTCTCTATTCTGTTCCTTTGGTCTATATGCCTATTTTTATACCAGTACCTTGCTGTTTTGGTGACTATGGTCTTATAATGTAGTTTAAAGCTGGGTAGAGTGATGCCTCCAGATTTGTTCTTTTTTCTTAGTTTTGTTTTGCTATGCAGGCTCTTTTTCGGTTCCACATGAATTTTAAGATTTTTTTTCTAGGTTTTTTTTTTTTTTTTTTTTTTTTTTGAGACCGAGTCTTGCTCTGTCTCCCATGCTGGAGTGCAGTGACACAATCTCTGCTCACTGCAAGCTCTGCCTCCTAGGTTCATGCCATTCTTCTGCCTCAGCCTCCTGAGTAGCTGGGACTACAGGCACCTGCCACCATGCCCAGCTAATTTTTTTGTATTTTTAGTAAGGATGGGGTTTAACCATGTTAGCCAGGATGGTCTCGATCTCCTGACCTCATGATCCACCTGCCTTGGCCTCCCAAAGTGTTGGGATTACAGGCGTGAGCCACCGTGCCCAGCCTGATGGTGGTATTTTGATAAGAATTGTGTTGAATTTGTAGATTGATTTTGACAGTATGGTCATTTTCACAATATTGATTCTGCCCATCCAAGAGCATGGGATGTGTTTCTAATTGCATTGTTTATGAGTTCTTTCAGCAGTGTTTTTGTAGTTTTCCTTGTACAGGTCTTTCACCTCCTTGGTTAGATATATTTCTAAGTATATTATTTTTTTGCAGCTATTGTAAAAAAAGGTTAAGTTCTTGAATTGATTCTGAGCTTGGTGCTGTTGGTGTATAGCAGCGTTGCTGACTTGTGTACATTAATTTCATATTTTAAAACACTGTTGAATTTTTTTTATCCATTCTAGGTGCTTTTTGGAGGACTCTAGAGTTTTCTAGGTATGCAATTACATAATCAGCAAACAGTGACAGTTCAACTTTCTCTTCACCAATTTGGATACCACTTATTTCTTTGTCTTGTAAGATTGCTCTGGCTAGGACTTCCAATACTGCGTTGAATAGATGTGGTTAAAGTGGGCATCCTTGTCTTTTTCCAGTTCTAAGGGGAAATGTTTTCATTTTCTTCCCCATTCAGTATAATGTTGGCTGTGGGCGTGTCATAGATGGCTTTATTACATTAAGGTATGTCCCTTCTATGCTGATTTTGCTGAGGGTTTTAATCATAAAAGGATGCTGAATTTTGTTGAATGCTTTTCTGCATTTATTGAGATGACCATGTGATTTTTGTTTTTAATTCTGTTTATGTGGTATGTCACATTCATTGACTTGTATATGTTAAACAGTCCTTGCATGCCTGATATGATTATCATCCCTGCATATCTGACATGATTTGGTTATCGTGGATTATCTTTGTGATATGCTGTTACATTTGGTTAGCTAGTATTTTGTTGAGAATTTTTGCACCTATACTCATCAGAGATATTGGTCTCTAATTTTTTTTTAATGTCCTTTCCTGGTTTTGGTATTAGGGTGATACTGGCTTTATTAAATAATTTAAGGAGATTTCCCTCTTTCTCTATCTTTTGAAATAGTGTCAATAGGATTAGTAGCAATTTTTCTTTGAATGTCTGATAGAATTAAGCTGTGACTCTGTCTGGTCCTGCACTTTTATTTTTTATTTTTTTGGTAAATTTTAATTACCATTTCAATTTCACTGCTTGTTATTGGTCTGTTCAGAGTTCTATTTTTTCCTGGCTTAATCTAGGAGGGTTGTATACATCCAAGAATTCATCCATCTCCTCTAGATTTTCTAGTTTATGTGTGTAAAGGTGTTCATAGTAGCCTTGATCTTTTGTATTTCTGTGATATCAGTTGTAATATCTCTTGTTTCATTTCTAATTGAGCTTATTTGGAGCTTTTCTCTTCTTTTTTGTTAATCTTACTAATGGTCTATCAATTTTATTTGTCGTTTTAGTGAACCAGCTTTTTGTTTCATTTATCTTTTGTATTTTTTGTTTCAATTGTATTTAGTTCTCTTCTAATCTTGGTTATTTCTTTTCTTCTGCTAGGTTTGGGTTTGGTTTGTTTTTGTTTCTCTAGCTCCTTGAAGTGTGACCTTAGATTGTCTATTAGTGCTATTTCAGACTTTTTGATGTAGGCAATTAATGCTATGAACTTTCTTCTGAGCACCACCTTTGCTGTATCCCAGATGTTTTGATAGGTTGTGTCACTATTATCATTCAGTTAAAAGAATTTTTAAATTTTCATCTTGAGAGTTCTTTTTGAAGTTGATTTCCAACTGTGGTCTGTGAAAATATTTGCTATAATTTCAATTTTCTTAAATTTGTTGAGACTTGTTTTGTGGCCTATCATATGGTCTATCTTGGAGAATGTTTCACAAGGCTGATGATTAGAATGTGTATTTTGAAGTTGTTGAATAGAATGTTTTGTAAATATCTGTTAAGTCCATTTGTTCTAGGGTATAGTTTAAGTCCATTGTTTCTTTGTTGACTTTTTATCTTGATGACCAGTCTAGTGCTGTCAGTGGAGTATTGAAGTCCCCCACTATTGTTGTGTTGCTGTCTATCAAATTTCTTCATTCTAGTAATAATTGTTTTATAAATTTGGGAGCTCCAGTGTTAGGTGCACATATATTTAAGATTGTGATATTTTTCTGTTGGACTAGTTCTTTTATCATTATATAATTATATAATGTCCCTCTTTGTCTTTTTAAATTTCTGTTTCTTTACAGTTTGTTTTGTTTCATTTTAGAATAGCAACTCCTGCTTGCTTTTAATGTCCATTTGAATGGAATATCTGTTTTACACCCCTTTACCTCAAGTTTATCTGAGTTCTTATGTGTCAGGTGAGTCTCTTGAAGACAACAGATTCTTGGTTGGTGAGTTCTTACTGATTCTGCCATTGTGTATTTTTTCATGGAGTATTTAGGTCATTTACATTCAATTTTAGCATTATAAAATGAGGTACTATTCTATTCATTGTGCTAGTTGTTGCCTGAATATCTGTTTTTTTTTTTCATTGTGTTTTGTTTTATAGGTCCCATAATATTTATACTTTAAGGGATTCTATTTTGGTGTATTTCAATGATTTATTTCAAGATTTAGAGTTTCTTTTAGCAGTTCTTGCAGTGCTGGCTTGGTAGTGGTAAATTCTCTCAGCATTTGTGTGTCTGAAAAAGACTGTATCTTTTCTTTATTTATGAAACTTAGTTTCACTGGATACAAAATTGACGACTAATAATTGTTTTATTTAAGAAGGCTTAAAATAGGACGACAATCCCTTCTAGCTGATAGAGTTTCTGCTGAGAAATCTGTTAACCTGATAAGTTTTCCTTTAGAGGTGACCTGATGCTTTTGCCTCACAGCTCTTAATATTCTTTATTTTATTTTATTTTATTTTATTTTTTTGAGACAGAGTCTCGCTGTATCCCCGGGGCTGGAGTGCAGTGGCCGGATCTCGGATCTCAGCTCACTGCAAGCTCCGCCTCCCCGGTTCCCGCCATTCTCCTGCCTCAGCCTCCAGAGTAGCTGGGACTACAGGAGCCCGCCACCTCGCCCGGCTAGATTTTTGTATTTTTTTGGTAGAGTCGGGGTTTCACCATGTTAGCCAGGATGGTCTCCATCTCCTGACCTCGTGATCCGCCCGTCTCGGCCTTCTCTTTTTATTGTCTTGACTTTAGATAACTTGATGACTATCTGCCTAGGCAATGATGTTTTTGTGACAAATTTCCCAGGTGTTCATTGACCTTCTTGTATTTGGATGTCTAGATCCCTAGCAAGGTCAGGGAAGATTTCCTTGATTATTCCCTCAAATAGGTTTTCCAAATTTTAGATATCTCTTCTTCCTTGGGAACATAAATTACTTGTAGGTTTGGTTGTTTAACATAATTCCAAACTTCCTGGAGGCTTTTTTAATTTTAGTTTTTCAAATTGAGCTAATTCAAAATCCTTATCTTTGGGCTCTGAAATCCTTTCTTCTACATGTTTGATTTTATTGATGAGCCTTTCCAGTGCATTTTGCAGTTCTCTAAGTATGTCTTTCATTTCTAAAAGTTGTGATTTTAAAAAATTTATGCTATCTATTTCACTTGAGATTTTTCCATTCATATTTTGTACTATTTCTTTGATTTCTTTAGGTTGGACTTCACCTCGCTCTGGTGCCTCCTTGACTGGCTTAATAGTCAACCTTCTAAAATTCTTTTCCTGTCAATTCAGAGGTTATGTCTTAGTTTGGATCCATTGCTGGTGAGCTAGTGTAATCTTTAAGGGGTGTTAAAGAATCTTGTTTTGTCATATTACCAGAAGTGCTTTTCTGGTTCCTTCTCATTTAAGCAGACTATTTCAGAGGAGAGATTTGGCACTCTAAGGCTGCTCTTCTGATTATTTTGTCATTTGGGTGCTCCCTTTATGTGGTGCTCTTTGGTTTCCTCTAGGAATGAGGTTTCCTGAGAGCCAAACTGCAGTGATTGTTATTTCTCCCCTGGATCTAACCACCCAGTGAGCTACTGGTCTTGGCTGGTACTGGAGAGTGTGTGTCTCCAAAGAGCCCTGTGATACGATCTTTCTTTGTGTCTCTCAGCCCTGAATACCAACACCTGATCTGGTGGAGGTAGCAGGGGTGTGAAGTGGACTCTGTGAGGGTCCTTGGTTGTATTTTTATTAGAGTAAGGTCAAATTAAACTTATATAGTAAGCAGAAAAACACAAAATTGTAAAATTGGAGCAAAAATCAATGAAATAGAAAACAGAGAAACAATAGTAAAAGCAAAAGCTGGTTGTTAGAGCAAATCAACAAATTTATACATTTCCACTCAGACAGATAAAAAAGAAGACACAAATGATCAATATCTAGAATGAGAGCTATGCCATTACTAAACATTCTACAGGTGTTAAATAGTAATGAAAGAATAATGAAATTATGCCTATACATTTTTAAGCTTAGATGAGATTTCTTGATAGACACAAACTGCCAAAGCTTATTTAAGAAGAAATAAATAACTTGAATAGCACTGTATCTCTTAAAGCAATTGAATTTGCAGTTTAAAGACCTGTTACAAAGAAAACTCCATGCTCAAATAACTTTACTAATGAAGTTTACCAAATATTTAAGATAAATAATATACCTATTGTATATATATTCTCTCAAAAAATCCAAGATGAAGGACAAATCCCCAGGCTTATCTAATGAGGCCAGCATTATCCTGATACCAAAACCAAAGGTATTACATAAGAGGAAGCTATATTTCTCATTCACATAGATGCCAAAATTTCTTATGTACTTTTAACTGACTGAATTCACCAATCTATGAAAACATAATATACTATAAAAATGAGATTTATTTTAGGAATACAGAAATAAATTTAAAATTCAGTCAATGCAATTCACCATGTTAACAGACTAAGAAGGACATCCATATTATTTTCTCAACAAAGAACAACGATTTAACAAAATAATACTCTATCCCTGATAAAAAAATTTTTACAAACTAAGAATAGAAGGGAACTTCCTCAAGCTGATGAAGAACATCTAAGGAAATCCTACAGCTAACACTGTGCTTAATGTTACTTGAAAGACTGCATGCTTTCCCTTTAACATGAGTGATAGATGGCTGCTCTTACCACTTCCACACAACATTGTATTAGAGGTGCTATTCAATGCAACGCTCAAGAATAAGAAATGAAAAGTTCTAAAACCACTGTGCTTCATCATTCCGGGGTACTTGGGGTATTTGCTGCTGCTATACCTCTTCCTCACAGAGTCTGGGATACTGATGAACTCCTCCATACCAGGGTCTAGAGTCTCTTCCACATGGTGCCTCACCCTCTAGGACCTGAGTTGCCATCAAACTCTATTGGCTCAGCTTGCAAAACTACAGACATACCTTCTCCTTGAGCCCAAACCTCCAGAACTCTTCTGCCCCAGAGACAGGCCAGTGCTATGCCCTACATTCCAGGCATAGAATCATAGCTGTAACTGGGTCCCTGGGCCCAAGCTGCTAGGGGGCTCTCAGAATCACAGATTCTGGTTCTATGAGCAACCTGCATTCAATCCTGCCACAGGGAATGAACTTGTATCCCAAGAGTCATGTGCCACAATAGATTAATTAAGAGTCTGAGCCTGGGACTCCAGACCCACAGCTACTTTGAACATCTGCATTTGGAGCCCAGCACTGCTGAAGCTACTCATAGGCCATGTCTAGATTGAGACGTAGTCCCTTAGCTAAGTTTTTCTGTTGTGTTGGAAACAAGAATAGGGGGACCTCAAAAGTCCTTGACACCAAGGAAATTAACAACCCAACCAACACTGCCACTGCCACATATTTCTACAGCCTAGACCATTGAAGTGTCCATAATTATTGCTTATATTGAACACAGATGAAGACTATACCACTGCACCTATTCAGAAACTATGTCACTACACCCTTCCCAACTTGCACACCAAAACCTAACTGCAAATGAAAGTCTTTTTCTATAAAAACCACTATGAAAATTTTGGATGTGGTGATTGTTTCACTAGATGCACAGACATCAACACTGAGATACAAGAAACATGAAAAAACAAGGAAACATTATACTACCAAAAGGACATAACTCTGTAATAACAGATTCCAATTAAAAAAAATGAATTGCAAGAAAATAAATTGAAAATAATGACCTCAAGAAAATTCAATGATATACAAGAAAATACAGGTAAAGAATTCAACAAAATCAGTAAAGAAATTAACAGTTTTAAGAATAAGAAATTTGACAAAGAACTAAAAATTATAAAAAAGAAATAGAAATAATGCAGCTGAAGAATTCAATAAAGAATAAATAAATACCACAGACAGCTTCAACAGCAGACAGATATGATCAAGCAGAAGAAAGAATATCTAAACTTTAAAATAGATTATTTGAAATAACCCAGTCAGAGAAAAGAAAACAACAGGTTTAGAAAGAGTGAAGAATGTTTATAAGACTTATAGGACACTGTTAAATGAACAAATATTCATATTGGAATTTCAGAAGAAGAGAAAAGACACAGGAAACTTATTCAATGAAATAATACCTAAAAATTCAAAGTCCCAAGTCTAGAGAGAGATATGAACATCCAGAATGAGGAAGCTTAAAGGAGTCCAGAAAGATTGAACCCAAAAATGTCCATTCTGGGAATCTTATAATCAAAGTGTCAAAAGTCAAAGACAAAGAGAATTCTAAAAATAGCAAAAGAAAAGTGTCAAGACACATGTAAGGGAATCCCTATTAGACTAAACTGATTTCTCCACAGAAACATTGCAGGCCAGTAGAGATGTGAATGATGTATACTAAGTGCTAAACAAAATGTTAGCCAAGAATACTGTACCCAGCAAAGCTATTATTCAGAAATAAGAGAAAAATAAAGCCTTTCCCAGGCAAACAAACACTGGAGGAATTCATCCCCATAGATCAGCCTTTCAAGAAATACTCAAGGGAGTCCTACACCTGGAATTGATAATCACTGTCATGAAAACATACAAAGTGTAAAATTCATTAATAGGGAAGATAAAAAGGAAAAGAGAAAACAATCAAACGTTCCAACGACAGAAAAGCACCAATGAAAAAAGAAATAAAAAATTTTAAATCAGGATATACAACATAACCAGAAAACAGTTAACAAAATTACAGAAGTACGTTCTTATATATCAATAATAACATTGAATGTAAATGGATCAAATTCCCCACTTAAAGAGCATAGAGTGCCTGAATGGATGAAAAAAACATAACCCAACTATGTGCTGCTAACACAAAACTTTACGTGTAAAGACACATAAACAAAGTAAAAGAATGCAAAGAAAAAAAAGGTATTCCACACAAATCAAAACCAAAAGCAAGCTGGACTAGCTACGCTTATGTAAGATAAAACAGTCTTCAAGACAAAAACTGTAAAATAGACACATTATTATATAACAATAACCTTGATAACAACAAAAAAATCATTGGATTTACAATGTATTTTTGATCAAGTGTACCTAACAGACATTTATAAAACATTTCACTCAATAGGTTCAGAATATATATTCTTTTCATCACCAAATAGAAAATTTTCCAGGATAGACCATATGTTAGACCACAAAATAAGTCTCAACAAATATAAAGAATTGCAATTGTATCAAGTATCTTTTCTGACCACAGTGGAATAAAACTAGATATCAATAACAGTAGGAATTTGTAAAATTGTACAAATACATGGAATTTAAGCAACATCACCTGTACAACCAATGGTTTGATGAAGAAATTTAAAGAAAAATTTTAAAATGTATTGAAAAAATGAAAATATAAACACAACATACCAAAACCTATAGAATACAGCAAAAGCAGTATTAAAAGGGAAGGTAGTAGCAATAAATGCCTACATCAAAAAAAGTGGAAAAAATTCAATTAAAAAATTTAATGAATCTCAAGGAACTAGAAAAGCAAGAACAAGCTGAGTCTAAAATTAATACAATAAAAAAATAATAAAGATTAGAGCACCCTGTACCCTATAAATATTTACAATTATTATGCCTTTTATTACTATTAAAAATAGTAATAAAGGATTGGGCACGGTGGCTCACGCCTGTAATCCCAGCACTTTTGGAGGCCGAGGTGGGTGGATCATGAAGTTGGGAGTTGGAAACCAGCCTGACCAACATGGAGAAACCCTGTCTCTACTAAAAATACAAACTTAGGCAGGCGCGGTGGTGCATGCCTGTAATCCCAGCTACTCTGGAGGCTGAGGCAGGAGAATCGCTTGACCTGGGAGGCGGAGTTTTTGGTGAGCTGAAATTGCACCATTGCACTCCAGCCTGGGCAACCAGAGCAAAACTCCATCTCAAAAAAAAAAAAAAGATAATAAAAGAAAAACCTTAAAATGTAATTGTGAAAAATTAAGGATCATCTGGATTTAATGAAATGTTAGATTTTTTAAAAGAAAAATGGCTATTATTGTGCAGGTAAAAATATGTAATGATTCATTATTATGTAATGATTCATTATTTTACTCTGCAGGCCATTGTTGAGCACTTTCTATGTGCTCATCACTTAGATAAATACAGTAAGACAGAAGAAAAGAAAAGACATGGTCTTTATAAATGTGATGTATTTTCTAAAAAGAGTTGAGGTTATCTGGGAAAATCCATAACTTGTTTGAATTCCCTTCTGTTTATTTTCTAATTTAGAAATATTTTGCCATATATAAGAATACTGCATAGTTGTTTTATTGGTCCGGCCCTCAAGAGTCTTAATTGAGCCCTACCTGGTGAGGGTATCAAAGAAAAAGTTGGGGAAGAGGAGCAGTTGAGGCCGATATGAAGAAAGTCTGTGTAAAGGAAGTGGTGTTTGAGATGTCTCAAAGGGAAATTTCAAGTTTGCCTGTCCGGTGGTAGGAAAGGAGAAGGGAAGGGAATTCTAAGTAGAGAACAAGGTGGTGCAGTTTTGGAAGTCTGTACATGAGTATGCAGCCTTATTCAGTGCTGCAGTAGTTTAGTTCAGTATGGCAGAAGCACATAACACATTGTAAAGTCCAAGGAAGAAGGGGAAAGGGTATTTGGTGAGTAGGCTTTAGCCAGGTCCCCAAAGGCTTCTTGAGCTGTGCTAAGCTCCAAGTTGTTCTTCAAAGATAATGCGGTGTCTGTGACTGAAGAGAGAGCAGTTCCAATTCCCAAGGAGATTTTAGGTGAGGATATGGCTTGACGTGCAGGCTCAGGACTAGGGCTTGTCTGTGTGATTTCACCTTCCCATGCAATATGCCTGGTCATTTGGAGGAGGGTGTTATTGGCTGAAATCATAAGCAGCCAAAGTTATTCCCAAAACACGTTATTTTATCCATTGCTATGAACTCATCTTTCCACAAATAGAAAGTCATTTTTGTTTATAATCAAACTGAAAATCAGTTTCTGCCATATGATAATTCTCCAGACAACCTTATGTTTTTTTCTTCAGAAATTTCTTTTGTTTATCTAGAGTGTTTGTCCTAAATTCAAACCTAAAATTAATAATAGGTGGAACATTTCTTAAGGCATTTCATTCTCAGAATCACACACCATTAGCTCTTCAAGCAATTTTAAATTTCATTCTTACTGAGATGCATTTTCAATTGTGCCTTTTATTGATTCAAATCTTAATGTTTCAGTGAGCACAGTCATTGAGTTGTGGCTTTGCTATTGATAATCATATCACAAATTTCAACACAGTCTATATTCTAAGTGTTTGAGTAAAAGGTGCAAGTTAAATTTTGTTCAACTGAAATATATTTTTCAAAAAGTAAAAACAATCAAAAACACAAAAATGCATTTGAATTTCAGAGATCAACCAGAAATTGAGTTGTGAAATATAAATCATTTTCTGGTCTTTGTCCTGTAAGCTGTAGAAAATACCAACTAAATTCTTAAGACTCAGGGCATGATTTTTGTGACTTTTGTTTTATAACTGGAACGCTAAAACATAGAGTGACCTTAATTTTGGTAAGCCAACTTAGTCATATATAGCAATGAATACATGTCATTTTTAAAGATGTAACTTTTGTTCATTAGTTTTCTTCTACTATCATCATTTATGTCACAGGTCTTTCTCTTTCCTTTGCCTTTATCTCCTTGAATTTCCCATTCTTTTTCATTTTTCTTTTTTTATCTTTTCATTTCTTGTGTGTGTGTCTGCATGTCTTGTTTTTTTGCAAACCTTTGGGCATTCTCTCTTATTTCATCCACATCACCTATTTATAATTCTCCTTCTTTGCTCCAACTCTGTCCTCTTCAATATCTTTTGACCAATGTGACCTACCCAGCTACTAATCTCTGTTTTTCGCATCTCATTTTTTTCATTGCCACCTTATTCTTTAATTCATACTGGATTTTTAAAATTTAAAACAAATTATTTCTTCTTATATTGATTATTTTCCAATTTTTTTGTAGTGGATAATTTTATACACTTAAATATTTAGTGAAGCTATACTCTATGTAGATACTCTGCTAGTATTACAGAAATATAATAAAAAAAATCCTATCCATAATAACCCACTGAGGGAGGTTAAGCTGTAGTGTTTACTTAGAAACACAGACTTAGAAACACAGCTTATAGAAGACATTGTATACCATGAGGAATATATTAAAGTAAATAGTTTGTGGGGACATTATAGGTTTTTAGAAGATAGTATAATCCTAGATGGGGTTTAGTAAGATGGTTTTCCTTATACTGTTTTGTAGAAATTCATCCGTTCGAAGACACATTTAGAAAGGAATAAATTCTGATCATTTTGAAGATAAGCCTATGAGTTCTTCATATTCTTGTCACCAATATCCTGCGTTCCCCCAACACAATTTAGACCTCAATACATATTTTGTTGTTGCTATTGTTATTGTTATTTTATTTTTATTAGAATAAACTAGAAAAGTATGGTTCGTTTGGAGGGTGTTGTAATTAACTTCTGCTAATTGGCAAGATGGAATAACAGGGATGAGATTTGCCCTCCTGTAAAACAACTAAAATGTTGAACAAAATATTAGTAAGTGGTTTTTAAAATATTTTACATTGGGCAATAAAGAAGAGTCATAACTGAGAGACAGGAAATGAATGAGTTGAGTCCTCTGATTCCCATCTCATTGCATGGACAGAGTTTTTAGGCCATAGCACTTGTAAGGGTAACTCAAGTTGATCCCAGGAGTCTCCATGTGTTGAAGAAATAGAGATGGGAGTACAAGAAGACAAAAGATAGCAAAAATTACTAAGGCAAAGTTTCAGAAAGAAGAGAGCTCAGAGACAGAGAACTTCAGAGATGTGCAGAATATTTCTTCTTGCTTCCAATCAGCGCATGTGTTTGAGAAAACTACTCAGGACTAGAGAAATAAAAATTAGTAAATTAAAACTGACATAGAAATGACAAAAAATGATAAAATTAATGAATCATGATATAAACTGATATAGTTAGGCTTTGTGTCCCCACTCAAATCTCATCTTGAATTGTAACCCCCATAATGCTCATAATCCTCACGTGTCAAGGGAGAGACCAAGTAGAGGTCATTGAATCATGGGAACAGTTTCCCCTATGCTATTCTCATGATAGTGAGTGAGTTCTCAACTAGATCTGATGATTTTATAAGGGGCTCTTCCCCACACTGCTCAGCACTTCTGCTTCCTGCTGCATTGTGAGGAAGGTTCCTTGGTCCCCTTCATCTTCCACCCCGATTTTAAGTTTCCTGAGGCCTCCCCAGCCATGCTTAACTGTGATCAGTTAAACTTCTTTTCTTTATAAATTACCAGTCGTGGACAGTTCTTTATAGCAGTATGAAAACGGACTAATACATAAACTTGTTTCTTTAATTGCATTTGATATAATTTAGAAGCCAGGGAAAATCATAAACATGTTAAGCAAAAATATGGAAGATATATCAAAGAAAAAAATTAAAATTATAAAGATGGAAAACATAATGTTTGAGATAAGGTCTTACTGGATGAAATTAATAGCACATTAGACTTTGCAGAAGAAAAGATTAGTGAAGTTTAAGACATAGCAATGAAAATTATCCCAAATAAATAAAGAAGTGGGGAAGATTTTTTAAAAGCAGAAAACATAGCATCAGTGAGCTGTAGGACAACTTCAAGCTGCCTAATATACACATACTTAGAATCACTAAAGAAGAAGAGAGTTAAGAACAGAAAGAAATACTTGAAACAAAAATTTGTAAAATTTTGCAAAATTTACTTAAAACTAGTTACAAAGGGAAATGTTAAAAGCAATCAGAATATACATTATGTATAGACGAAGAGCAGTAAGGATTACAGAAGATTTCTGCTTGAAAACAACGTAAGTCAGAGACAGTGGAGCAGCTTCAAACTGTTTAAGGGCAAGAAAAAAACAACTGCCATCCCAGAATTCAGAACTCATCAAAACCGTATTTCAAAATCAAAAGTTAAATAAAATCTTTTTCAAACATACAAAAGTTGAAAGAATTCATCCCCAGCTGACCTGTACTAAAATAAGTATTTTTAAAGAAATTCCCCAAGCTTAAGAAAAGTGATAAAAGGTGGAAACCTAGATATAAACAAAAGAAAAATAACTTAATGTGCAAATATAAAATATGCATTTCTAATTATCTCACATTGTTAAAAAATTACTATTTAAAGTAAAAGTAATAAGAATATGTTGTAGAATTTCTAACATATGTAGAAATAAAATGTGTGACACTAATATCAAAAAGGCTAGTAGGGGAAAAATAAAAAGTATACTATTGAGGCTCTGAACTTTAGAGTGTATAACTTTATATAAGGTTACTCTAAGGTAGAGTATAATACATTGAAAGTGTACACCATGAGCCCTAAAGAAAGCATTAAAATAATATAATAAAAATGTATAGCTAATAAGCCAACAAAGGAGATAACATGGAATTATGAAATACGCTCATTTAATCCAAAAACGAAGCATAAAAAGAAAAAAGGGGGAGCAAAAAACAGGTGGAACAAACAGAAAACAAGTAAGAGAATGACAGATTGAACCTCAAATGTATTAGTAATTACAGTACATGCTATTGTTTGGTTGAACTACAAAGCAAGAACCAATTATATGATGCGTATGAGAAACTCATTTTAAATGCAAAGACAGAAATAGATTAAAAGTGGAAAGATGGAAAAAATATACTATGGTAATCATAATTAAAAGAAAGGTTAAATGAAATGGCTATGTGAATATCAACTAAAGTATATATTGGAGCAAAGAATGTTAGGGATAATTTTAGAGATGAGGAACGTTACTCTAGAATAATATATAGTCCTATAATCATGATGACATGCCATTGAAAACTTTTATGCACCTCATGACAACTTCAGAATATGTGAAGCCCAAACTGATAGAACTGCAAGAGAAACAGACAATTCAGCAATTATAGTAAAAATTAATATCCTTTTCTCAATAAATTATAGAACCTTAGTAAGGATATAGAAGACTTGAAGAGTGCTGTCAAACAACATGACCTAATTGCCATTTACAGAACATGCCACCCCCAAATAACAAGCATATACATTTGTCTCAAGTGCATATGGAACATTTTCCAAACTAGATCATGTTTTAGCCATAAAACATGTCTCAGTAAACTTAAAGGGGTTTGACTTATACAACATATGCTCTCTGACCATATGAAATTAATTTAGATATCACCAACTAAGAGATATCTGGAAAATCACCAAAATATTTGGAAATTAAGTGGAACACTTCTAAATAACTTATGAGGCAAAGAAACATCAAAAGATAAATTATGTTGTACTTTTAAATAAAGGAGTTAAAAACACAAAATATAAATGTGTGGAATGCAACTAAAGCAGTATCGAAAGGGAATATAGCACTAAATACCTCTTCTTGGAAAAGAAGGAAGGTTTCAAATCAATGATCTCAGCTTATGTTTTAAGAAATAAGAAAAATAAGAGTAAATTTTAAAAAATTAAGCAGAAAAAAATAATAAACATCAGAACATAAATTTTTAAAAGATGTAAAAACTATAAAAAATAATAAAACCAAAAGTTAGTTTTTAAGATCAATGAATTTAATTAACCTTTAGTCAGAATGAGATAAAAGAGAAAAGACACAAATTACCAATATCAGGAATGAGAGAGTTGATATTACTATAGACTCTATAAGATATTAAAAATAATACATAATAAACAATTTTGCACCAGCAAATTTGACAACTTAGGTAAAATAAATAAAATTATTGAATGACATAAACTACCAGTGATCATTTAAGATGACATAGATAATCTGGGTAGCCCTTATCTATTAAAATATTTAAACCCACAGTTAAAATTTTTTAGCATAAATCAATGCAATCCCAATAAAATTCCCAAAAATTTATTTTGCAGATATTGTCAAACTGATTCTAAAGTTTATATGAGAGACAAAACACACAGAATGGCCAATATAAGACTGAAGAATAAGAAGAAAGTTGGAGGACTACCACTACCTGATTTCAAGACTTATTAGAAAACTACAATAATAAAGACAGTGTGGTAAGTAGCGAAAGGATAGACAAAGAGATAAATGGAACATAATAGAGGATGTAGAAATAGACCCACATATAGTCAATTGATCTTTGACAAAGGAGCATCATATTTGATGAAAAAAAAGGTAGTCTTCGACAAATGGTACTGCAACAGACGGACATCTGCATCGTCCCTCCCCTACAAAAGAATCTAGAAATAGACCTTACCTCTTTCACAAAATTAACTCAAAATGGATCACAGACCTCAACATAAAATGCAAAACTATAAAACTCCTAGAATGTAATATAGGAAAAAAATCTACATGACCCAATTAAAAAATGTATCGAAGACCTTAACAGGCACCTCAACATATGCAGATGGCAATGAGCATATGAAAAGATGAATCACATCATATGTCATCAGGGAAGTGCAAATTAAAACAACAATGAGATACCACTACACATCTCTTAGAATGGCCAAAATCTGATGCTGACAACACCAAGTGTTGACAGGGATGTGGAGCAACAAGAACTCTTATTTATTGCTGGTGGGTATGCAAAACCACACAGCAACATTAGAAGACAGGTGATTTTTCTATAAAAGCAGACACGCTCTTATATGATCCGGAAATTTTGTTCCTTCATGTTTAGCAAAAGGTAGCTGAAGCCTTATGTCCACACTAAGACCAGCACATGGATATTTATAGCAGCCTTATTCATAATTACTAAAACTTGAAGAAACCAAGATTATTCCATTAGGTGAATGGCTAAATGTACTGTGGTACATCCAGACAATGAAATATTATTTAGTACTAAAATCTAATGAATTATCAAGCCATGAGAAAAGATGGAGGAACCTTAAATGCATATGACTAAGTGAAACAAATCAATCTGAAAAGGCTACACACTTTGATTCCAATTATTTGCAATTCTGGAAAAGACAAAACTATAGAGACAGCCAAAAGATCAATGGTTGCCAGGGGTTGGGGGAAGGGGAAATGAACAGGCAGAGCACAGAGGATTTTTATGGTACTGAAAATACCCAGTATGTTATTATAATTGTGGGCACATGTCTTTCTTAGTCCATTTGTGCTGCTGTGCCAAATTACCATAGAACAGGTGGCTTATGAACAGCAGAAATTTATTTTTCACAGTTCTCGAGGCTGGAAAGTCCAAGATCAAGGTACCTGCAGAATTCATATTTCATGAGGGCATTCCTCTCTGGTCATAGATGGTCCCCTCTCACTGTGTCTTCACATGGTGGAAGGGACAAGGCAGTTCTCTGAGGCCTCTTTTATAAAAGGACTAATCCCATTCATGAGGCTCTGTCCTTATGACCTAGTTACCCACCTCCCAAAGGCCCCAGCTCTTAATGTAATCACATTAGAGATTAGGTTTCAACTCATGAATTTGGGGTGGGGGACACAAATATTCATACCATTGCAAGTCATTATACATTTATACAAACCCATCGGATATACAAGAGTCAACCCTAGTATAAACTATGGCCTTTGAGTGGTAATGATGTGTTAATGTAGGTTTGTTAATTGTAGCAAATATACCACTTTGGAAAGGGATGTTGATAATGAGGGAGGCTACATTTGGGGTGGGGGACAGGAATATATGAGAAATCTCTCTACCTTTCTCACAATATTTCCATGAAGCTAAAAGGGCTTTTCAAAAACTACTTTTTTGTTTTGTTTTGTTTTTGAGATAGAATTTTGTTCTTTTTGCCCAGGCTGGAGTGCAATGGCACAATCTCAGCTCACTGCAACCTCTGCCTCCTGGGTTCAAGTGATTCTCCTGCCTCAGCCTCCCAAATAGCTAGGATTACAGTTGGCACCACAAAGTCCAGCTAATTTTTTATATCTTTAGTAGAGACAGGGTTTTACCACGTTGGCCAGGCTGGTCTCGAACTCCTGACCTTGGATGATCTGCCGACCTAGGCCTCCCAAAGTGCTGGGATTACAGGAATTGAGTCACCATGCCCAGCTCAAAAAATACTTTTTAAAAATATTTTACTACAAAAAAAAATCTGCAGGTTCAGAGAATTTTACTGATGAATTCTACCATGGATTTAAAGGAGGAGTGAATTTCTTCTCTCTTTTTAAAATTTTTTTACTGGTACATAATCATTGTATATATTTCTATATATAATATTGCATGGGATAATGTGATATTTTAATACATGTATATAATATGTAATGATCAAATCACAGTAATTTGGATATTAAATACCTCAACCATTTTTCATTTTTTTGTGTGTTGAGAACATTCCAAATCTTCTCGTCTAGCCACCTTGAAATATATAATAGATTATTGTTAATTATTATAACTCTACTGTAATATCAAATGCTAGAACTTATTCTGTCTAAATAAAGTTTTGTATTCATTAACTAATCTCTCTTCATTATCTCCTCTCTTCTACTGTTTTTGGCTTTTAGTCACCACCATTCTACTGAAATTATTCTAACTAAATTTTTGTACTCATTAACCTCTCTTCGTTATCTTCTCTCTCCTACTGGTTTTGACTTTTGGTAACCACCATTCTACTCTCTAACTTCATGAGCTCAACATTTATAGTTTCCACACTTAAGTGAGAAAATATGATATTTGTTGTTCTGTGCCTGGTTTAGTTCACTTAATGTAATGTCCTCAAGTTTCATCCATTTTGCCACAAATGAAAGAATTTTGTTCTTTTACAGCTAAATAGTGTTTCATTGTGTATATACACCACACTGTGTATCCATTCATTCATTAATGAACACTTAGGTATTGTAAATAGTGCTGCAATATGTCTGCCCAGCAACAGGATTGTTGAACCTAAGGATAGATCAATTTTGTTTTTGGAAGAACCTCCATGCTGCTTTCCATAGTGGCTGTACTTATTTACATTCCTATCAACAGTGGAGGAGGGTACCCCTTTCTTTATATCCTAACGAGAAACTGCTGTTCCCTGTGTTTTTGATAAAAGCTATTTTAACTGGGGTGAGATGATATCTCATTGTGGTTTTGCTTTGCATTTCTCTAGTGATTATTTACATTGACAATTTTAAGTAAAATTTTGGTCATTTGTATATCTTCTTTTGTGAAATGTCTATTCATATTATATCCTTTTTTAAAATAGGTTATTCATTCATTTATTTATTTATTTATTTATTTATTTATTTATTTATTTATTGCTAATGAATTGTTTGAGTTTCTTATGTTCCTGGACAGGCAAACTCCAAAATTGGGGCTTAACCTGCGAGGGTTTTTGTCTTTACCCAAGAAAGAATTCAAGGGTGAGTCACAGGTGTTAGATAGCAATCTTTTATTGAATGGTACTATTCCTTGTGGAGCAGGGCTAACTCATAGGCATTGCACCCAAAGTAAGCAACATATGGGCTCCTGGCAACTGTGTTTATACTTACTTAACCTAATTTCAATTACATGCAAATTAAGGGGCAGGTCAATGCACATTGAGGAGCAGGTTATATAACTTTCTAGGAAAGGGGCAGTAACTTTTGGATCATTGCCATGGAAAGGAGTGGTAACTTCAGATTACTGCCATGGCATTTGTAAAGTGTCATGGCACTGGTGGGAGTGTCTTATGTCTATGAGCAATGAGGGCAGCTAGGGATTACTTTCATCACCATCTGCTGGTTCCTGCTGGTTTCTTCACTTTATGCTGTCTGGACCACATCCTGTTTTAGTCATCAGAGTCGTAATCAGAGAACAAGTTCTTCCAGTCTCCCACCTCCTTTATATATTCTTTTTATTAATCCCTGAGGAGAGTTTGTAAATATTTTCTTCTATTCTGTAGGTTTTCCCTTACTATATTTATTGTTTTCCTTGCTGTGCAAAAGCTATTTAGTTTGATGTAATACAGTTTGTCTATTTTTGCTTTTGTTGCCTGTGCTTTTGAGATCTCACCTAAAATTTATTTGCCTAGATGAATGTCTTCAAGTGTTTTCCCAAAGTTTCACTCTAGTAGTTTTACTGTTTCAGGTCTTACATTTATATCTTTAATCCATTTTGATTTGACTTTTGTATCTGTGAGAGATAGGAGTCTAGTTTAATATGCTGCATTATACTAGATATGGGATATCCAGTTTTCTCAGCAACATTTATTGAAGAGATTGTGCATTCTGCAATGTAAATTATTGGTGCTTTTGTAAAAAAAAAATAAGTTTCCTATAAGTGCATGGATTTATTTCTGTGTTCTCTATTCTTTTCCATTGGTCCTATATGTCTGCTTTTATGCCAGTACCATGCTGTTTTGGTCACTAAAGTTTTTTAGTATATATTGAAGTCCAGTAAGTATGATACCCCCAGCTTTGTTCTTTTCATTCAGGATTGCTTTGGCTATCCAGGCTTTTGGTGGTTCCATACAAATTATAGGATTTTTTTTTCTATCTCTGTGGGGAATTTTAGTCTTGTGATGGAGATTACATTGAATCTGTAGATAGCTTTAGATAGTATGATCATTTTAACAATATTAATTCTTCCAATACACTAGCACATGATATCTTTCCATTTTGGGGTGTGCTCCTCAATGTATTTCATCAGTGTTTAATAATTTCTATTGTAGAGAACTTTTGCTACTTTGGTTAAATTTATTCCTAGATGTATTTGTTGTTGTTGTGTTTTCTTACTGCAAATGGTTTGTTTCTTTTATTTTTAAAAATTGCTTGCTGATGGTAGAGATTGTATTAATTTTTATATGTTAATCTTGTATTATGAAACTTTACTAAATTTGTTTTTATCATTCTAATGTTTTTGGTGAAGTCATTCAATTTTTCTAAATATAGAATTATGTCATCTCTAAACAAGGATATTTTGATATCTCCATTTCCAATTTGAATATTCTTTATTTCTTTCTCTTTCTTAATAGCTCTCATTAGTACTTCCAGTAATTTGTTGAATAAAAGTAGTGAAAGTGGGCATTCTTATTTTGTTCCAGATCTCAGGGGAAATACTTTTACTTTTTTCCCATTGAGTATGATGTTAGGCATGGGTTTGTCATAGATTGTCTGTGTTGTTTTGATGTATGTTCCTGCTGAACTCAGTTTGTTCAGAGTTTTTATCATAATAGGGTGCTAAATTTTAATTAATACTTTTTCAGCATCTATTTAAATGATCACATATTTTTCCTTGATTCTATGAATGTATCACATTTACTGATATGCATATGCTGAACCATGTTTGAATTCATGAGATGAATCCCAGTTGATCATGGTAAATGATATTTTGAATGTGTTGTTTAATTTGGTTTGGTAGTATTTTGCTCATTATCTGTGTATGTTTGTTAATCAAGGATATTGGTCTGTTATTTTCTTTTTTTTTTTTTT
Organism: Piliocolobus tephrosceles; assembly: GCF_002776525.5. Taxonomy (NCBI): domain Eukaryota; kingdom Metazoa; phylum Chordata; class Mammalia; order Primates; family Cercopithecidae; genus Piliocolobus; species Piliocolobus tephrosceles. Next base: position 328,905 of record NC_045435.1, on the reverse strand, counting down.
TTTTTTGCTGTTGTATGCTTGTTTGGTTTTGGTATCAGAGTAATGCTGGCCTCAAAGAATGAGTTGAAAACTATTCCCTCCTTTTCGATTTTTCTGGAATAGTTTGAATAGAATTGGTATTAGTTCTTTCTTAAATGTTTAGTAGATTTCAGCAGTGAATCCATCAGGTCTTGGGCTTTTCTTTAATGGGAGACTTAATTACTGCTTTGATCTCATTACTCATTGTTGGTCTGTCTAAGATTTCTACTTTTTTGTAATTCGATGTTGGTAAGTTGCATGTTTCCAAAAATGTGTCAATGTCTTCTAGATTTTCCAATGTATTGGCCTACAGTTGTTCATAATAGTGTCTAATAATCCTTTGTTCTGTCATGCCTCTTATGTTTCCTTTTATGTCTCTGATTTTATTTACTTGGGTTTTCTCTCTTTTTTTCTTAACCTAGCTAAAGGATTGATGATTTATTTATCTTTTCAAGAAACCAGCTTTTCATTTTGTTACCTTTTGTGAATATTTTTTGAGTCTCAACTTCATTTATTTCTGCTCTGATCTTTATTATTTCTCCCATTCTAATAATTTCAGGTTCTCTTTGTTCTTACTTTTCTGTTTTCTTAAGGTAATTGTTACATTGTTTATTTGAGGTCTTTCTACTTTTTCAATGTTGGCATTTATTGCTATACATTTTTCTCTTACACCTGTGTTTGCTGTATCACATAGCTTTTGGTATGCTGTGTTTCCATTTTCATTTATCTCAGGAAATTTTTAAATTTCCTTTTTAATGACTTCATTGGCTCATTCATTATTCAGGAGCATATTGCTTAATTGTCATAAATTTGTACAGTTTCCAGCATTCCTTCTGTTATCGATTTCTACTTATATTCCACTGTGGTCAGAAAAGATACTTAATATGATTTCCGTTTTAAAAAATCTTGTAAGGCAAGTTTTGTGTCCTGACATATGGTTAATCCTGCAGAATGTTCCATGTGCTGATGAAAAGAATGTGTGTTCTGCAGCTGTTAGGTGAAATGTTCTATAAATACCCATTAGGTTCATTTTTTCTAAAGTGCAGTTTAACTCCAAGGTTTCCTTGTTGATTTTCAGTCAGAATAATCTGTCCATTGCTGGCAGTGGGGATATTGAAGTTCCCTACTAATATCGTATTGTAGTCAATCTCTCCTTTTAGGTTTCTTTATACTTGCTTTATGTAATTGGGTGCTCTGGTGTTGGGTGCATATAATTGCAATTGTTATATGCTCTTGTTATATTGACCCCTTTGTAATTATGTAATGACTTTATTGTCCTTTTCTCCCCATTCTATACTTAAAGTCTATTTTATCTATCATAAGTATAGCTACTTCTGCACTTTTTGGTTTTTATGTACATGGAATATCATTTTCTATCCTTTTACTATTAGTTGATGTATGTCTTTATAGGTGAACTGCATTTCTTGTAGACAGTCTCTAATTGGTGTTACTTTTTATCCACTCAGATACTCTATGCCTTTTAATTGGAAAATTTACTCCACCTACTTTCAAGGTTATTTTTCATAGGTAGGGATATTGTTGCTAGTTTTCTGGGTGTTTTACAAATCATTTTTCCATTTTTCCTTTCTTACTGTCTTCCTTTGTCATAAGTAGTTTTCTATAATAGTGTGTTTTGATTCTGTGCTATTTATTTTTAGTGTATCTATTATAGGGTTTTGCTTTGTGGTTACCATGAGGCTTGTGGAAAGCATAGTTGTAACAGGTTATTTTAAAATGATAAAACAAGATTTATTGCAAAGAAAAGTAACAAAACCAAACTACACATTAATACCATACCCCCCAAATTATGACTTATTGATGATTCAATTTACATATTTTAATATTGTCTATCTCTTAACCATTGTTATAGTTATCATTTTTTACACTCATGTAAGGCTTTAATAATTGCAAATAATATGGCACATGAGGAGAAGAAAAGTGCAGGCAATTTTAGGAGTCTGAAAACTCTCAGTGCAGGCCTCCCAAGGTCTTTTCTCAGTTGCTCAAGAAGCATTTCATCTTTGGATTATGAACTTTTCACATATGTATGGGGTATCTAAGTTCAGCATAGTCCAAATGCAAGTTTACTGAAGGGCCTCTTATACCTTGACTGGTCACTTCACTACAGATAAGCTGTGTAACAGGTTAAACTAGATGGAAACCATCAATTCGTATATCCTAAACAGTGTAGACAAGATAACATGGAGTGCCTCCAGGGGAGTTTTGAACTTTAAACTAAATGAGATGTTCTAAATCACTAGCTATAACATCCCATTCTTATCTTGACCAAGGGTCAGTAGCAGACTTCCGGGTCAGAAAAGCAGACTTTTCTGACACCCGGAAGCACAGAGCCTCCCAAGTACAGCTGTAAGATAACCCTATCCTTGCATAAGTTATTGTTTCCATTTCACAGATGATCAAATTAAGGCGTTGTTAAGTAGCTAGCCAAGGCCACAGAGCTGGCAAATGGCAGAACTGGGATTCCTCATAGGAAGAAGTTCAATGACTTCTGAAAGTTGGTGCTAATATGGAACAAGGCTTGATTTAGGAGGACAATCCAGGTTTACAATACTGAGTTCATTGTGTTTGGATAAATTGTCTCTGTCATCCAAGATGGACTTACTTTGAAAATTAGAGAAAATTTCAACATGGAAAAATATAGAGGCATGAGGGAGTATTCAGCGAGTAGAAAGCAACTGCAAATAACTAACCATGACTTAAAGGTAGGGTGGTGCCTGAAGCTCATATAATTTTGGCAGCCCTTTTAAAACAAATAGAATATAAATTGCATATATAGAATTAAGGATGAAAATGAATATTTATTTACAGTGAGAAAGAAAATTGTAACAAATTACAGATTCAAGTAGCTGGAAAATTCCAAAACCATCACATAATTTAGAAAAAAAATTAATATTAACTATGTGACATCTCTCTATATTTTTTCTTATATTCTTTGGCTACATACTTTAAAAAGTAGATTTCACATTTTAAAAGTGTTAGATTTAGAGAGCAGTTAAGACCAATAATCTCCTATTATTACCATAACACATTTCTCACTTTTTTTGTTAATGGAATAATACTAATACAGTATTACAAAGGTTCATAGTTTATTCAGATTTCCTTTTTTTTTTTTTAATTTTACTTTAAATTCTGGGATACATGTGCTGAACATGCAGGTTTGTTACATAGGCATACATCCCTTGTAAGTTGTATTCCTAGGTATTTTATTCTCTTTGTAGCAATTGTGAATACGAATTCACTCATGATTTGGCTCTCTCCTTGTCTATTATTGGTGTATAGGAATGTTTGTGACTTTTACACATAGATTTTGTATCCTTAGACTTTGCTGAAGTTGCTTATCACCAAAATGAGTTTCTGGGCTGAGGCAATGGGATTTTCTAAATATAAAATCATATCATCTGCAAACAGACAATTTGACTTCCTCTCTTCCTATTTGAATACCTTTATTTCTTTATCTCGCCTGATTGCCCTGGTTAGAGCTTCCAACACTATGTTGAATAGGAGTGCTGAGAGAGTGCATCCTTGTCTTATGCTGGTTTTCAACGGAAATGCTTCCAACTTTTGCTCATTCAGTAAGATATTGGCTATGGAACTGTCATAAATAGCCCTTATTATTTTGAAGTATGTTCCATCAGTACCTAGTTTATTGAGAGTTTTTAGCATGATGGGGTGTTAAATTTTATCAATGGGTTTTACTGCATCTATTGAGATAATCACGTGGTTTTTGTCGTTGGTTCTGTTTATGTTATGCATCACATTTATTGATTTGTGTATGCTGAACCAGCCTTGCATCCCAGGGATAAAGCTGACTTGATCATGGTGGATAAGCTTTTTGATGTGCTGCTGGATTCAGTTTGTCAGTATTTTATTGAGGGTTGTTGCATCAATATTCATCAGGGATATTTGCTTGAAGTTTTCTTTTTTTGCTGTATCTCTACCAGGTTTTGAAATCAGGATGATGCTGGCCTCATAAAATGAGTTAGGGAGGAGTCTCTCGTTTTCTATACTTTGAAATAGTTTCAGAAGAAACGGTACCAGCTCCTCCTTGTACCTCTGGGAGAATTCGGCTGTGAATCCATCTGGTCCTGGGCTTTTTTTTTTTTTTTTTTTTTTGATCAATAGACTATTAATTATTGTCTCGATCTCAGAACTTGTTACCAGTCTATTCAGGGATTTGAATTCTTCTTCGTTTAGTGCTGGGAGGGTGTATGTGTCCAGGAATTTATCTATTTCTTCTAGGTTTTCTAGTTTATTTGTATAGAAGTATTTATAATATTCTCTGATGATAGTTTGTATATCTGTGGGATCAGTGGTGATATCCCCTTTATCATTTTTTAGTGTGTCTATTTGATTCTTCTTTTTTCTTCTTCATCAGTCTGGATAGTGCTCTATTTTATTAATCTTTTCAAACAGTCAACACCTGGATTAATTGATTTTTTGAAGGGGTTTTCGTGTTTCTGTCTCCTTCAGTTATGCTTATTCTTATTTATGTTTTGTCTTCTGCTAGCTTTTGAATTTGTTTGTCCTTGCTTCTCTAGTTCTTTTAATTGTGATGTTAAGGTGTGGATTTCAGGTCTTTCCCACTTTCTGAGGTAGGCATTTCATGCTATAAATTTCCCTCTTAACACTGCTTTAGCTGAGTTCCAGAGATTCTGGTACATAGTCTCTTTGTTTTCAAAGAACTTCATTATTTTTTCCTTAATTTTGTTTTTTACCCAGTAGCCATTCTGGGGCAGGTTTTTAGTTTCCATGTAGTTGTGCAGTTTTAAGTGAGTTTCTTAATGCTGTGTTCTAATTTGATTGCACTGTGGTCTGAGAGACACTTTGTTATGATTTCCGTTCTTTTGCATTTGCTGGGTAGTGTTTTACTTCCAAATATGTGATTTATTTTAGAATAAGTCCTATGTAGTGCTGAGAAGAATGCATATTCTCTTGATTGGGGGTGGAGAGTTCTGTAGATGTCTGTTCAGTCTGCTTGGTCCAGAGCTGAGTTCAAATCCTAGATATCCTTGTTAATTTTCTGTCTTGTTGATCTAATATTGACAGTGGGGTGTTAAAACCTCCCATTATTATTGTGTAGGAGTCTAAGTCTCTTTGTAGGTCTCTAAGAACTTGCTTTATGAACCTGGGTGCTCCTGTATTGGGTGCATATATATTTAGTATAGTTAGCTCTTCTTGTTGAATTGATCCCTTTTAATGGCCTTCTTTGTCTCTTTTGATCTTTGTTGGTTTACAGTCTGTTTTATCAGAGACCAGGATTGCAACCACTGATTTTTTTTTTCTTTTTGCTTCCCATTTGCTAGGTAAATATTCCTCCATCCCTTTATTTGAAGCCTCTGTGTTTTTTGCATGTGAAATGGGTCTCCTGAATACAGCACACCAGTGGATCTTAAATCTATCAAATTTACCAGTCTGTGTCTTTTAATTGGGGCATTTAGTGTATTTACATTTAAGGTTAATATTGTTATGTGTGAATTTGATTCTGTCATCATGATTCTAGCTGGTTATTTTGAACATTAGTTGATGTGGTTTCTTCATGGTGTCATTGGTCTTTATATTTTGGTGTGTTTTTGTAGTGGCTGATACTGGTTGTTCCTTTCCATATTTAGTGCTTCCTTCAGAGCTCTTGTAAGGCAGGCATGGTGGTAACAAAATCCCTAAGCATTTGCTTGTCTGTAAAGAATTTTATTTCTCTTTCACTTATAAAGCTGAGTTTGACTGGATATGAAATTCTGGGTTGAAAATTCTTTTCTTTAAGAATGCTGAATATTGGCCCCCACTCTCTTTTGACTGTAGGGTTTCTGCAGAGAGATCCACTGTAAGTTTGATGGGCTTCCCTTTGTAGGTAACCTGATCTTTCTCTCTGACTGCCCTTAACGTTTTTCACTTCATTTCAACCTTGGAGAATCTGATAATTATGTGTCTTGGGGTTGCTCTTCTCAAGGAGCATCTTAGTGGTGTTCTCTGTATTTCCTGAATTTGAATGTTGGCCTGTCTTGCTATGTTGGGGAAGTCCTCCTGGATACCATCCTGAATTGTGTTTTCCAACTTGGTTCCATTCTCTCAATCACTTTCAGGGACCCCAGTCCATCACAGGTTTTGTCTTTTCACATAGTCCCATATTTCTTGGAGGCTTTGTTCATTCCTTTTCATTCCAGCTTTGTTCTCTTGGAGGAGAGGAGTTGTGATCATCTGAAGGGGAAGAGGCATTCTGATTTTTGTAATTTTCAGGATTTTTGTGCTGGTTTTTCCTTGTCTTCATGGATTTATCTACCTTTGATCTTTGAGGCTGATGACCTTTGGATGGGATTTTCATGTGGGGGTCTTCTTTGCTGATGTTTATGTTATTGCTTCTTGTTTGTTAGTTTTTCTTCTAACAGTCAGGCCCCTCTTCTACAGGTCTGCTGCAGTTTGCTGGAGGTCCACTCCAGACCCAATTTGCCTGAGTATCACCATCAGAGGCTGCAGAACAGCAAAGATTGCTGCCTGCTCCTTCCTCTGGATGCTTTATCCCAGAGGGGCACTGACCTGATGCCTGCCAGACCTCTCCTGGGGGAAGTGTCTGTCAACCTGTGTTGGGAGGTCTCTCGCAGTCAGGAGGCACAGGGGTCAGGGACCCACTAGAGGAGGCAGTCTGTCTCTTAGCAGGGCTTGAGCACTATGCTGGGAAAACCCTTCTTCTCAGGATCCGCTGCTGTCTTCAGAGCCGGCAGGCAGGAACATTTAAGTCCGCTGAAGCAGCGCCCACAGCCGCCCCTTTCCCCTGGTGCTCTGTCTCAGGGAGAAGGGAGTTTTATCTATAAGCCCCTGACTGGGAAATGCCATGGCAGTGAAGAGGAATCTAGAGAGACAGTCTGGCCACAGCCACTTTGCTTTGCTATGTTGAGTTCTGCCTAGTCTGAGCTTCCTGGCCTCCGTAGCTCTGTCAGGGAAAAACCGGCTACTCAAGCCTCAGTAATGGGGGATGCCCCTCCCCCTACCAAGGTCAATCATCCGCAGTGGACTTCAGACTGCTGTGCTGGCAGTGAGAATTTCAAGCCAGTGGTTCTTAGCTTGCTGGGCATCATGGGAGTGGGACTGGCTGAGCAAGACTACTTGGCTCCCTGGCTTCAACCCCCTTTCCGGGTGAGTGAATGGTTCTCTCTCACTGGGGTTCCAGGCACCACTCATTTGGAAATACAGAAATCACCTGTCTTCTACGTTGATCACACTGGGAGTTGCAGACACAGCTGTTTCTATTCCACCATCTTGCCAGACCCCCCCAGTTATTATTATTTTTAATAGTTTTGTCTTTTAGTCACTATACTTTAGTTATAAATTAATTAACTTTTCTGTTTATTTATTTTAAGTTCTGGGGTATATATGCAGGTTTGTAATTTGGTTAACATGTGCCATGGTTTGCTACACCTATCCACTCATCACCTAAGTTATTTTAAATTTTTTATTCTCATAGGTTACTGGGGAACAGGTGGTGTTTGGTTACATGAGTAAGTGCTTTAGTGGTGATTTGTGAGATTTTGGTGCATCTGTCACCCAAGCAGTATACACTGCACTCTATTTGTAGTCTTTTAACCCTCACCCTTTTCCCACCCTTTACCCTTTAGTCTGCAAAGTCCACTGTGTCATTCTTACGCCTTTGCATCCTCATAGCTTAGCTCCCATTTATGAGTAAGAACGTATGATGTTTGATTTTCCATTCCTGAGTTACTTCACTTAGAATAATAGTAATAGTCTCCAGTCTCATTCAGGTTTCTGTGAAAGCCATTAATTCATTCTTTTTTATGGATGAGTAGTAGTCTATATGTGTGTATACACACACACACACACATATACACACACACACCCGTGCACACACACACACATATATCACAATTTCTTTATCCACTCATTGATTTCTGGGCATTTGGTTTGGTTCCACATTTTTTGCAATTGTGAATGTGCTGCTATAAACATGCATGTGCAGATATCTTTTTCATATAATAACTTACTTTCTTCTGGGTAGATACACAGGAGTGGGATTGCTGGATCAAATGGTAGATCTAATTTTAGTTATTTAAGGTATCTTCACACTGTTTTCCATAGTGGCTGTACTAGTTTACATTCCCACCAGCAATGTGGAAGTGTTCACTCCTCACTGCATCCACACCAACATCAAGTGTTTTTTGCTTTTTTGATTACGGCAGTCTTCCAGGAGTAAGGTGGTATCACATTGTGGTTTTGATTTGCATTTCCCTGATCATTAGTGATGTTGAGCATTTTTTCATGTTTGCTGGCCATTTGCATACCTTCTTTTGATAATGATCTATTCATGTCCTTAGCCTATTTTTGGTAGGATTGTTTGTTTTTTTCTTGCTGATCTGTTTGAGTTCACTGTAGATTCTGGATATTAGTATTTTTGTCAGACATATAGATTGTGAAGATTTACTCCCATTCTGAGAGTTGTCTGTTTACTCTGCTGACTGTTCCTTTTACCATGCAAAGAGTCTTTAGTTTAATTAATTCCCAGCTATTTACCTTTATTTTTATTGCATTTGATTTTGGGTTACTGGTCATGAAATCTTTGCGTAAGCCAATGTCTAGAAGGGTTTTTCCAATGTTATCTTCTGGAATTTTTATAGCTTCAGGTCTTAGATTTACATCCTTAATCCATCTCGAGTTGATTTTTTTTTTTTTTATTATTATACTTTAAGTTCTGGGGTACATGTGCATAACGTGCAGGTTTGTTACATATGTATACTTGTGCCATGTTGGTGTGCTGCACCCATCAACTCGTCAGCACCCATCA
>NC_045435.1:314897-320071 GCF_002776525.5 Piliocolobus tephrosceles | reverse complement strand
GGGTTCAAGTGATTCTCCTGCCTCAGCCTCCTGAGTAGCTGGGACTATAGGCACATGCCACCATGCCTGGCTAATTGTTTTGTATTTTAGCAGAGATGGGGTTTCATTATGTTAGCCAGGATTCTCTCAATCTTCTGACCTCATGATCTGCCCACCTTGGCCTCCCAAAGTGCTGGGATTATAGCCATGAGCCATCACATCCTGCCCATACCTTCAGATGTTTTCATATTACAGATTAGCATCCCTCCTTTCATACTGAAGAACTCCTTTTAGCATTTCTCATAAGACAGATCTGGTGTTGCTGAGTTCCCTCAGCTTTTGTTTGTCCAGGAAAGTATTTATCTCTCCTTCATGTTTTTTGAGTGAAGTATTCTTAGTTGGCAGTATTTTTCCTTCAGCACTTTAAATAGAGCAACCCACTCTCTCCGGGACTGTAGGGCTTCTGTTGAGAAATCCACTGAAAGCCATATTAGGCCCTCATTTAATGTCATATGTTTCTTTTCTTTTGATGCCTTTAATGTTATTTCTTTGTATTTTATTTCTGCTAATTTGAATATGATGTGCCTCAAGAATTTTATTTTTGGGTGAATTTGATTGGTGACCTCTGAGCTTTCTGTGCCTGGATGGTGTCATCTTTCTTCAAGCTTGAAAAATTTTCAGGCATTATTTCCTGAAATATGCTTTCTGGGTCTTTTTGTCTCTTACCTTCAGGGATTTCTATTATGCAGAGGTTAGTTCACTTGATGGTGTCTTATAATTCTTGTAAGCCTTTTTCTCTCTTTTGTATTTTTTTTTTTTTTCTGCTCTGATTGGGTAATTTCATATGCTTTGTCTTCTAGCTTGCTAATATTTCTTCCATTCATTTCTGCTGTTGAAGCTTTCTTTTTTTTTCTTTTTTTGTTTTTCGAGATGGAGCCTCACTCTGTAGCCCAGGCTAGAGTGCAGTGGCATGATCTGGGCTCACTGCAGGCTCTGCCTCCTGGGTTCACACCATTCTCCTGCCTCAGCCTCCCTAGTAGCTGGAACTACAGGCGCCTGCCACCACACCTGGCTATTTTTTTTGTGTGGGTATTTTTAGTAGAGGCAGGGTTTCACCGTGTTAGCCAGGATGTTTTTGATCTCCTGACCTCATGATCCCACCCGACTTGGTCTCCCAAACTGCGAAGCTTTCTAACAAGTTTTTCACCTCAGTTATTATATTCTTTATTTCTAAGATTTATTTATTTATTTATTTATTTATTTATTTATTTATTTATTGGTCAAATTTCTCATTTTGCTCCTGGATTGTTTCTCAAATTTTATTTTTTCTTTTCATTTTCTTATGATTCCCTCACCTTTTCAAGAAGACTATTCTGAATTCTGTGCCTGACATTTATAGATATTTAGTTCTTCTGGGTCCATCATTGGAGGTTTGTTAGAGTCTTTTGGTGGTGTAATATTTCCCTGATTTTTCACAATTATTACATCTTTACATTGATGTCTGCATATTTGAGGAGGCAATAGACATTCATGTGCATGTGTCTTCAGGGTAGAATGATTTTTGTTCCTCTGGGTATATATGCGGTAATGGGATTGCTGGGTTGCATGGGAGTTTTGTTTTTAGCTCTTTAAGAAATTGCCACACTGCTTTCCACAAAGGTTGAACTAATTTACACTCCTACCATTAGTGTATAAGTGTTCCCTTTTTCCATGACCTCACCAGCATCTGTTATTTTTGAGTTTTTAATAATAACTATTCTGACTGGTGTGAGATGTTATCTCATTGTAGTTTTGATTAGCATTTCCCTAATGATCAGTGATAGTTATCTTCTCATATGCTTGTTGGCTGTATGCATGCCTTCTTTTGAAAAGTGTCTGTTCATGTCCTTTACCCACTTTTTAATAGAGTTATTTGTTTTTCTCTTGCAAAATTTTTTAAGTCACTTATAGATGCTAAATATTAGACTTTTATTAGATGCATAGTTTGCAAATATTTTCTCCCATTCTGTAGGTTGTCTGTTTACTCTGTGGATAGGTTTTCTTTTGTTTTTTTTTTTTTTGTTTGTTTTTTATTTGTTTTTGTGGTGCAGAAGCTCTTAAGTTTCATTAGATTCCCCAAAATGTACATTTTAAATTGCATGCCCTTTTGAGTAGCATGCTGAAATCTCACATTGTTCCACTTCAACCTGCCCAAGATGTAACTCATCCTTTTGTCCATTCTGTCTATGTCACTCACCCATTAATCACTTCGTAGCCTTTTCACTTATCAGCTTGACTACCATGGTATCATAGTGCTTGTGTTCATGTAATCCTTATTTTACATAATAATGGTCCCAAAGTGAAAGAGTAGTGATGCTAGTGATTCAAATATTCAGAGAGAAGCAGGGAAGTGCTTTCTTTACGTGAAAAGGTAGACGTTCTTAATAAGGAAAATAATTGTATTCTGAGGTTGCTAATATCTACAACACGTGTTCTATTCATGAAATTGTGAAGAAGGAAAAAGAAACATGTGAAAGTTTTTTACTTGTGCCTCAAACTGTAAAAGTTATGGTCACAGTGCACAATAAGAGTTTAGCAAAGATAAAAAAAGCATCTTTGCTTTAAAAAGGTTAATGAGGCCATTCTGGTAGACCTTAATCCATTCCACTTAAACAAAGATAAAAAAAAAATTTGTGGGGTGTAAGACATGAACAGAAATGATGGCAGTTGAGTTCAATACTATGCATGATAGTTTAAGGTATCCATGGGGCTCTTGGAACAAATCACTCACAGATAAGTGGGGACTACTGTATAAAAAACATTTAAATTTCAATGATAATAAAATGGAGAAAATATTCAAGTAGTTATGCATCAAAACGATATGTGAACTGCAAGTAAGCACACGAACAGATGCTTAACATCATGAGTCTTTAGGGACATGAAATTTAAAGCAATCATAGACTGTGAAGGGCCTGGGACTTTACTTGCATGCTAATAATCTAGCCTATTACTGTTTCATGGATCTTGGCAGAAGATGTAAGATTGAGTAGATACAAATAATTTTATTTATCAAGGCACAGGAAGTAGCAGAAATATAACATTTGTTCAGTTCCCCTTTTCCTGCAAGTCCCACAAGGTGGTAAGAAAGGGATATGGAGGATACTGCCTATGCAATTTCTGTTTGAAGCAAAACTGAGGAATTCTGAGCTTACAAAACTTAAATATTTTATACTGGACAGTAAGCATGACTGACCAGGGATGCCTTCTCTATCTTCCAAGACTGTTTGCTATATAAAAAAAATAGGCCAGAATAAAAGGGCACTCAGTGCCTCTGCTCAAAAGATGTTCAGAAATGCAAAAGATCCATGGGGAATTGCCTCCAGAAAATGAAACAAAACAAAAAAATAAAATGTTATCAGCTGAATTTTTTCATCTCACTTCCCCAAATTCATATGTTAAAACCCTCATCATACACCTCAGTCAAATACTTCACAGAGCTCACATACCTCATGATATAATTAGGCTTGGAGATACGGCCTTTAAAGAGGTGATTAAGGTTAATGAGGCCATTCTGGTAGACCTTAATCCATTCCACTTAAACCTATTCTGGTAGGCCTTCATCCAATCCACTATTTATGAGAGGAGATTGGGACATAGAGACAGCAGGAGCACATGTGCACAGGGAGACAACTTTGTAAAGAGCCAGAGGGAAAGCAGTCATCTGTTAGCCAAGGAATGGGGCCTCAGAAGAAACAACCTCCTAACACCCAAATCTTGAACTTTCAGCCTCGATAACTGTGAAAAAACAAATTTCCGTTGTTAAAATCACCTAATCTATAATACTGTGTTATAACAGTCCTAGCAAATAATTACAGTTACTATTAAAAAACCTATCAGAATGGCTAAAATTAAGGAGTGCAGTCTGGTGTGGAGTTGGCTGCTAATGAAGAGTAGAAAGAGATTTGAAGAGCTGCTGGGCTGAAGAGTGAAATAAGGAGTCAGCTGACAATGAAAGAAAGGATCATCTGGCAATTTTTAGGGCTCTAGTGAGATAGCAAGGAACAATTTGGGGGTCACTGGTGGAGCCGTAATTTTCTGTTAAAATAAAGTTCTACTATAAACTACTTGATCAGCTGTAAAACTCTCATTTTTCCTGTACTTCCTACATTTTTCTCTAGTCAAGTTGAATGTCAATTGCATCATACCAACAAATGAGTCAAAAAGAGAGTGTTAGCTTATTTCAACCCAAGTATGTCAGGGCTCACTTGCAATAAAAGAGTCTGTTATGATAGAACATTGTCTGAAATCACCACTAAAAATCAGTATGAAGGATTGATGTGTGATTTGAGCCATCAACACTCAATACCAAGAGTAAATGGATATTTGGATTAATCATGGCCAAAAATTGTCAAAATTATTATGGCAGAGAGTAGGGAGACAGAACCTCAGGAGCTAGTGCATGTAGATTTGAAATGTGAACCACATGGTCCAGGCCAGACTGAGACACACACTTAGTTAGAAGTGACTAAAGACAAAATGGAAGTGCCCAGAAATTCAGAGATTTTGTGGGAAAGTCACAAGAGAAGAGAAGGGAAGGAAATAAAGAATAGAAAAAGTGGAGGAAAGCTAATATTTAATATGTACTTCTTCTGATATGCAACAGTATCACTATTTTTTAAGTGGAAGAAATGGAGATGTAGAGATGTTGGGTAACTTATGAACAATCAGAGAAGTATGGGACCAACACTCAAACTTGAGTCTAATAATGCAGCTTATGCCCTTTTCACTACTCTCAAATAACTGTCAAAGTAAAGAGCAATGGGAGTGAGAAAGGAGAGACAGAAGGTCAATTAAAGAGAAGCTTGAAGTCTAAGTTACACAAGTTGATACGTGGAAGCCTGAAGATAAATTTCAAGGTGTGGCTGCCCTTGCTTTTGTTGGAACAGAGTGAAGATGAGCTAACAGTATGAGAAACGATAAAGACCTGGACCCTTGTACATGTGACCATAGCGTAGGTATGGAGATTTTAGGTCATTGTAGAGAAGTGGAAGAGAGCAATTGAGAGACTGAGAGTGTGCGTGTTCAAATATTTATTTCTCATAGCTGCTGCCTCAAACTAGCCAAAATGATTTATACCAAGATTCTATGTTCTTTCTCCTTATCTGTTTCTATGGAAGACAAAAAAAAAAAAAAAAAAAAAAAAAAAAAAAAAAAAA
>NC_045435.1:226249-314797 GCF_002776525.5 Piliocolobus tephrosceles | reverse complement strand
AAAAAAAAAAAAAAAAAAAAAAAAAAAAGCCTGAGGGTAGGAATGTCATGTTTTGTTTTGCGAAGATTTTCCTTTAAATAAATGCATAACATACAAGTCACATGTTTCACCGTTTCTGTGAGAAGGTATGTAGAACTCAATAGTACAAAGATGCTGTGTTTCTCAGTCCATTTGCTATTTTGATTTTTAATAAAAGATTCATTTGCTCTTGGATTCTGTTCTCTGATCCCAACCACAGCCATGATTTCACTCTGCAGTGAGAAGTACTGACTATGAAATATTAGTCAATTAAGTCGAGAAACCTCTGGCTTGGTATCAAGTAAAGTACAGTTACCACTTCATCTGACAAACCTGCTATTTTGTTCATCATGAAAAACAGGAAAATATTGCTTCATCTCCATTAAACTCTGCGGGCAGAGAGAGTGTGTTCCTCGTGTTTCTGAGCATCTGATAGGTAACAAGCGCTCTGTGCAATTCGTGTTTTAAGATCTCCTGGATCATTCAAAGGCCCCATTGTTACTGGTTCCTGAAATAAGGCTGTCATAAAACTCAAGGTATTCAAGAAAAATGAAAATACTGTGACTCACACTGTCTGTGCTGCTTAAGTTACCTAAATTGCACAGTCTATTTATGCTAAAAAAATTCCTGAAAATCCATTTGCATAGTGTGCACTCACAAGTCTTTAAAATAGATAGAGAAAAACTGTCAAATAGTTGCTATACATAGATACTCTATTGTTTAATTATTTAGATGACTCTATTTAATTATAATTCAAAGGGATCATCTTTCACAAGTGCAATTTTTAAGAAAGAAAGGGACTTTCAGTTTAATAAGGTCCGAAAATAAAATTTATTCAATTTTTCTTGTAAGTGTCTTACCTAATTAGCTGAGTATCTGGAACTGACACATGAAGAATATTAGCTATTTTTGCGTACTTTGATTTCTAAATAATATTTAAGTGCCCACTCTGTGTGAGGTAATTTGTGTGTGTTATTTTATCCTTGCAACTTATGAAGTAGGTATTATTATAGTCGCAATTCTAAATCTGAGAGTGCTGAAGTCTGGGGGGTGGTGGTAAATAACTTGTTCACACAGTAAGTAGTAGAGCTAGGATTTATGGCTGCCTGAAAACAGCACAAATTAAAATTCAAACATAAACTTGGTATATCTCCTGCATTTCATATCTTTTCTAATAACAATATTTAATATAATAACATTCATTAAGTATTTCCCATATTTTAAGCATTGAATATAAAGTATTTAATCATTACAGCAATTCTATGATGTGGATGCTACATTTGACGAATGCAGAGGAGGCCCACTGGTAATCAATGATGGAGCTGGAACTGAACTCAGATCTGAATCATTTCTCATAACCACTATCCTACCATTTTAGCTTCAGCTTGACTGTTATCAAACTCATCTATGTAAGTGAGGCAGAAGAATCACTTGAACCCCAGAGGCAGAGGTTGCAGTGTGCTGAGATTGCACCACCGCAGGCCAGCATGGGTTCTGAAATCTTACTTATAGTTGTATATAGAAGATTTAATACACATACAGTGTTCAGTACAAGGTCTGAAATATAACAAGTGCACAATAAACTTAGGTATTATTATTATTACTCTATAACATAGTGTTTCCAAGATGTAGAGATGTCAAAGAGAGCAGAAATCTAAACAGAGGCACTGATGCTGCTACCAGGACCCTTCCCATAACTCAATAGTGTGTTCCCTGTTCTGAGGCATGGGATTAATATACAATTAGTTCATACACATACATAGGTAGATGTGTATATGTGCATGAGCATGTGTACGTGTATGTGTGTGTGTATGTGTATGTGTGTGTATGTGTATGTGTGTGTGTATGTGTGTGTGTTTCATCATTGGGTCTTTCTTTGAGGTTCTTTCAGTCTAAATGACTTTGTTTTTTAATGCCACCTGCTTGTTTCACCCAGTACAGCCTCCTTCTTTCTCTTTTTACTTATTCTAGTTATTTTTTTTTATCATTAACCAAATCCTAATATAGGTGACAAAAGTAGGGCGTGACATTTATGAAAACCAAATAGTAATCAAAGGCATATTTCTCAGCAATGTTGCTTGCCATCCAGTGCTAATGTAGAAAGCATGTTAATTCTGATAGCTTAGTGGTTGACAGCAAACTTATGTGGCTCACTCCTTCATGCCATATCTAATCCTCTGAAACATCATGCCCAGGGTCAATGTTTGGAACCATCCTAAAGTTCTAGAACACATTAATATGTTAGGTAATTCCCTTTCGCAAGGTACAAGTCAGACCCATATCTGCTATGTGGCAAACAGAAGAATCAGGTGTCTATGATGTTTTTTAGAGAATTTTCCTTTTGGAAGAGAAGTTTCCTTTTGAAATCAACCCTAATTTTCTAAAGAATCCTGGTCTGTGTCTCATGATGAAGAAACCACAAGGAAATCATACTCTTCATAGCCATTCTTATTTATTCTTGTTTTGTTTTCAGTTAAGACTTTGCACATTATTCAACCATTAATCCTCTCAGGATCTATAGGTTGATTACCCATATGTTGAATTTCCAGGGTCTACTGAGTCAAATATTTTGCAGAAAAGATGACTGGGAGCCCATCCTTCCAGAGTAGGAGGAAATAAATGTATGTCAGTTTGCTTCAGACTCCAGGTCTTCTCACCTCTCATTTGAAGAGAACTGCCTTTAAGTGGTCAGCTGTGAAAATTTAACACACTTGTGAGGTCTTCAGGGATTTCAGCTGCACTAGGTCTATGAAAAAATGAAGAAAACAGGGATAATATGATTACATCTAGAAGATACTAGCATGGCCATTAACATATGATGACCAGAAATAGTGCCTTTCTTAGCACTTCTGTCCTATATGAACAGATAAAGTAATTCTTAGTTTGAACTGCCATCATCAATATACAAGGCAGGCCCAATGAGAATTGGTCACAGAACAGAAGGACAGATGGCAGGAGCTAGTGGCCATCAGCTTTAGTGACAGTCATGGTTTCTGATCACCTGCCCATTGAGAGAAGAACCACAACCAGAAATCAGGGACAGTGTCTAGTCTTCCACCACCAAACACATCACCAGTGATAGTGATAGGAACTAAGCAGTACAGACCCTAGCAGAGCTTGGGCTTCTGGGTAGGGCTTTGGATGTGGCAGAAATCTAGGGCATGTCCTATATACAAAGACTAGTCCAATAAACAGTGAAATATACCATGTATACCTGATTCTTGGCCTATTGGGGGTGGGTGCAGAAAAGCCAAAGCTAAATCACACCAGCTAGTAGTTTGAACCTACTAATTACGGTGTATCAAAACTTTAATGTGCCTATTAATTGCCTGATGAACCTCTTAAAATACAGATTCTGATTGTGGGAAGATGTGAGGCTGGGTTTATATTCTGCATTTCTAACAAACTCCCAGAAGATGATACTGCTGGGCTGAGGGCCACACTTTTCTACTGGAAAAGAAAAATACTGCTGGTCTCATTTGAAATTCACCAAGAAATATGAGTGAAGGCTAGAGGTGAGGAAGGTGAGTGCAGACTAGAAAAAATTAGTACCTTGACTTCAGAGAGGCTGGGAAATGCAAAGTGACTTATAGTTAGTGACTGTACTGTCAGTGTCAGTCGGGGGATTACAGAGTCCCAGGAGGTGAAGGTTGGGACTATGGGGTCATGATACCCTAGTACAAACATTCTCTGATCCCTTTGGGCAATGATAGTGTCAAGGAAAGGAGGCAACAGAAGGCTGCTCTCCTGGGACTCCTTGACTAACAGATTACCTCTGAAGTGATGTGTTCTCCATTGTGACAGAAGCAATAACAAAGGACAAGTATTGGAAGCACCTTTTCTGATAAGCCCATCTCTGTCCTGTTCATATCTCAGTTATATCATTTATCCTCTCCTGATGGGATAGCCAAGTACAGAGTTGAAGGTATACTGTTCTTTTATTATAGAAGCTATCTTAAGCTCAAGAAAGGGAAAAAAATCCTCCCATCCATGCTTCATCTCCTACTATCTCCAAAAATGACAGCTTGATTATAATGTAATTATCTTTTGTCATGAAGCTAGTGCATAATTTTATTTCCAGATGGGTTTATGTTGCTTATATTTAAACTCATTACTGGAAAAGCAGTCATGGACCTAAATATAAATAAATAACCTAAAGGCAGACCATTATAAATTCCTTTAAAGAGGAGAGTCTAAGTTGAAGACTACAGGGAAAGCACTCCTGTCTGTCTTATTTCATGCATATTCCACTGTTTGAAAGATAAATATCTCTGTTTTAAGAGGACAGAGGCAGTTCTGAGTCAGTGGAGATGTTTCTATGGAAATGAAAAATATGCAAATGCTGCTATAAAGAGCATGAAAGCATCCCTGCAACAGATAATTTGACCAGAGTGAGGTTGGGGGAACCACAATACACAGAAAGGAGACATGGATAAGCTGGTGTCAAGGCCCATTGGACAGCATGCAGCTAAGACACCATGTTATATAAATGAGTGGAAAAAAAATCATCATAGTTATAATCCCACAAATAGTATTCTTCACGCTTGTGGAGGAAGAGTTTATTTCCTATTCTGCTCCTATGGAGTCTTTGGTAGATTTAATTCTGTTGATTTCCATTTTTACTGAAATTGATAGTATTTGCTTAAATTTTAAGTTCTGAAATATTCTATAATTTGATTTTGCAAGTCATAATGTTAATCACATAGCCTTCAGAGGGTACTTGATAAGGTTGACTTATTCATTTACCACTCAACTCTTAAGTACCATGTGCTAGGCACTGTGATAAAAACAATGCAACTGGGGTTATTGGGAGGATGCATGCAGGTTGTAATAGGAACCCTGATAAGAAAGCATTTTAACTTTGGAAAATGTCTCATGGTGATGGTGATGTTTGACTTGAGTTTTAAAGAAAGTAGCCAGGTGGATTAGCATGTGGGTACTGCTATCTCTAAAAGGAAGAGGAAGGGTGAATCAGGAGAGGTGATGCTTAGTGTATATGTGTGTAAATGCTGGCCAATGTAGGGATAGATCATCTCTCAAGTTAGACTTATTTTTTGTTTTGTTTGGTATTGTTTTTATAATAAGCTATGAGGCAGGCCTTTTAGGTCATCAAGAGAGCTAGAGACCAGTCTGGTGTTATTCTATTCCCTATTCATCATGACTTTGAGTAATGTTACCTTACATTCACATATTCACTTTGGTTCCAGCCTTTTTTTCAATATACTTCTCTCTTAGATATTGGAGCAAATTTAGATCTCTAACCTTTGTATAAAGTATTTACAGAGTTTTCTCAAAACGAGACATGTGCTTCAAAGGGAGAAAGTACATCCACCCTTGGTGTAGCCTCTCTGAAGGCAGGTACAATTTGTGGTGATGACACTAACAGTAAACCCATCATCTCATAAGTAGGGAGAGCAGTCAGATTTTTCTTTCTTTCCTATACTAGCAACATTGAAACACAAGTTTTCTTTTAGAAAATAATTACATGTTCTATTTGCTGCAATGCTGTGGGATGCACATTGTTTAGAAAGGTGCACATAGATCTTAATGGGACTTACTTAAGTCATAATTTGTTTTTCCATTCCTCTCAAAACATAGAAAAAGAATCAATGTTATGGTATTAAGGAGGCTATTCAGCCTATAAAGGAGAACTAGACCCAGAGTCTCTTGAAATAGGTACTGTCCTCCCTTTCTGTATTAGTCTGTTCTCACACTGCTATAACAAAATGTCTGAGACCTGGTAATTTATGAAGAAAAGAGGTCTAATTGGCTCACAGTTCCATAGGCTATACAGAAAGCATGGCTGGGGAGACTTTAGGAAAGTTGCAATCATGGCAGAAGGTGAAGGGGAAGCAGGCATGTCTTTACATGGCCAGGAGAGGAGAAAAAGAGAGATGGGGAGGTGCCACATACTTTTAAACAACCAGATCTCATAAGAACTCTGTCATGAGAACAGCACCAAAGGGTGAAATCCACCCCTATGTTCCAATCACTTACCATCGAGCCCCACTTCCAACATTGGGAATTACAATTCAGCATGAGATTTGTGCAGAGACACAAGTCCAACCATATCATTCTGCTCCTGGACCTTCCCAACTCACATTCCTTCTCATTTTGCAATATACAATCATCCCTTCTCAATAGTCCCCCAAAGTTTTAACTCATTTCAACATTAAACCAAAAGTTCACAGCCCAAAGACTCAACTGAGACAAGGCAGTCTCTTCCACCTATGAGCCTGTAAACTTAAAAAGAAGACAGTTACATCCAAGATACAATGGGGGTATAAGTACAGGCCCCATGCCAGTCTGAAAACCAGCAGGACAGTCATTAAATCTTAAAACTCTATATCTATCTACATCTCAAAATAATCTACTTTGACTCTATATCTCACAGTCAGGACATACTGGTGCAAGGGGTGGGTTCCCAAGGCCTTGGGCAGCTCTCCTCAGAGGCTCTGCAGGGCTCAGTACCTGCGGCTGTTTCCACAGGCTGGCATTGAGTGTCTGTGGCTTTTCCTAGTGCATGGTACAAGGTGTTGGTGGATCTATCATTCTGGGGTCTGGAGGGTAGTGACCTTTCCACAGCTCCACTAAGCAGTGCCCCAGTGGGGACTCTGTGTGGGGGCTCCAACCACACATTTCTCCTCTCTACAGCTCTAGTGGAGGTTCTCCATGGGGACTTTGCTCCTGCAGCAGACTTCTGCCTGGACACCCAGGCTTTTCCATTATCTTCTGAAATCTAGGTGGAGGTTCCAAAACCTCAACTCTTGTACCCTGTGCACCCACAGACTTAATACCATATGAAAGCTACCAAGGCTTTTGGTTTCCACCCTCTAAAGCAATGGCCCAAGCTGTACCATTTAGCCATGACTGGTGCTAGAGTGGCCATGATGCCAGAACCAGTGTCCCAATGCTGCACAGAGCAGTGTGGTCCTGGTCCTGGGCCTGGCCCATGAAACCATTCTTTCCTTCTAGGCCTCCAGGGCTGTGGTGGGGAGGCTGCTGCCACAGAGGTCTCTGAAATGCCTCCAAGGGCTTTTTCCAATTGTCTTGGCTTTAGTACTTGCCTTCCTTTTAGTTATGCAAATTTCTGCAGCCCAGCTGGCTTGAATTGCTCCTTTGAAAAATGGACTTTTATTTTCTACCACATAGCTGAGCTGCGAATTTTCCTAACTTTTATGCTCTGCTTCCTTTTTAAATACAACTTCCAGTTTCAGGTCATTTTGTTACTCATGAATATGGGTAGTAGGCTGCTAGAAGCAGCCAGGCCAATCCTTGAATGCTTTGCTACTTAAAACTTTCTTCCGCCAGATATCCTAAATCATCACTCTCAAGTTCAAAGTTCCACAGATCTATAGAGCAGGGGCACAATGCAACCAACTTTTTTACTAAAGATTAATAAAAATCACCTTTGCTCTAGTTCCCAATATTTTTCTCATCTGTATCTGAGACCTCCTCAGCCTGGGCTTCACTGTTTATATCACTATCAGCATTTTGGTTACAACCATTCAAAAAGTTTCTAGGAAGTTCCAAACTTTCCCTCATCTTCCTGTCTTCTGAGCTCTCCAAACTGTTCTAACCTGTGCCCATTACCCCCTTCCAAAGCTGCTTTTAGATTTTCAGGTATCTTTTTAGCAATGTCCCACTCCTGGTACCAATTATCTGTATTAGTTTGTTCTTGCACTGCTATAAAGAAATGCCTGAGACTGATGATTTATAAAGTAAAGGGGTTTAATTCACTCATGGTTCCCCAGGCTGTACAGGAAGCATGGCAGGGGAGGCTTCGGGAAACTTACAATCATGGAAGAAGTGAAGGGGAAGCAGACACATCTTCACATGGCCAGCACAGAAGAGAGAGAGGGGAAGTTACCACACACTTTTAAACAACCAAATATTGTGAGAACTCTATTGTGAAAACAGCACCAAAGGGGGAAATTCATCCCTATGATACAATCACCTCCCACCAGGACCCACCTTCAACACTGGGGATTATAATTCAACATGAGATTTGGGCAGGGACACAAATCCAAAGCACATCACCTTGTCATGGTACCGTATGAATAGGGAGGCCAGTGAGTATGGAGCTCTGATTTATAAAATTACAAAACATATACACTTGAACAATATTTGGGAAAGAAGCGAGGCTACATGAGAATATAGACAACTGAAGAAGAGATCAAACTATCCGATTGTAGTAAACAAGGAAGGTCATATATACATTGAAACAAACACTATAATAATTGGTGTATACCTTCCCTAAGCTAGCTTAAAGGGTTTCATTATATAGGCATAATTTGTCCATATAGGTATGAATTATTGTATAAACAAAGTATAATGGAGCACCTCCAGCAAAATAGAGTGCAAAATAAATCTGTCTCTAGTAATTGGAAAATCTATTCAGTTCACTGTTATTCTGAAAATAGAGATCTCAGAGAAACTCCTTTTCACATTCTAAGTCCAGAAAAATGAATCTAATGTAATTGGAGGGCTCCATAGGGTAAGGCATTGACCTTTGAACCTTTTTAGCAGAAGGACTCGGAAGAGTATAACATGGAAAGATAGATTTTCTCCTTAAATCTAAATAACTTTCAGGTGGTTACACCAAAGTGCTCTGAGACCATCTAAGATTAAATGACATTTCTGAAGCCAGGAAACATGGTGTACAAGAAAGACACTGTAGGAAGCAGGCCTTCCACTGAGCTGCAACTACTCAACAACCTAATGTAGAGGATTGAGTAGAAACCATCACGGGAATTAAAAAATTTGCTTTTATATGTTTAGGAAAATGAAACTCATGTTAATGAGTTATGGTATAGAATTTTCAAGTCTATATGGGAAGAATTGTTACTAGTGAGGTAATAATAGATATTATAATTGTGCCTTCAAATACACAGGGAAACTTTTTTTACAGACTCCAAATTTTGTAAAGAGTTGAGAATGGAAGTTATTCAATACGATGTCAGAAGTGTCAGTTTACTTTCATTCTTCAATAAGTTGTATTACATTTGTAAATGTCCCCTTACTAGCCACCACTTTACCAGGGGTATTATTTTTTCCACTTAGTTCTATTTGTTAGACATTCTTAAAAATGTCCTGTGACATTTGAAAAAAAACAAAACAAAAACAAGAAAAATATAACAGTGGTTGATAAATTACAAGTGTCAGTTTAACTTAAACATACTAAGGTTACTGTTAGTACTCATGTGAGGTATTATATTTAGTGTTTGGATTAGAACTCATGAAGGCCAGGATTATTATCCTTAGATTCAATAACCTAGGATAGCTTGGGACTAGTTACTCTGATATGCTAAAACAGAGCAATCTTATCTGACATTATATAAAATATTATTTACATATTTTGTAATATTTTGTTAATATTTTAATAATAGTAGAGGAAAATCTCAGTGATATTGCTGGTTTAGTTCCAGATCACCTCAATAAAGCAAATATGGCATTAAAGCAAGTTACACTTTTTTTTGATTTTTCTCCTGCATATAAAAGTTACGTTTACACTATACTATAGTCTCAAGTGTGCAACAGTATTATGTCTAAAAAAATGTACATACCCTAATTAAAGAATACCAATAAAAACTCTAACAATCACCTGAGCCTTCAGCAAACCATAATCTTTTTGCTGGTAGGGTATCTTGCCTCAATATTGCTGGCTGCTGGCTGATTAGGTTGGTGGCTGCTGAAGATTGAGGTAGCTGTAGGGAATTTTTTAAAATAAAATGACAATTAAGTTTGCTGCCTTGATTAACTCTCACTTTCACTAAAATTCCAGCATTTTATCCACAGTGTAAGCTCTTCCAAAATTGTAGTCAATCCTCTCAAACCTAGCCACTGCTTTATCAAGTAAGCTTATGAAATACTTTAAATCCTTCACTGACATTTCAACAATGTTCCCATCATCTTTACCAGGAATAAATTCCATTTCAAGAAAAAATGACTTTCTTTGCTCACCCATAAGGAGCCACTCCTCTTAGTTCAAGTTTTATCAAAAGGTTACAACAGTTCATTCACATCTTCAGGCTCCACTTCCAATTCTAGTTCTCTTGCTATTTCCACATCTGCAGTCACTTCCTCCACTGAAGTCTTGAACCCGTCAAAGTTATCCATGAGGATTAGAAACAACCTCTTCCAAACTCTTGCTACTGTTGATATTTCCACCTTCTCTCATGAACCACAAAATGTTTTTTATGGAACACAGAATGGTAAATCCTTTCTAGGTTTTCCATTATCTTTGCCTGGATCCATCTGAGGAATCACTATCTATGGCAGTTATAGCCTTATGAAATGTATTTCTTACATAATAGGACTTGAAAGTCAAAGTTACTTCTTGATCCATGGACTGCAGAATAAATGTTGTGTTAACTGGCATGAAAACATTATTCATCTCCTTGTATATCTCCATCAGAGCTCTTGGGTGACAAGGCGCATTTACAATGAGCAGTAATATTTAACAGGAAACTTCTAAGCAGTAAGTCTCAACAGTAGACTTAAAATATTCAGCAACTCATGCTGTAAAAAGATGTGCTAGTATCTGGGCTTTGTTGTTTCATTGATAGAACATAGGTAGAGTAGCTTTAGCATAATCCTTAAGGGCCCTAGTAGTTTTGGAATGGTCAATGAGCATTGGCCTCAACTTAAAATCACTAGCTACATTAACCTCCAACAAGACAGCCCATTCTTTGAAGCATTGAAGCCAGGCATTAACTTCTCCTCTCTAGCCATGAAAATCCTAGATGACATCTTCCTCTAATAGAAGGCTGTTTTGTCAGCTTTGAAAATCTGTTGTTTAGTGCAGCCACATTCATCAATTATCTTAGCTAGATCTTCTGTATAACTTGCTGCTTTCCCTGTATATTTATGTTATGGAGATGGCTTCTTTCCTTAAACCTGATGAACCAACATCTGCTAACTTCAAACATTTCTCCTGTAGTTTCCTCGCTTCTCTCAGCCTTCATACAATTAAAGAGAGTTAGGGTGTTGCTTTGATTAAGGGAATGTTGTGAATATTTTAATTTGTTCAAGCCACTAAAACTTTCTTTATATTAGTATTAAGACTGTTGCACTTTATCAGTTATGCGTTCACTGGAGTAGTACTTTCAATTTCCTTCAATAATTTTTCCATTGAATTCACAGTTTGGCTCTTTTTGGTGCAAGAAACCTATCTCAGTTTTCAACATGCCTTCCTCACTAAGCTTAATCAATTCCAGCTTTTGAATTAAAGTGACAGACGCATGACTCTTTCTTTCACTTTAACACTTAGAAGCCATTATAGGGTTATTAATTGGCTTAATTTTAGTATTGTTCTGTCTCAGGGAATAGGAAGGTCCAAGGAAAGAAAGAGAGGTGGGGAAAGGAGCAGTCAGAATACCCATTTATTGATTAGGTTCACCATCTTACATGGGCATGGTTCTTTGTGCCCCAAAATAATTATGGCTGTAACATCAAAGATCACTGATCACAGACCACTATACTGATGATGATGATGGTAATAATAATAATCATAACATAGTTTGCAATACTGTGAGAATTACCAAAATGTGACACAGATAAATAAGCACATGCTTTTGGAAAAATGGCACAGAAAGACTCAGTGCAGGGTTGTCACAAACCTTTAGTGAAAAAAACAACAACGTGATCTCTGCTAAGTGCAGTAAAACAAAGCACAATAAAACAAAGTATTCCTGTATAAGATGAACAGGCCTTTTCTTCAGAAATTAAGCAAATTTGACAACAAAAGTAATACAATATATAAATTAGAAATCAATTAAATCTTTGTAGGGCATGTTTCAAGCTCTTAAAGTAAAAATATCTTTACTTCGAAGCTACGGACACTAGTCTGTGTCACACTGAACATCATCATTTTAGAAATTTCAGGATATTCCCTGGTCAAATAAATACCATCCTCCTCCTTTCATATTATTGCCTTGAATAATAGTCTAATACAAGGTAATACAATGCCTTAAAGGGTATTGCATCCATTCTTCCCAATAATTAAGAAGAATTAAGAAGTAGAATATTTTGGGACCTTCTTATAATGTCCTGCCTCTTGTCCTTTTGGCTGTCAAATGACAACCTTTTCTTCACATGCTGTATTAGATTCCTAGGACTACCATAACAAAGTGACACAGCTGGATGGCTTACAAAAATAGAAATTTATACTCTCACAGTCCTGGAAGCTTGAAATCTAAAATCAAGGTATCAGCAGGGCAGGGCCATGCTCCCTTTGGGAACATCTTTGCCTGTTTCTAGCTTCTGGTGGTGACTATCAATCTTTGGTGTTCTTTGGTTTCAGTTGCATTTACTACATGGCACTCTTTCTGTGTGTTTTTGTCTTCACATGATATTTTCCTCTTCTTATGAAGAGATCAGTCATATGGAATTAGAATCCATTGTAATGACCTTATCTTAACTTGATTATACAGACAAAGATTGTATTTCAACATAAGATCATACACACAGATACTGGGGGTTAGGACTTCAACATATCTTTTGTGGGGTATATAATTCAACCTACAACACCAAAAAAATAGATAAACTGAGAGACCTTGGGCTATTACATTCTCAAGAGCTGGATATGAGGACAAAATAAAGTCATTGTGTAGATATATAATGATTCAAAACCATCCTGCCCTGAAGAGTTTAGGCAAGGATTTCTGGATGATTAGAAAATTTGAACATTTCTGTTGAAGTTCATTTTGAATTCTACTTATTAAGACTATATAACAACTGTAGCACTTTACAGATAAACCTAGACCCACTAAGCCTTGTTTGTGAATCTTACCAGAATGTAGAGAGGGCTTATCAGCAGAAAATTATGACCTTGCTTTTTTCTTCTCTTAGCTCATTCTCTCACAGCCCGAATCAGAGTTCATTACTGCCACCCCATAATAGCCAAGTGCTGAAACTGCAAAACCCCAGTTATGAGTAGAGCTTTTTGATACTATATTTTTAAAATACTTTGATATGTTTTATTAATAAACCTTTTCCAGCCAAATATCAACAAACCTACTTGAGGCTGAACTTCTTACTGTATAATGAACATCCACTATGAAACCTTACATATTTTCATGGCCAAAAAGAAGGCCATATTGGCTTTTTTCTAACAAGGTTTATGTCTTAGTCCATTTTGTAATGCAATAAGATAATACCACAGACTGGGCAATTTATAATGAATAGAATTTATTTCTCGTAGATCTGGAGAATGGGAAGTCCAAGACCAAGGAGCCAGCATCTTGTGAGGGCCTTCTTGCTGCATCATAACACAGTGTAAGTCATCACACGTCTGAAGGGCAATGAGAGGGTAAGACAAAGAGAGAGAGGGAGAGAGAGGAAGAAGCAGCAAATCCACTCCCACAATAGCAAACCCTCTCCCACAATAACAAATCCACTCTCACGATAATGGTATTTGTTCATTCATGAAGGCAGAGACCTCAAGACCTAAACACCACTTAAAGATTTCACCTCCAAATACCATCACAATGGCAGTTAAATTTCAACGTGAATTTTGGAGGGGATAAACATTCAAGCCATAGCAGTTGGTATAAATAGTTATCTTCCACCACAGTGCATTTAATTAAGGCCTGTAGTTTTGCCTCAATTCCTTTCTGATAGGAAGCAGAAAAATGAATAAAATTATTTGTATTTCAACTATTCAATGTTTGCTTTGGGACGACAAAAGAAAAAAATAAGTGGAAGGGGAAGGTGAATACAAATCCATGTTTCCCCTAATAATAAATTTATATCTGCAGTTTCCTCTCCTGAGTGCCTGTATTAGTCAATTTTCATGCTGCTGATAAAGACATACCTGAGACTGGGTAATTTATAAAGAAAAAGATGTTTAATGGGCTCACAGTTTCACATGGCTGGAGTGGCCTCACAACATGGCAGAAGGTAAAAGTCACGTCTTACATTGGTTGCAGGCAAGAGAGAGAATGAGAACCAAGAGAAAGGGGTTTCCACTTATAAAACCATCAGATCTCGTGAGACTTATTTACTACCATGAGAACAGTATGGGGGAAACCACCCCAATGATTCAAGTATTTCCCATTGGGTCCCTCCCACAACAGGTGGGGATTATGAAAGCTACAATTCAAGATGAGATTTGGGTGGGAACACAGCCAAACCATATCAGTGCCAGACCCACATACTAAAAACCTTGTGTATCCACTGTAGAGATCTCAAATTTAATGTATCTTAATCTAAATTTATAATATTTAATCTATACCCGGCTTCTTTTCCCATATAACATCTGTGTTACTGAATTGCATAACCACCTAAGCTATAAACCTAGATATAATTCTTGTTATCTTTCCTTTGGTCCTCACATTAAGTTGATCACCAGATTTTATGAATTCCACCTCATAAATATTTCTCAAATATGTCTCCTTTCTGCCCCTCCACAGCTGCTTGTTTAGTTTTGATCCACATATTTCTCACTTGGGTTATTACGACAGCTTTCTAATTGCCTCCAATCTTGTCTTGCTCTCATTTATTCATCACATTATAGCCATGCAAATATTATCAAATTCAGATGCCTCAATGTTTCTTCTCTGCTATTGTACAATTTATTCATTTAATTATTCAGTCAATATGTAATGAGTGTGTACACTAAGCCAAACATTGAGGGAATGGTGGGTGATTGATTTTCATTGATTCTGTTCAAAATTACAAACCAGAATGTTATGATGAAAAAGCTTTAATGTTATGAGAGTATATAGCGGAAGTGCCTGACCTACGTGGAGGATGACAGAGTAAAGTGAGAAAATAAGAGAAACTCAGGACCCAACTTTGGAGAAGTCCAGCATTTAAAAATTGGGTAAAGGAGTATAGACTTATAAGGAAACCTGAATTGCAGTCAGAGAGGCATTGCATGATACCAGAGAGCCTTAATTAAGAAAGAGACCCTTTCAAGGAAAGTGGTCAGCTGTGTCAAACTCTTCTGAGAGGTCAAATAAGACAAGGGTCTAGAAAATATCCCTTGGATATAGTGTAGGTAATTGGCAACCTTAGAAAGAGTGGATTGTGTGAACTAATTAAGGGGAGAGTACAGATTAGACTGAGCTAAAGAGGGAGTATGATCTGAGAAAAAGGATGCAGTAGTACTGAAACTTTCAAGTGCCTTTTTATTTAGACTGGCTCCGGGCCTCCTCTCCAGCTTCTTTTTTCATCACCTCCTATCTACTGTATCCTCCCTCGCTGCCAAATGCAGCCCTTACTGCCACAACAAATGACTTGTAATTTGCCCAAGGTTCCACAGTTTCCTTTGCCTCGGGGTCTTAAGAGTATGCTACTCTCTCTGCCTGAAGGGCCTTCAGCTTTCTCTTAGCTGGACAGTTCCTATTTCTCATTCAAAAGTCAGCTCAAATGTCACTACCTCAGGAAGGCTTTTGTAATACCCACTCCAGCTTCATACTACTAGTGTCACCATCACAAGCCCATGTTACTTATATGTTTGTGCATAATATCCCACTCATACCCCTAAGGTTATCCTTACAAAAGACTCAACTTTGTATCTGCTTATCTATTTTTCCCACAGGATTGTAAGTTGCAAGGTAGTAGGAACTTTATGCACTCAGAATATCTATGAAGAATGAATGATTATTTCAATCTGCTGTCGGTGACATAAGAAGTTATGTCTCTGGCTGACCTGCCTATGAAGTCACCATTCTCTATTCTTTTACCTTCTTAATAAACTTGCTTTCACTTTACTCCTATGGACTTGCCCTGAGTTCTTTCTTGCATGAGATCCAAGAACCCTCTCTTGGGGCCTGAATCTGGATTTCTTTCTGGTAACATTTTCCTGGTGAAACCCAAAGGGATGATACTGAGGAGACCCCTGACCCAAAGGAAATAGACTGCAGCACCAATTGGCTAACTTTGGGTAAGTGGTGAGGTACCCAGGAAAAGGATGGAATTGGGTTAGAGGTCCAACTCAGGGGAGCTAGAGGTTTTCCTAAGACAAAGTGGGTTAAAGGCCCCTCTTAATGAAAGGCAAGGATGCCTGATTAAACTTGGGTTCAAGGCCCAACTTAGGAGGGTTAGAGTCCTAAGATTTAGGGGGTTAGAGGCCCCTCTCAGTAAAGTTCCTATTAGCTAAAAATGGATTTGGCACTATGGAATATTAACCACCATTGTCTTTGGATTAACCTGCCTTGCATTTCTTTGCTGATGGATATGGGTGACAGAATTAGGAATGTGCAGGACCACGGAATATGGGAGCTTTTTCCTCCCCAAAGGGGGTAACTTAAGAGCCAGTGGGACTGCTGGAAAACTTTCCTTCTTGACCGACAAGCAGCCACCTGAACTTTTGATTTAGTTTCTCTGGGATGGTTGGGTATTTCTCTGGCCTTCCTGAGCTCTTCACCTTCCCCTACCACAGCAAAGTGTTGATTAATGGGGAAAAAAGAGGCCAGTCTTAAGCTGTAGCAAATCAGATGTGCTTTGTGTGTCTTTCTGTATTGTTCTGTCATTAAAAGAGGTACCTTAGGATCAAATGCAGGCCTAGGACACCCGTAAGCCCGCTGTACAAGATGGCCCAGCAAACAGGTCAGTTATAAACTTTGCTGCAGATCCCTGAAAAAAAAAAAAAAACTGGATGAAATTTCCCTTTTTTCTTGCTTTATGTCTTTGGGCACTTGACCTTGTAAGCATGTGGCAATACTTTCTCTTGATTTCCAACATCCAGCAGATAGGAATTTTGGGGTCCACGTCATAGTTAGCCCTAAAAGTTATCTTGAGAAGTTAAAATCATTTGCGAGCTCAAAATTGGCTGCTCTAGTATCCTCATGGGAAGGGCAATGGAGACTGCCCAGTGCTGTAGCTCAGTAGCTAGGGCTTTGTCTTTTCAAAATGGCAGGCTGGGTTCAATTCCCAGCTTAGGGAATGAGTCCATTCTGGCTTGATGTCTGCATGAACATTTGTTAATTCTCTTCCTCTCCATAAACTGTCTTGAATTTTCCTTTCTCTGAGCACCTGGCAGTTTACTTGTGGTAAAATTCAAAAACCAGAAATATTGGTGGTTTGGCATGGCTGAAGTTGGGTAATATGAAATTTTAAAGAGTTTTTTTTAAAGAGTGCTATGGTTAAAAGCCTAAAAGTGGATATTCAAACTCTAAGATCCTGGGACTCCTTGGGGAAAAAAGGAGCTGCCAGAGACCCCATTTTGGGAAAAACCACTGTTTCCCTCTTGGAAACCTAGGAATTGAAAGTGAATAGATTCCTCTCAAAATCGAAGGTTTTATTCTGTTTTGCATTGCATTATCTGACTTTTTTTACTTTTGTTGGTATCAGAAATTACTTTGCATTATGGGAGAGATTTGGAGTGTAATAACTAGGTACGAAATATCCCTTTAGGAATGGCTGATGTCAGTTATGGGTGAATACTTAGTTCTTTGCATGTTTGGATTAGAGAAGCATGCTCTTTGCCACCTTGAAGGTATGGAAATACCTTCTTATCTCCAACTGAGAGATAAGACTCCCATGAAAGATGAGCCAATTCGTTCTTGTTTGGGTGGGGGGATTTAGGATCTGGTATAAAATGGGACCCTTAATTTTGGGGGCTCTGTTTTGCCTTCCAGCTGTGCCTGCTTATTAGGCTATAGAAATTTCATGCTTTCCTGACCCTGTTCCTCCAAGGGCTCCATTCTGAAGCCAGTAATCCAATTAAGAAATTGACAAGTAAAAAATCTTACAATTACTGAATCTTGTGTCTGTCAGTGTATTTATATATATGTTGTCTGTGTGACATAAAAGAGCTCTTATTAACTGGTTTAAAAATAAGAGCTTAAATCACTATTTTATCAGAAAAATGAAAACTGTAATGTCTTTTAGTTCACATGACTTTAGTAATCTTTGGGAAAAAAAGACAGTTTTATATGCAAAGTGTGTAAGAAAAGTGAAATTTGGTTTCGGTAAAAGATTATAAGAAGTTATGGGAATGTGGATTTTTCTGCCTAAAGAGTTAAAATATTGTTTTAAGTTAGATAAGATAAAGCTGAATGTTTGAGCAAGTTGTGGAAGGTTTGTGAAAAATTAAGCTTGTAAAAGGAATTCTGTGTGTGAACATACTGGCTGAAGTTAAAGGAGTATTCAGTTTTTCTGTAATTGAACATTGGAATAAAAGCACAGCAGGTTTTTCTTAGAGCACTGACCTGCTCTTTCACAAAAATTCTAAAGGATTATAAAAGGTTTATGATCCATTTTGCTGGGGAGGTGAGGAAAAAAAGTTTACAAGAATCTTACCTTATGATTAAACTGATTAAGATTGAGTAAATTTGTCTATAAGGTTATATTAAGGATTGGGTTTAATATTAGTAGTACCTTAACGTAAAGGTGAAATTTGGCTTAGTTGGCATAAAATCCATACAGGAAGCATCATTAAATATGAAACAATGTTTGACTTTCTTTGGGTTATATTTGTATAAATATGTTATTGGGTTATATTTGTATAAATATATTATAAATAAATATGTTCCAAAATTATGAAAAACTAAAATTCTAGACTTAGTGTATGTTGTTAACAGTTATAATTGTTATGTAAAATTTTTGTATACCACAGAAATTACCAAAATTTCCCTTTCAATTGTGGTTTTAATATGGCTGCCCTAAGACTTTTGTCATCCACAGCCAATTGTCTTGTTTTGATCCTCTTTAAAAGATGGTTTATAATCAACTACAAGACTTTGGCAGGTGCTCTTGAATTCAGGTTTCTGATAAGATTGAAGACTGTAACATCCGAATAGAGGAAAGACTTTCAGGACTCACGGGCAGCTGAAATATTTGTGAATACCAAACAGGATGGTAGTTAAGTGCATAGACTGAGCTAATAGAAGATTGAAGAAATCTTTTTGACTTTACTTAAAATGTTGCTGATCTTTTGTTTTTCGGAGTCAAAAAACTTCTGAGCCATGTACAGCTTTTAACAGTTAAGTAAAGCACATTCCTGAACACAAAATTTAGAGCATATTTGTTTCTCTCTACCTGATTTCTCCAGAATTTGAAAACTAGTTATGAGTATTCTTAACTTATATCAGTATAGGTATTTGCATAATTACAGTAAGAATGTTTTCTTTTGTAACAGGACACAATTCAAGAAACTGGTTATTTTACCAAGGCTTTGACTAGAATGGCGTGTTTCCTTTAAGGAATTGTACTTGACTTACAGAGCCAATAAAATTCCCTTGGGAAAACTAGCCTTATACCTTGTCTACACAGACCTTGTACAGGGTTTCCAACCTGTGGTAAGTAAAGAATGTCAACTTATGATAGGCCCAGGAGCTCTAAATTATCTTGGGACCTCAAGAGGAGAGGAATTTACATAACTCATAGGTATTTGAAGGTAAAAATCCATGTCTGAGTTTGACTTTAAAAAGGCTTATCTGAGATTCCTTCTATGGAACAAAGTTCTATCCAAGTCAATTTTAAAATCCTATGTGAAAAATTATTCTTGTTGCACTTTATACAAATAATCAGGCCAAGTATAATAAAGCAAATCAGTTTTACCATGATTTATCTTTAGTAAAAATGGAAAGCTGGGAAGAGAAAAATTATGCTTCAAAAACTATGGCACATTTGTCATTAGATTCCAGTCTCATCAGTTGTTTCTAAGATTTTTCCTGCAATTTAGACTGACTGCTTGTCCTGTGAACAAGCCAGTGGTTTCTGACCGCAGCTCAGTAGAAACAAGACGTATGGGTAATGTAAAAATCCAGATCAGTATTCTAATTCTGGACACATATTGGAATCAGTTAGGAACCCCATATCAGCTTGGTTCCAGCAGTTGCCCAGTTCATGGAAAGCCTTCTTGTTTAGTTTACTTGGGATAATTTTGCTTTACTGTTGTTAAATATATTGCTGCTGTACTCTTTGTATAGGAAAGCAGGATAAGCTTACTGAATATTTTTAAAATTTAATACTTATTAATCTTCCAGATATTACCTTTTGTTGGAACTCAAGAGTTATGAATGGCCTTCAACGTACCAAATATTTCTGACTGAGCTCCTCTCTACCCTGAATACAAGAGACCCTAATAGTTAGGCAGGAATATTATTGCCCCCATTCAGTCTGAAGAAGTTACAGAAGATGGATCTTTGTCCCTCTGTAACTCTCAGGATTAAGAGTTTTCTTATAAAAGGGAGCAGGGATATCCCTCAAATATCAGAGGCATTTGAATCAGAGCAACTCCATCTTCAATAGGGGCTGGGTAAAATGAGGCTGAGACCTACTGGGCTGCATTCCAAGAAGGTTAGGCATTCTAAGTCATAGGATGAGCAAGGAGGTTGGCACAAGATACAGGTCACAAAGTCCTTGCTTATAAAACAGCATGTGGTAAAGAAGTCAGCCAAAACCCATCAACACAAAGATGGTGACAAAAGTGACCTCTGGACATTCTCACTGCTCATTATACATGAATTATAATGCATTTGCATACTAAAAAATACTCCCTCCAGCATCATGACAGTTTACAGATGCCATGAACACATCAAGAAGTTACCATATATGGTCTAAAAAGGGGAGGAACACTCAGTTCTGGGAATTGCTTATTAATTACCAGAAAACTCATTAATCATTAATCCACCCTTGTTTAACATATAATCAAGAAGTAACAATAAGTATCTTCAGTTGAGCAGCTCAAGGCACTGCCCTGCCTATGGAGTGGCGATTCTCTATTCACAGGTATCCCTGTGAGCAGCAGTGGTTCTTTCCTGGAATATTGACCCCTTGGGGACACAACATCCCTGTTCAGGTTCAGAGAAGGGGTTTTGAAGCTGGGCAGATATGGGCTTAATCTCAGCTCTTCTCTGAGTCTCAGTTTCATCGACTGTAAAATGAGAGTAATTTTAATACTTACATCACTTTGTGAGTACCAAGTTAGAAAAATATATGCAGAATTCCTAGCACAGTTCTTGACTAATAACTAAAAGCACACATAGTCAATACATGTTAGCTATTATTGATAGCATTTATATTAATTTCCTATTGGCTGCCATAACAAATTATCATAAACATCATGGCTAAAAACAGTACACATTTATTTTCTTAGAGTTTTGGAAGCCAGAAGTTTATAATGGGTTTCACTGGGCTAAAATCAGGTGTTGGTAGGACATAGCCCTGGAGACTACAGTTGAGAGTCCATTTCCTTATATTTCACAGCGTTAGTGACTGCTTGTATTTTTACGTTTTTAGCTCCTTTCTCCATCTTCAAAGTAAATGGCATAGGATTCCTCTCTCTCTGCTTCCCTCCACTTCCTTCAAATGACCTTCTCTTCTGTGTCAGATTTCCCTTTGCCTGATTCTTATAAGGACACTTGTGATTGCACTTAGGGTCCATCTAAATAAACCAGAATAATCTCCCAATCTCAAGATATTTAACTTAATTACATCTGCAAAGTCTCTTTTACTATATAAGGTAATTTTCATGGTTCCAGGGATTAGGACTCTGGATATTTTAGCGAGCTATTATTCAGCTGACCACACTGCTATTATTATTATTAAAGTTGATGGTTAAAATAGATAATTGGTGGTTATATACAAAATAAATACCCAATCAATGTATATAGTACTCTGAAAAATGCATAGTGCTTACAGTCTATTACTGCAGATCAAAAAATCCTTATAGGTTAAGCTTCTACTAAAACTTATACACTTGATGAAAAAGGACTGCAGAATCCTAG
This sequence comes from Piliocolobus tephrosceles, assembly GCF_002776525.5. Taxonomy (NCBI): domain Eukaryota; kingdom Metazoa; phylum Chordata; class Mammalia; order Primates; family Cercopithecidae; genus Piliocolobus; species Piliocolobus tephrosceles. The sequence goes on along the minus strand of NC_045435.1, from coordinate 293,096 downwards.
CTTCCATTTAACTCAAAGGGAAGAAATCCCTTGTGCTTTCCGTGAAACAAGCTGAGTCAGATTATATTTTCTGAAGATAAGTGAAAGTGCTCAAGAAGGTTCAAAGATGATAGCTTACCTTACAGAAGCGAACAGCTATTGATTCTTTATCTGACATGGTCAGACATGGTTGCATCCTCTCTCTTCTACCATGCAAAATCAGAGCAAGGTCTAACTGTGTTTGAAGCTACCAATGAAGGTAAGTTGGGAAACATTAGGTTTATGTCAAACCTAGATGCCTCTTCTTAAATTTGTCAGTGTTCTATTGAAAGAAACACAGAATATTTGCTGTTGTATTACAGATCTTTGCCAGATCTCTATGTTTTGCATTTGCTTGCATATTTCACCATTTATTTTCCATCCAACATGCCTTCCTTGATTGAGGGGCAGTGGGATTGGAAAATATTTCCGAAGCATATCAAAAATTAATAAGAGAAATTACAATTGCAAAAAATTCTGCAGAGTGTATTACTCTAAGCATAAGTCATTAAAAAGTATTTCTACATAAAGCCTCTACGTTCCAATCTTTTCCCTATATCTCAAAGAAAAAACAAAAAAAAAAACCCCAAATTGGAAGGAAACTGTACATTTCTGAATTTCAAAACGAGTCTGGAGAGTTTTCTCTATCATAGCATGCAGATTATCGTTTGTTCAAATTATAAACTCCAAAATTGGGGATATTGACATATGAGATAATCAGAACAAGTAATGTAGTCAATGGGGTGTGTGTGTGTGTGTGTGTGTGTGTGTGACAGAGAGAGAGAGAGAGAGAGAGACAATTAGGAAAAAAAGAAATAAAGAGATGAGGAAAGAAAGAATTATTTAAAAGCAAGTGCTTTTTAAAAACCCCCGTTTTCTTCCCAAATGATTTAGTGAATACTATAATTGTGATTAAAGTAGAAAACAAAAGAGGAAATCAGAATTAGCTTCCAAAGTGTTTTGCTTCCAGTCTAGGCAACTCTGGCACAGCAGACTATTAATATAACTTAACACTAGAGCAATGCTCTTTTATAATAATCTCAAACATCACAAATACATGTGGCTGTCTTCAGTGTGTAGAAAGCAATACACTGAGTAAATACATGTGCAGTTGAATTAGGAATGAGCCTACATCTTGAGTTTTGAAATAAAATTACATTAATCTATAGCAGCCCCTGGCATTTGTTCTGGTCCCTTGCCCCACACTCTTTATCAAGGATGTGGAGGGGGCAAGTTCAGTACAGAGTCCAGGGATGGTAGTGAGAATTTACCCAAGTCAGTGTAACAAAGGGAAGGTAGAAAAGGATGTTTCACCTCACACTGCTAAAACTTTGTGTTCTACTTCAGAAGATTACCCTGTTCTACATATGTGGATTCCAGAGAAAAAGCAACTTTGGGGAAAGGCCATTACAGGCTTATCAAAAAACATTATAATATACAATTAACAAACAATGATATTATTTTCTTCCTCTGTAGCATAACTTCATAATATTCCCAGGCTTGGGGATGGTGGCAATCAAGGAAAATGTGTTACCCTTTTCAGGCTCAGGTTCTTAAACAACTGGTATTCTCTGAGCTATGGAATGCCTTGTTCCATCTCTCCAGGTTGGGCATGTATGACTATAATTGACTGGGAGGTGTAATGTTCAAGTACTTCTTAACAGGTAACCAAAAGGGGAAATTAGCATGAGTTTCTCACTTGTTCAGGAGGCTGCAGATTCCATAAAAGTGCCACCTGAATAATGACCAAGTTATCATATCTAAGTATCTTATGAAATTATTAAACTCAACTACAATTACTACAGCTAATACAGTGCTACTGAAGAGCACATAGTAGCAGTAATTGTGTGGCAGAATGATTAAACAGCAGGCTGCAATAATTATTCCAATCCATCTTCAGAGATGGAGTTGAAGCTTTAACAATCAAATCAATCAATTAGTGAAAAAGAGCACTGAGGGGGAAAAAATCAATGAAAAACAAGTTTTCACAACAAAGCAATAAATCAATCTCAGATAATTGTGATGCATCATTATACAAAAAAGTGATATGATACCAGTTATTGCAATTAAACACCAAAGCAATGTTTTCATTGTATATAATTCCAGCTCAAACTGGAGAAGGACATAATTTTTGCCAGCCTTTGTGGAATCTAAATAAATACTCAGGATTCAATTTAGATGTTTAAGACTAATGCCAAACCAGGAAATCTCCTTTTTCAGTAAGTCTCAAGTTCCTCTTACTTTCTTCTGCCAAACACTCAAACCATCTTTGGTCTTAATGCTCAGCCCAGAAAAGAAAGTCAGGGGTTCTCTGTATTGTATTTTACAACTTCCAAAGCATTTTTGCCATATTATGTATGGATTTTCTAGACAAGTTTCAAGTGAGGTGGCAAAAAGTATATATTTTTAATGTATCTATTTTACAGAGAGGAATACTGAGTGTATTAGTCCATTTTCATGCTGCTGATAAAGACATACCCAAGACTGGGAAATATACAAGATAAAGTTTTATTGGACTTACAGTTCCATGTGACTGGGGAGGCCTCACAATCATGGTGGAAGGTGAAAGGCACAGCTCACATGGCGGCAGACAAGAGAAGACAGCTTGTGCAGGGAAACTCCTCTTTTTACTTTTTAAAATCATCAGATCTCCTGAGACTCACTATCATGAGAACAGTGCAGGAAAGACCTGCCCTCATAATAGAATCATCTCCCACTGTGTTCCTCACATGACACATGAGAATTGTGGGAGTTACAGTTCAAGATGAAGCCCTGTCATCTCCCAAATCTCACATTTGCTCACATTTCAAAACCAATCATGCCTTCCCAACAGTCCCCAAAAATCTTAACTAATTTCAGCATTAACTCAAAAGTCCACAGTCCAATGTCTCATCTGAGACAAGGAAGGTCCCTTCTGCCTATGAGCCTGTAAAATAAAAAACAAGTTAGTTACATCCTAGATACAATGGGGGTACAGAGATTGGGTAAATACCACTGTTCCAAATGGGAGAAATTGGCCAAAACAAAGGGCTACAGGTCCCATGCAATTCTGAAATCCAGTGGAGCAGCCAAATCTTAAAGCTTCAAAATTATCTCCTTTGACTCCATGTCTCACATCCAGGTCATACTGATGCAATAGGTGGGTTCCCATGTTCTTGGGCATCTCCACCCCTGTGACTTTGCAGGATATAGCCTTCCTCCCGTCTGCTTGTATGGGCTGTTGTTGAGTGTCTGCAGCTTTTCTGGGTGCATGGTGCAGGCTGACAGTGGATCTACCATTCTGAGGTCTGGAGGATGGTTGCCCTCTTCTCACAGCTTTAATAGATGGTGCCCCAGTAGGGACTCTGTGTGGGGGCTCTGACCCCACATTTTCCTTTCCCATTTCCCTAGCAGAGGTTCTCCATGAGGGCCCCACCCTTGCAGCAAACTTCTTCCTGGACATTCAGGTGTTTTCATAGATCTTCTGAAATCTAGGCAGAGGTTCCCAAGCCTCAATTCTTGACTTCTGTGCAGTTACAGACTCAACATCACATGGAGGCTGCCAAGGCTTGGGGCTTGCACCCTCTGAAGCCATGGCTTGAGCTCTACATTGGCCCCTTTCAGTCATGGCTGGAGCAGCTGGGATACAGGATACCAAGTCCCTAGGCTGCACATAGCATGGGGACTCTGGGTCCGGCCCACAAAACCATTTTCTCCTAGGCCTTGGGCCTGTGATGGGAGAGGCTGCTGTAAAGATCTCTGACATGCCCTGGAGACATTTTTCCCATTGTCTTGGGGATTGACATTCAGCTCCTTATTAATTATGCAAATTTCTGCAGCCATCTTGAATTTCTCCCAGAAAATGGGGTTTTCTTTTCTATTACATTGTCAGACTGCAAATTTTCCAAAGTCTCATGCTCTGCTTTCCTTATAAAACTGAATTAACAGCACCCAAGTCACCTCTTAAATGCTTTGCTGCTTAGAAATTTCTTCCACTAGATACTGTAAATCATCTCTCTTGAGTTCAAAGTTCCACAAATCTTTAGGGTAGGGGCAAAATGCCACCAGTCTCTTTGCTAAAACGTAACAAGAGTCACCTTTGCTCCAGTTCTCAACAAGTTCCTTATCTCCATTTGAGACTACCTCAGCCTGGACCTTATTGTTGATATCACTATCAGCATTTTTGTCAAAGCCCTTTAACAAGTCTCTAGGAAGTTCCAAACTTTCCCACATTTTCCTGTCTTCTTTTGAGCCCTTCAAACTGTTCCAACCTCTGCCTGTTGCTTAGTTCCAAAGTTGCTTCTACATTTTTGGGTATCTTTTCAGCAATGCCCCACTCTACTGGAACCAATTTACTGTATTAGTCTGTTTTCATGCTGCTGATAAAGACATACCTGAGACTAGGAAATTTACAAAAGAAAGAGGTTTTTTGGACTTACAGTTCCACGTGGCTGGGAAGGCCTCACAACCATGGTGCAAGGTGAAAGGCATATCTCACATGGTGGCAGACAAGAGAAGAGAGCTTGTGCAGGGAAACTCTTCTTTTTAAAGCCATCAGATCTCGTGAGATTCACTATCATGAGAATAGCACAGGAAAGACCCACCCCCATAATTCAGTTACCTCCTACTGGGCTCCTCCCATGACACGTGGGAATTGTGGAAGTTATAATTCAAGGCTGTGTCCCCACCCAAACCATATCACTAAGACTCAGAGAAGTAACTTTTCCAAGGCCACATAGGTGGTGAATCAAACAAAGGTAGGGCCATGTGTCTTCCTAACTCAATTACTCTATACTGCTTGAATGACTACTAAAATTCAGAGGAAAGAATTTAAGGAAAACTCCCAAAGTCATCTTCCCCCTGTAGGTAACTGCAAGAGCATGAAGTCAGCATGGAGAGATGCTGAATGGTCACAAGGATGGGTTAGTGCAGACCTCTGAGATATAGGCCCATCCTTGAATAGGCCACAATGGTCTTAAAATGACACCTCTTGGGGCTACTCTAGATGTGACTGGAGCCTCCAAGGCTCAGTCTGGTGTAGGCTCCTGCTTCTTGTACTGTCCTAGAAGAGATTTTGACAGTATCTTTGAGCCATTTTTTTGCAGTGCTGATTAACAACATCTACTTACACCATTGACTGAACACTTAGAATGTGCTAGTTGCTGTGTTAAGTCTATTACATACATTATCTCAAGTTAATTCACAAAAATACATTCACAAATGAGTATGAACAGTAGCTTGTGAACTATATCAAAAAAGAGTATGAATGTCCCCTTTTACATTTTTTTTGTTTTAGTTTTAGTTTTTTTTTTTTTTTTTTTTTTTTTTAATGCAAGCTCAGAAAAGTTAACTTTTGCAAAGTTACAGGGCAACTAAATGGTGAAGTCAAACCTCACACTCAAGTTTTTCACTCTGCTCCAAACTGCTTCTCACTTAACACTTCATTTCCAACATTTTGGTTGTTTAATTAGCTATGTATAATACAAGGAATATTAGCATTTCTCATTGGCATCACCTTCCAAACATTTCAAAAGAGTATTTCTTTTGATCTCATTTTCCAAGCAAAACTCAAAATTAGTGGGTACAGAAAAGATGAATACAAATTTCTCTTGTGTGGTTTATAAAATCAACCCATAATTTTAAAAATTGAAGTTATTAGATAATGACAGGAAAATGATGGGTTATGGGTTCCCAAGATCACAGCCAGGTTAAGTGACCTGCTAGAACTCATAAGACTCAGCATAAAGTTGTACTCATGGCTGTGCTTTATTGCAGAGGAAGGATACAAACATATCAGCCAAGGGAAAAGGTGCATGAAGTCCAGAGAAAACCAGATTCAAGCTTCCAAGAGTCTCCTCCTCCCAGTAGAATGAGACTTGATACACTGAATTCCTCTAGCAACAAATTATGACAATACACATGAAATGTTGCCTATCAGGGAAGTTCATTAGAAATCCAGCACCCAAAGTTTTTACCTGGAGCTGGCCACTTAAACTCCATCTACTAAACACATATCAAAATTCCAGACTCTCAGAAGGCACACAGACATTCAACATAAATGATATTATTTGCACAGTTTGGGTACAGTGAGGCTTTCTTATCAGAAATGATAGGAATCTTCCAAAAACTTAAGTTTCCATGCTTTAGGAAAAGGCTAACTTTATAAGCAGGACTTCAATTATTGGAAAGACTGCTATGTTAACACTTTTCTAAGCACATGACTTTTGTCATGATTTTTCATATTATTTTTTTCTTCTCCATCTTCCATTCCTTCCTTCTTTCCTTCTCTTTGTGAGAACTGGCAACCAAGACTGTTGGGATCCATTTTAGCTAATGCATTAGGCAAGTCAGACATGCATTTCCACCTTGCATTTCCTGGTTAGCTTGCCACCTTTCTTACAAAAGTCTGGTCATGATTCCTTCTGAGAATCAAACTCTCTGGCATCTCAACCTCATGGTCTCTCTCATTTCTCTCAGTAGCTTCCAGGCACTGAAGAATCCTATTTGGGAGCTTCTAACCTAGTGTCCCTCTTAGTGGGAAGAACTGTTTGATATCTTCCCTTGATGACTCACAGGACTCGCTGTTCATATAGAGTTCCCAGAATTCAATATTGCTCATGGAGGGAGTTTAGATATACATATTCTCTTGCAAAACTATCTGGCCCTTCTAAGGCCTTAAGCAGAAGCACTAGGTGGCAGCTTTGGATTAGCCCTTTAAAATACAAAGACGGCAAGGAATATTGCCTCCAGGGAGAAGCAGATAACATGAAGGGAAAGTACAGACTGGAGGGCAAGGAAGAATGAGAGAAAGTAGTTTAAAGAAAGAGACAAAAACAGAGCCAAAAGGCATCCTCAGGTTAGGGAGATTCTAGGTCAGAGAAGATTCAGAGCCGAAATGGTAATAAAACCCAAAAGCCATGAGAGAGAGAGAAACATTACTTCATAACTCTCGTCATTAAATATTTTACACATTCAACCAGCCTGATTATCCTGTGTAGGAGGAATAAATGATTTTTTAAGAGAATATCTACATATAAACCTGTTAATACCACACAGATACGAGCCAATTATTAACCAGTTGTTTGAACTGAAATACATTTTTATTTATCTTCAATTCAGTTTGATTTGTGTATATCTACTCTTATGGATTTTGAAAAACAAATCATAGAGTTTTTGCTGTGGGGTGGGGGGGCATTGTCTTTTTTTGTTTTGTCTTTTGTTTTGTTTTGAGACGTAGTCTCTCTGTCGCCCAGGCTGGAGTGCAGTGGCGTGATCTCGGCTCACTGCAAGCTCCACCTCCCGGGTTGACACCATTATCCTGCCTCAGCCTCCTGAATAGCTGGGACTATAGGCACCTGCCACAATGCCTGGCTAATTTTTTGTATTTTTTAGTAGAGACAGGGTTTCACTGTGTTAGCCAGGATGGTCTCAATCTCCTGACCTGGTTTTGTTTGTTTTCTTGAAAAAGATTTACACTTAAACTGTGAAAAACAAAGCCTTACTTTTAACATGCCTCCCTCATTGTCTTTCCTCCTCAGGATCTGTTTTTTGCCACCTCCTCCATCCCACCCTTTCTGTTCCCCTTCTCCTTCTCTTGATGCCCCAGTTCCTACAATCCCTGGTGACGTCTGCCCCCTCCTCTCTTCCAGCCACATTCCCTGTTTTGTAAGTCCTAGAAATAAATGGCATTTCTTCATTAGGGGTTGGACCTTACCTAGGTCCTTGTTGGAAATACTTTATTCTACTCATGGCTAGGAGCCTCCATGGAATCAGGCAAATGCCCATTCAGCTATGTCAGCTGAATATTGTCTTAGACTTAGCATGTTAATAAAAAATAAGATTTTTTGTAATTTAAAATTGGAGTTGTTATGAGAAAACAACTCTGGAAAACCATGTTTAAAGATTTTCCTATTGTGTTACCCGCTTAACAAGCATTCAGGGAGAAAAGGCCAGCAGCCAAGGGGTTTCTGAAAGCTGCTGATCCAGTTCAAAAGGGACAGAGAGGATTTTTTAAACAAATTATATGCAAAATAAAAACCATCCCAGTGAGAACCTTAAAAAGAGGGACTCTAACTGACTTTTCCTAAGGCAGCCAGGTACTCTCCATTCTTTGGTGGTGAGCTTACTGTGTGACAATCCTTTTTCACTGTGGTTTTGACTCACAGGGGAGAAAGTCAGAAATAAAGAAGGGAAGAGCCAGTATTTTGATGTCTGTCTGCAAAAGGATATGGAACTGCCTCATTCTGATAAGGAAACTGCTAAATGAAGACAGCTGCAGGCTCTTTTAAACTCTAAGATACTCTTAGCCTGGAAAGGACTGAAGCAAGACAATTAGTTGGAAAAAGCAGTGCAAATCAAGGCAATGCCTTCTGCACCCCTCCCTGTTCAGATTTTCTGTTCCTCCAGAGTTTCTGAGGCTAATAAAAGTTGAAAATCCCTTTGCACCTCAAAATTTGATAACAAGTGACCTAAACATTAATTCCATGGACTCTGTATATAAGTACTAGGAACTCTTCACAGAACATTTGTTAACTAAATTTTGATGATTGATGTAATTCATAATTATTCTAAAATAGCAAAATTTAAGGTGATCATGTGTATCTATCTGTATTCTCAGTTGGAACTGACAAAGATTTAAATGTAGCCAATTTTCAGAATCACTAGGAAATTTTAGTAGAAATTTCTAGGCTTACTTCCAGAAACTCTTCTGCAGTAGGTCACAGATCTCTGTGTTTTTGAAAATCTAAGCTATTAACTTTCATACAAATCAGGTTTGGTGTTCTCTGTATCACTACTAGCATTCCAAAGTTACTAGAATTGCAAATATAGTTTAAAACAGAGCTTCTATAATTAATGTGCACATTATTCATCCGGGAATATTGTTAAAATGTAGATTCTGGTTAATATCTCTGGGATCGAGAATAGATTCTGCATTTCTAACAAATTTCCAAAGGATGCTGATATTGTTAGTTTTTATACTTTGAGAGTAACTACACAGTAGACTAACCCCGCAAAATCTCAGACACTGAACACACTGAATGCTTGCTTCTAACTCATGGAAAACCTGATGTGGACTGGTTGGTCCTTCTGCACGTCATACCTATGACATTTGAAACTTTTGGCCTCCACAGTTACCAGAATAGGAGATACAAGGGATGGAGGTTGGTACTGTAGCTCTTAAGTGCCTCAATCTAGAAACAGTGCATGACATTTACCAGTACTAGGCATGCGGCCCTAATTTAACTGCAAGGGAGGCTGGGTAATATAGAGAAGCTCATGTAAATTTGATGTTAGAGGTGTCTGCCACAGAGATCAACTATTGGACCTAAATAGTTAGAACTTTAAAATATCTAATGGATAAATGCTTGGTTTTGTCTTTGTTTGCTAATTGTGTTTTAGTCTAAACTATACCATGCCACCAGAATAAATTCCCTTCCTCTTTGATTCACTTGGCTGCATAGAGTCATTATTTTGTCAACTATATGAACCCCAGGAAGCATGATAATATGATTCAATATTATATTCTATATGAAGTTATATTATGTTGAATTATAACATTTGCATTCAATAACATATTTGCATTTGGAATAAAAATACTAAAAGCAGGAAATTCCCAGTAAGTGTGTCATGGATATGGTGGGCTTGCAAATCCAGAGAGCAGGTAAGCAGAATCATGAAATGTAACACAATTCACTTCAAGTCCTCTGTTCAGACTGGATCCCTTCACTTAATTGCATACTCACCTCCTTCCATCCTCTTTGATAACCAAAAATCAGAACACCCTTTCTAGCTTTCCTGGCTTAGTTAAGTAACTTAGCTTTGTTGAGTCTCGGTGTCTTCATGGGTAAAATGGGAATTTAGAAACTATGCCTCATAGGATTGTCATAGTGACAGGATAGTCAATAAATATTCCCCTCTTAGAAACAGATTCTAAAGAAAATGGAAAAACAAAGAAGGAGAAAGGGTCGATTTGAATACATTTAGGGAACTGCTCTGAATTTTATTATGCCTTGGTTTCGTGAATCAATGTTTCTAAGTATAAATATTATACATGGAGGAAATGTTGAGACAATTGTCAAATCATCTAGGTGAGACCCATGGAGACAAGGAGAACCTCATTAGTGAGTGGAAGATCAGTGTTAATAAAATAGAAATCTCTCCGTGCCCCTTCAGTACTATGATTCTATAACAATAACAGCACTTAAATCACATGATTCCTACTTTTTTCCTCCAAAGACTGATATTTTTACATAAGCCTAGTGACTCTCCTTATTTCGTTCTCCGAAACTTGTACAGTGTCTTTGCAGAAAGTTGATTTTTACTATATATTTAATGATTATATAATGTTATTTTGATGAACATTCTGATTTTTAGATGACAGATTTTTAATGTTTGGAAGGTTATAGCATACTTTGTTAATTAAAAAAAACTATAAGCCCCTCTTTCTTAGAAAAATTCACATTAACTGTATACATAAATTGGTATATATAATCTCAATAGGTTCACAGACCTCCAATGCCTTATATGGATTCACTGCCCTGTAGTGACAACTTGGTTAGCTTTTTAAAATTTACCAATAAATGCTGTTAATATGCAGGAAATACAACAGTGTTTCCTACAGAATGAAGCAAGTAATTCCACAAACGCTCATGGGATGACCAGAAAGCCTAGGAAAATCCCAAGGTAATAGGATACCTTTTACATTTTTCCAAAATTTCTTGCCCCGATGCACTTTTTCTAAAAGGGAGATTTTTTTCTTTCCATCACATCTTCTGTGAATTCTTCCTTGATGCTACCAAATAAAATTAATCTTTTCTCCATTGTATATCACCTATTAGAGTCAGCATGTGGAGGTAATGGTTTATACATCTCTACGTCTTCAGCGTCTGATCCAGAAAATGGTACATAGTGAGCATTGAGTATTTATTTAACTCTGCTGAATGGCAAGCCACATTGATCTTTTTGAAAATTTTTTTGTATGTAGCCCATCAGAGGCAGAATAAACAGAACATTCCTGACAGACCATGTCACCAGCCCCTCCTTTGCCAGATCATGCCTAGCTCAGCATGGGACAACTATTAGTTAAACTAAATTAAATTTCATTTAATATACTTGTCTCACTTCTTCTGACAAATAAGTTAATTATACAATAATCCAAAACAAAAGACACGTTCTTTAAATTTATATGAAAATTGGAGTGAGCAGAAAGAAGTGAGCAGCATTATACAGTGAGTCCATTCCAGTCACACAATTGAGATACTATGACTGAGGTTTCCCATTTATCTCAAAAGCTTGGGATAAAGTTTCATTTTGGCATGGAATTGTCACTATTGGTCTCGGGAGGAGAACAATCAGGAATCAGAAAAATAAACAGGTTGTTAGATTTCGAGGCACATTATCAGAAAAATACAAAGCATCCAGTTAAATTTGCATTTCAGGTGAAACAACAAATAACTTTTTAGTATAAATATGCCCCAAATATTACATAGAATATATTTATCCAAAAACCTTTGTTAATTCGCCTGAAATTAAAAATTAATAGACATTCTCTTTTTATTTGCATAATCTAGCAACCCTAATTTGATGGCCAAAAACCTCACAACCAAAAAAAGAAGTAAAAAGCTCTGCAGTATCACCATTCTCATGCCCACCCTGAGAATCCTTTTTGAACAACTTTCATTTGTGTTTTCATTTACCATGTTCCAAAGGCATTGCTTTCACCTCTAAGTAACTAGTTTTTCCTGATGGCAGCCTGTAAGCCTGTAACTTCCCATATCGTTTACATTTGTGGTAATTGCATTTCTAAGAAATGTAAGATTCTCAGCAATTCTGTTTTCCATTTTTTCCCCAATGGGTGGTTTACAAGGAGGAGGGGCTGGTGCCAAATATTCTTGGCTGTCACTCCTGAGCTCTCCTCCTTGCTGGCATGTGTTGTGAGAGGATGCCAGCTGTCACCCTGTGGTTGTCTGGTAGGGCTATCCCTTTGGGGAAGAGCAGACAGTCCCCCCTCAAAGAGAGGAAAGGCCCCCAGAGGTCAGCAAAGGCCAACACCTGTTGGGTTTTGAGAGTGTTCCAAAGTGAATTCAAAAGGCCTTGCCTTGCTATTTATATTAGGAAAGCACAAAAGGGACCTAAAATCTTGAGACAGCTGATCAAGACACAGCACAGTTATATATTGGTGAAAGAGAACAGATGTGGCTTCCGATGAACTATGTATAGGATCAACGTGGGAGTTCCCCTCAATCACTTTGATAGATATAGAGGATCAGCACATGTGTCAACTCTCCATGGGTCACTGCATGAATTTCTCTGTTTTTTTTTTGTTTGTTTGTTTTGTTTTGTTTTTGGTTTCCATATGAACCAAATATTCTGGGTTTATTTTGCCCCAGTACATTGAACACATGACATTTTAGTGGTATTCCATTCTAAGTTTGAATCTTGCTAAACTATCGATCACTTTCCTTGACAGCGTTGGTGGTTTTAGTGGTATTATTGAGAAAATAAGCAAAGGTCAAAAAGCATATGAGGCTCTGTGGCCAAAATTATAACATTTTAGTAAAATATTTACTAAGCTGTTTATTTTTTTTGAATGTCTGCTTATCTGTCCCAAATGTACCCACTACCACATTAAGACCAGTGTATTTAGTGGAATGCTTAGGGGAAGTTTTAAACTTGGAAAATAACTAGGAGCTTCTAGTTCTTGATAATCTTCAGGACATAAAATAAAATAAGGGTCACATTAACTTCAAAGAAGTACTGGTGCCAGTCAGATCAAAGGTTCGTCTTGTGCCAGGCTTCATGGCAAGCTGAATTGTACTCATGGCCTTACAGCATATGGAAGAGCAATCTGTATCATTCTACTGAAGGAGGATGCACATCACAGCTCTTTGTAAATGGCTTTTCAAGCTTATTCCCAGTATCCCCTGGCATAGATCTGATATTGTTACATGCCTTTGCACCATATTCCTTACTGTTATTACTGCTTGAAAACCACCATAAATGTTTTCCCCAACTTTTTCACTTGACAAACTCTTTTTTTTAAAGACACAACTTAAATATCACTTCTATTCAGTATACCCATGGCCCTTGGGTCTACCCTGTAGGAGCCCTGACCCCACAATAGGCTGGGATTCAGGAAATGGAATTAGTTAAGGTAGCCTGAACCAGTGCGAGGGGGTAGAAAATTAAAATGATTGAAAGAGTAATCTAAGGTTGGGATTGGGGACATAACTCACTACCAGGTAAAATTGCAAATAAGAATGGAGTAAGTTTTAAGATCATTAGCTGAGAATGAATTGTTTATATCTGAAGTTGTAAATCAGTGTTGAAATATCCATTCTATATGTGATGTATGGTGTAGAGCCAAAGTGAGATGGCAAAGTCCACCCCGACTGATCACAATTTGTTATTGCTTCACATACTGATTTTTGCCTTTCATCTGAGTTGACACCTCTAGATCCAGAGTCCTTGTTTTTTCTATATTATCACAATCTCTACCATAATGAAAGGCATGTAGTAGGTGTTCAGTGAGTGTTGCTGATTGACTTATTGCCTATAGATTTGTAACTTCTTCAATGGGACAGTGTAAGTTAGTGACTTGTCTCTTAGGCATAGTTTTTACCTTTTACAGTGGTGATGTCTAGTTCACAAGGATTCTGTGTCCTTGGGAATGTTGGACAATGACATTTTATAGACTGTTAAATATGTTTTCTCATCAAAGACAGTGGAATCAAACTCACTTCTTTATCTACCTCATCTTAGACGTATGTACATAAAAAGCCAACCCCACGAAGGTATGGAACACAAATTACATGTAACTGTGGTTCCTGCTTCAACATTTGTAATGGGATAAAACCAGGTTCATATGAAGATCAAAGGGATTGTTGATAGGGGTTTGTTAGGGGCTAAGACAAGATAAGTTGAAAACAAAAAGAACAAATTCGATAGCTTTTCCCTGGTGGGGAAAAGAAGAAGAATAAGTTATGGGCTACAAAAAGTTATGATCTTGTACTGCCTCCACAACCCTCCTGTCTTCCTCCCATGGATCTACTTTAATTTACCATCCATTTTCCAAAGGCCAAAGACAGCAAAATCCCAATTTCAATGCAATCAAGATTGTTCTTGATTTTTGTATGCCTTAGGACCTTGCTACTCAAAGTGTGTTCCTAAGGTCAACAGCATCAGCATTGCGTAGGAGCTTGTTAGAGATGCAAAAGCTCAGGGCCCAGCCCAGACCTGCTAAAGGAGAATCTGTATTTTAACACGATCCCTGGGAAATTTATATGCACTCATGATAATATGGGAAGCTCTGACCTACGGTAAGCAACACACAGAGTGTCATCCTTCAAGATAATTCACCCTAAGATATTTTAAAATCACTCCAGAGAATAATTGCCCATTCACTCTTGTTTCCACGTGAGTTCTGGCTTGAACCTTCTATCATCATGCTTCTCTCAACAAAGCTTACCCAGCCTTTGCACAGTTCCTGTAGTCACTGAGATGATCAGCTGCCTATTCACTTTTCCATCCCTCATTTACAATATGAGCTCTATAGACAGTCTTGGTCAGCAAGAATGGCCAACTGACTCACTGACCAGTATCTAAGTTATCATGACAAGCCACGTTGTATGCTTTCTCCTTTGGTGACAGATATTAGGGTCTTCTCAGTTGCAGATGAAGAAGGAATATTTGAATTTTCTCTATCAACATTATTAATTTTTTGATTCTATATCAACATTATTAACATTTCTCCCATATACTTTTATTTGGATATAAAAAAGGGTATAACTTTCAATCTGATCTACTCTGACTGGTACTTGAACAATAGATGACTCTGTTAAGGGAGAGCTCTCCACCCTGCTGCATTCTTCTCTGTGCCCCTAGGAGGCTGACTTCTAGGGGCTGTATTAGCTAGGTTGGGGTGCCTTTGGCCTTCTAGGTGGATTTGGCCAGTGGAAGGTATGAAGATACTAAAGGATGAGAAGAAAAAGAAGTCTGGGTGTTTTTCTGCCTTCCACTTCCCTACCATTTAGGCCTCGGGGGGTAATAGCTTCTTGCTGATATTAACACCTAAGTGTTTTATCATCTATTATAGGTAAGCTTGATCCTGCCCATATCTTTTAACATACTGTCTTTAATAAAGTCACTTTAATTCTCTCTTTGAGTACTCAGTCCCATCTGTGTCCTGCCAAGACCCTGATTGATTTAGTCACATTGTTTTCTTTGCTCTCAGCTTAGTCTTAAATATGCACAATGTAGCACACTTGCAGGTTCCTGTTACTTTTAATTAGATCATTGTTCACTTGACACCTCTCTAGGCTGTTTGCAAGTGACCTCTCTTGGTGCTCTAAGTCAATGCTTCTCTAATTTTAATGACTTGTATACACATCACCTGAGCGATCTTTTTACAATTCAGGTTCTGACTCAGAGGTCACGAGTGGGGCCTGAGCTCCTTGACTTCTAATACATTCGTGGGTACTGAAGGTGCTTGGACCCACAGACCACACTTTGAGGCTCCAATTCTAACATTGAAGACCAAGAGCTATGAAGGAGAGCAATGGTTCTCCAAGCATACTTAGTTCTTAACCAGCAGCATCAGCACCATCTGAGGACAAGTCTGTTACAAATACAAATTCTGGGTCCCTAACCCAGACCTACTTAATCAGAAGTTCTGGGGTGGGGATCAGCAATTTATGTTTTAGCAAGCCCTCCCAGTGATTCTGATTCACAGCTAAGTTTGAGAATCACTGAAAGAGAAGATAGTGCACTTTTTAATTGCTGTATTTGAGTTAAAATAATTTGAGTGGCTTCACATAAAACAATGCATGTATTCCTCAGAATAAATCTACTGAATATAGAGAAGCAATATGATGCAGGAAATTAATATTAGTCACATTGACAGAATTTTAAATTTTTGCTATTTTCATACACAATACCATGAAGGAAAAGAAAGTTATCAACAAATGTGCTTTGAAGATAGTACATTTCCTCAAGATTCAGTTCATTTTAATCACACTTATAATACTCAGATCTATGGTAGGTGCTGCACAAGATATAAATCTCTAGTCATTCTTTGTCTTACGGAATTTACAATCTCATGGGGAGAAAAAAACCAAGCATTGGCTGGGTCTACTGCAAGGCTTCTTTCTAGGATTCAAATTATGAAATCAGAGCATAAGGAATGATCAGAAGTCTGTAAAAAGGCAGCATGGAGATAGAATGTTTCCTGGACTTGAAGCAAGATGGACAAGAATCCGGTGATTCTTGGATAAAGGAGAGCCACAGAGATAAACACTATTGAATTCTGTTGTCTGGTTTAGCCCTACTGTGAAGCTGCTTTTGACTAGAGTATCTTTTGTACCAAGCTTTTGAATCACAGCATTGTTCTGATTACATGCCTACCAAGCAAATTTCTGGCTTTTGCTATTGCATTTGTTATACACCCAGAGGAGGGCCATCCACTAGTATGACCAGTTTACTAGACAGTTGATCTCATTCTAAATTAACATAATTTCATTCTTGGCTCATGTTCATACTTTTGTGCATTTAGGAATTGTGAGCTAGATGTGATTGACCTGGAACACTGACATAGTGAGGCTAGAATTATAGGTTGGACCAATGCTACCTATACAGTTTCTTTATGGATAACCAACTAATCTCTAGTGGTAATATCCATCTCAATATACATCCCGTTTAAACCTTTGAAAATCACACAAATAATTATATGACAAGGCCATGGCAGTTGCATAAAAGTGGTCTGCCGAAGATAAATATTCAAAGGCAGAGTCCAACACATCAGATTGGAAGATATGCTCAGGAAGATCAGTAAAAGTTAGAGAATGGGCAGACTTTTTTCATTGAAAAAGAATTCAAATAGCATAAAATCTACCCTTTTTTTAGTGTGTGATTTAGTGGGTTTTTTGTTTTTTTGTTTTGTTTTTTGAGACAGTCTCTCGCTCTGTCGCCCAGGCTGGAGTGCAGTGGCGCAATATCCGCTCACTGCAAGCTCTGCCTCCCGAGTTCACGCCATTCTCCTGCCTCAGCCTCCCGAGGAGCTGAGACTACAGGTGCCCACCACCACACCCGGCTTTGTTTTTGTTTTTGTTTTGTTTTGTATTTTTTAGAAGAGACAGAGTTTCACCATGTTAACCAGGATGATCTCGATCTCCTGACCTCGTGATCTGCCCATCTAGGCCTCCCAAAGTGCTGGGATTACAGGCGTGAGCCACCGCACCCGGCCGATTTAGTGGTTTTTAATACATTCACAAAGTTGTGCAACCATCACCACTATATAATTCCAAATATTTAGACTCCCAAATTGATTTGTATTTTCAATGCAATGCCAAACCATTCAATGGATAAAGAATAGTCCTTTCAACAAATAGTGTTAGAACAACTGGATAGCCACATGCAAAGGAATAAAGTTAAATTTTTAACCTCATACAATATGCAAAAATAACTGAAAATGGATTAAAAATCTTGATGCAAGAGCTAAAACTATAAAACTCTAAGAAAACATAGCAGTAAATCTTTATGACCTCATATTTGGCAACAGATTGTTTTATGTGGCATGAAAAGCACACAACAAAAGAAAAAATAGGTAATTAGACTTCATCAAAATTAAAAACGTTTGTGCTTCGAAAGACACAAAATCACAAAAGTAAAAACACAAAAAATAAATGAATAAAATAAGTAATAATAAATAAAATTAATAGACAATAAATAATATATATACATATATAAATATAAAAAATAAAAGGACAATTCATGAGATGGAAGAAAATACTTGCAAATCATATATCTAAGAAAGTGACTTGTATCCAGAATATATAAAGAACTGTTGCAACTCAATAATAAAATGAGAACTTGATTTAGAAACCTGCAAATGATCTGAATAGACACATCTGCAGAGAAGATATATAAATAGCCAATAGTGCATGAAAAACAAAATGCTCACATCATTAGTCATTAGGAAAATGCAAATAAAAAACCACAGTTAGATACCACTTCACAGTCACTAGGATGGCTATAATCAAAATGACAGACAATAACAGTTGTTGGTGAAGATTTAGAGAAACTAAAACCCACCTGCCTTGCTGTTAGGATTGTGAAATGGTGCAGATACTTTGGAAAACAATCTGGCAATTCCTCAAAAAGTTAAACAGAATTACCGTATGGGTCAGCAATTTCATTCCAAGGCAACTGAAAACATATGTTCACAAGAAAATACACAAATGTTCATAGCAGCATTATTCATAATGGCCAAAAGATGTAACAACCCAATTGTCTATCAACTAATTGATAAACAAAATGTGGTATAGTCATACAATGGAATGTTACTCAGCCATGAAAAGCAATGAAATATTGATACATGCCATACATAACATGTATGAACCTTAAAATATTATACTAAGGGGAAAAAATGCCGATCACAAAAGATCATATAGTATATGACTTTATTTGCATAAAATGTCCAGAATAGGACGATTTTGAGATACAGGAAGTAGAGCAGTGGTTGCTTTGGGCTGTGGGGGAGGGGAGATGGAGATACTAGTAGATTACTGGTGGTTAAGCCTGTAGGGAAGCAGGGATGGAGATACTAGGGGTAATACCTAAAGGTTAACGGGTTTCTTTTTAAGGTAATGAAAAATGTTCTAAAACTGTTTGTGGTGATGATTACTCGACTCTGTGAATATACTAAAAACCCTTAAATTGTATATTTTCAACAGGTGAATTTTATGGTATGTGATACATATCTCAATAAAGCTGTTTTTTTTTATTATTTAAAAAAAACAGTAAAAAAGAAATGATGGAGAGAAAACAAGTCCTTGGTATTGTTTGAACCACTGGATCATGCCTTGTCTAAAGTTATCTCTGCCTCAACACTCTCAGTTACATGAACCAGATAAATATCTCCATGGTTTAAATCAATTTGAGTTGAGATTTTGATTACTTGCAACATGGATTCATAACCAACACATGCTGTGGCAATGACTTACCAGGAACAGTTGAGTTAAGAAAGCAGGTTGAGGGCAGGGAAATGAAATAAAAGCTGTGACAATAATTGAGAGAATGACAGGCAGTGAAAAGGAGTTGGCAATGTGGATGCTGAATCTAGAAGATTGGAAAAGGGAAAATCGAAAATGTCTGAAGAGACAAATCTTAGGAATTGGAGATTCTCTGCTGAACTCTGAGCCCTGGCTGGTAAGGACAGTGTTTAAGTGATCATTGCTGCATTACACAGTTTAGCTGCTGTAATAATTCCAAAGCACCACTTGCTTTCAACTATCATTTATTTCTTGCTCATATGATATGTAGACTGTGAGTCAGCTTCAGCTCTGCTTCAGGCCGCAGCTCTCTTGCTTATGGCCTCTCGTTCCAGAAGCCAGGCAGAAGGGGCAAGCCCTCTCTGGGAATACTGCTCTCAGGCAAGAAGGCAGGGGCCAGAACACTGGCCAAACTTGCAATGCTTTGTGAAACCCTTTGCTCACTCATGGTGTATATCACAGCCCGTATTCCTTTGCCCAAAATATGTCACATGGCCAACCAACCCCAAAGTCAATGAAGCAGAAAAGTAATACTCTCCGCACAGAAAAGATTATATATCATAGAGCAATGAGTGGGGATATAGTACCTTCTCCAGCAGAAGGAAGAAGTGAGTAATTGTTAACAATAACTCAATTTCTCAAAATTGCTTTTCCAGACCTATCATTCTACCTGGTATATTGTAGACAGCAAACACTTATATATCATTTGAACAAATTAGGATATAAATGAACAACTATATCATTGATAAATGGAGAAAGAACCTTTTGTGGAGATGCAAAAGGAAGAGGAAAAGATGAGTTTATGTTAATTTTGAAGACTTGAGAAAGGGTAGAGATTATTCAACTAATAATTATAAAGTTGGAGAAAGAGAGTGAGAGTGAAAGTTAAGAGTGAAAGAGAGACCGATGGGAGAGAGATGCTGTGAAGTAGGTGAGATCACCAAGGAAGGCTGTGTACAGTGAGAGAAGAAATGGGTTGTTAGAGCTGGAAGAGAAATAGATGCCATGAAAGATCAGTCAGGATGTGGTCAGAGGCCAGAACAATGCAATGTCAAGGGTTTTGAAAAGAAAAGATGGTCAATAGTGACCAAGATATGTTAATAACCATTAAATGATAGAGTTCTGTCACCTTCTTTTTTCCTACAGAGGTCCATTTCATACAGGAAAATAAGTTAATTGAAGGCTATATGTTAGCAAAAACCTGATTAAATTTTGTGAAGGGTGAAGAAAAGCTACTTTGAAGGAGGAAAAAAAGGTTCAAATCACCTGATTTAAAAATCAAGCCCAAGCAGCAAAAAAAATGAATACATGTGGCAAACATGTAACAATAAACTTCAATTCCCTCTTATACCCAGTTAAGAGAGAAGTAGCAAAGGGAATGAATGAAAATAATAAAGAGAGGAAGAAATGGGAAAAAAGGAGGCTAAGACAAAAGGAAACTAAAAACAAGGAAGCAGTCTTGGCCTAGTGGTTCTCAACACTGGCTACACATTAGAATCACCCAGGGAGATTCTTAAAAATACTAATACTTGGGCTCAACCCTGAGAGATTCTCAACTAATAGACCTAGAATAAGACCTGATATTGGTATTTTTAAAGAAAAATCCCAGATATTCTTAGAGGTACAGAGGAGAAATGGAGAGGTATGTGGAGTGAGGTAAATTACTTTTGTCCCATCTTATAGTTTACTTGGACTATAAGCTCCAAGAAATCTTCAAGATGAAAATTAGCTATCCCAACAGGCACAGCTCAGCTGCTTTTTACTCTTAAGACAGTGAGAATGATGAAATAAATAGGAGCTCAGGAGGTAAATAAATTCCTGAAGACCTGGCTATAATTCTAACTGTAAGGTCTTAATATCTCTTGGCATCTTAAATCTCATAGCATATCTGAGTCTGTTTCCACACCTACAAAATGGAAACATATACCAAGATAATTTCTAAGGCCATTGTCACAGTTTTGATTTGAAGAGTCTTAGAAGGGGAGAAGGTAGGATGGCCAGTCAAAATCAGCTCTCTCCTGGCCTGTACTGAATGATCTAGCACTTAAATGTACACTTAGTACATATTTTAAGGAAAAGCAAAAAGGTGGTTGGGTGGAGCTAGAAAGTCAGAAAAGCATGAAAGAAAAGGCTCTTTTAATTTCAGCATACGTCAAAGTTTTGTATTTGGGTATTTTTTTAAAAAAATAAATATTACTGAGTGGCACTATGTGTTTATGCTTTGGGCCTTTGTTACTAATAAAACGGCACTGCTTCCCATTACCTACAAATGATCTGAAGTACCTTGAGGGTCAGAAAAACTTTAGCTAAGCAAGACAGTAAGGCTTTTGTAGACAATGGATGAGAACTATTTGCCTATCGGAAAGAAAAGAAGGTTGTAAGAGAGCTTCAGATTCTAAACTCTGTTTTCAATTTTAGCTTCAGACAGGGAGGGAGAGGCAAGAAGGGAAACATACAGGCAGAATTAGGGCAGGGACTGCACACCGCTTCCAGCCCCAGACCCATTACAACACCGCTTTGTACAGATGGCAGTTGCCAGTTGGTCCTGGCTTTGCAGCTTCTAGGTCAATCTCTGTGCCAAGGAGAAGCAAAGCTCATGGCTTGTTTGCATCAGAGGCTGAGGTTGTACTGACTCTTTGTTGAAGTTGGTCTAACTTGCCCCACTGCAGATGTTCAAGGCCCAGAGGGCTCTCGGAGAATCAAGCCTTTTCATTGCATTGGTTAGACCCGTGAATCTTCCTGTGCGAGCACAGTTCAGAAGTTACCTGGCACATTTTTAAAGTGAAGAGGAGCTATACATTATGGGAATGTTTATATTAATGGATGTGATTTATCTCCAACTTTCTTTCAAAACGACCCAATTTATAGTAGCACCCTATATCAAGAAATAAATATAAATGAAAGAAGATCTAGTTAAAATACCACATTCTCTGACTCTTCCGGGTAGGATTAGTTGTTCCTTATCTCTGCTCCCTTTCATCAGATGTTAGAAATATCAGTGGGCTAAGTGTTTTATATACACTTAATGCTCACAAAGCCCAAGGCTGTAAGAGTTATTATTTCTCGGCGTTCAGATACAAAAACTCAGCCTGAGCAGGTTAATCCATGTGATCAGAATTGCTCAGCTAATAAATGGCAGAACCAAAATATAAACACAGAATGATTGACTCTGGAATTTCAACTACTGCTAAATACTGCCTCTGTCAGCATGTCTTCTTTAAAATAGTTGAAATTTATGATAATAAAAGTCATGCATGACCATCATAGGTCATTTGCTTAAATCAAGAAAAATTTTCGAAGTACTCATTCTTCATAACCTTCACTGCTACTTACACAAGATCTTGGTTAATATTTTTATGTTTTGTGGCATTTTAAAAACTTTTATAAAAACTGTTTTACAGGATATAAAATTATTTGCACTTTTCTCACAACACTGAATTCTTCATGACTACAAATTTATTTGAAAATAATAGTTCATAAGAATTTACGTCAACAACATCCACCTGGACTTTTGGGTTTCTTTTTTTCTGCTATTATAAATATCACTAGGATGAACTTCTTACATGGAAACCTTTGTTCCCACTTCTGATCTTTTCCTTAAGACATGTATCAAGTGGCCTGTTAAACATCTGTGCTCTAGGAACCACCTGCTCCTCCCACAGGTGTTTCCTATATTTGTATTCAAGCTGTGGAATCCTGCCTTTCTAACCATACCTAATGGGTGCAGTGTTGTATGCCAGACCCAAACTAGTCTATTTAGTTTTGGAATTTGGCATTTTAACCTGAGAGACATAGACGTTGAGTGTTATTTCTAGCCAAGTCACATACTGGCAACATTCCAGAGGAAGGATGATCCTGCTGATAAGATCGCCAAAGCTGCCCTGGTTCCAGCCCTTCCCAAAGCCTGGATTTCTACCCATTCCTTGTATATCCCCAGACTCACCAGTATCTTTTCAATAAGTGCCATTATTTGGACACACCATGTCTAGCTGGTTTCAGAAACTTTAAATTAAAAGAGACTTAATTAGTGAAAAAGAAAGTAATGTTTCTTGAAGAGGTATTACTTGGTTAAATTTAAGGTCATTCATGCATGTTGCCAAGTTGTTTCCTGGAAATTTCTATAGTTTGCATTTCCATCAGAAAACACAAGGTAGGATACTATTATTTTTAATATTTTTGCCAAATTTAAAGGCAGATAGTACCATTTCATTCTTTACATTTGAATTTCATTAATGACCAATAATGTTTAAGATTTTTATATGCTTGTTAGTTATATTTTGTCAACTTCTGTGCCTATTCTTTTTCCATTTGCCTACTGTTATCTAAGACTTTCTCTTATTGATCTATATACATCTTTGTATATTGAGAATGTTAACCTTGATTAGAATGCTTCTCACATTTCGCTGTAATTGTATAATTAGGTATCTGTCACTCCTCTCCCACCACTGCCTTTCCTATGTTTGAAGCTTCTGCCGGACTGAACTGTACACAATTCTTGTATTAGAATGAATTAGTGTATGCTGTGTTACCAAATAGTCCAATATCTCAGTTGCTTCACACACACACACACAAAAGGAATTTTTTTTTTAAGTTTGTTAGGGGTGGCAGGATCCTGCTCATTTAAATGCTTAGTGACCCATGTTGTTGGAAGCTCCATCTTGACTCATGTTTCCATAAGCACTGGGATAGGTCAGGCAATTTGGTGATGTATGTACTCATTCTGCCTAGAAATAACGTACATCCCTTCTGTTCATATTTCATTAATCAAAATGACCCATGTTGTCATAACAGATTTCAAGTGGGAAGGGATGTACAATCCTACCACGTGCCGGGCAGGAAGGGACAGTCAATATATACATGAAAAGTCAATGGCTACCACATCCCTGTGTTATCTCACCATTTCTCACAGCTTCACACTACTGGAAGGCTCTCCTTCTAGTTCTCCATGTTTAAATTCCACCAATGCTTCAAAGGTCATATCTTTTCTGAAGCTGTTTCTTATTTCCTCCAAATGCAATTTATCTCATCATCCCCTAAGCCACCTTAAAATCTTTGCTAAGAGAGTAATTTCTTTCCATCTTGATTTACAATCACTTATGTACATTTTTCTCTCTTTCACTTGAATTGTGAGCTTCTTCAGGGAAAGTTCTGTATCTGATTCATGTTCATATACTTTATAGGACTTAGTCCAGTGCCTTGTATATTAAACTCAAGATAAATGTTGCTTGAGTGAAAAACATATATAAGTCATAACTTAGAGACATTCATTTTTGCATAATGCCAAGATTTACTCGAAACTCAATTGTGTTAATAATAATTAAATTTTTAAACATGCTAAACTTTTAAAAAACTTTTGTTTTAGATTCACGGTACACGTGCACGTTTGTTATATAGGTAAATTACATGTTATGAGGGTTTGGTGCTCATATTGTTGCATCACCCAGATAATAAGCATAGTACCTGATACGTAGTTTCTTCAATCCTCACCTTCCCCCAACCCTTCGCCTTTAAGTAGGTGTCTGTTGTTCCCTTCTTTTTATCCATATGCACTCAATGTTTAGCTCTAACTTGTAAGTGAGAACATGTGATATTTGGTCTTCTGTTCCTGTGTTAGTTCACTTTGGATTATGACCTCCAGCTCCTTCTGTGTTGCTGCAAAGGACATGACCTCCTTCTTCTTTATGACTGCTTAGTATTCCATGCAGTATATATCACATTTTCTTTATTCAGTCTACTGTTAATAGGTATTTAGTTTGATTCCATGTCTTTACTATTGTGAATAGTGCTGCAATGAACATACATGTGCACATGTCCTTATGGTAGAATAATGTATATTTCCTTGGGAGTATAGCCAGTAGTGGGATTTCTGGGTTGAATAGTATCCTGTTTTAAGTTCTTTGAGAAATCACCAAACTGCTTTTCATATTGGCTGAATTAATTTACATTCCAACCAACAGTGTGTAAGTGTTCCCTGTTGTCGGCAACCTCTGCAGCAACTGTTATTTTTTGACTTTTTAATAACAGCCATTCTGACTGGTGTGAGATGATATCTCATTGTAGTTTTGGTTTGCAATTCTCTGATGATTAGTGATGTTGAGCATTTTTTATATGCTCGTTGGCCACTTGTGTGTCTTCTTTTGAAAAGTGTCTATTCATATCCCTTGCCCACTTTTTATGTTTTTTTTCTTTTTTGCTTGTTAATTTGTTTAAGCTCCTTATAGATTCCAGATATTTCGCCTTTGTTAGATGCACAGTTTGCAAACATTTTCTCCTGTACTGTAGATTGTATATTTACTCTGTTGATAATTTCTTTTGCTGTACAGAAGCTCTTTGGTTTATTTAGGTCCCATTCATCCATTTTTGTTTTCATTGTAATTGTTTTTGGCATCTATATCATGAAATTTTTGCCAAGTCCTATGTCCAGAATGGTGTTTTCTAGATTATCTTCCAGGGCCCTTATAGTTTTAGGTTTTACATTTATGTCTTTAATCCATCTTGTGTTGATTTTTGTGTTTGGTGTAAGGAAGGGGTCCAGTTTCAATTTTCTGCATATGACTAGCCAGTTATCCCAGCACTATTTATTGACTAGGAAATCTTTTCCCCATTGCCTGTTTTTGTCTACTGTGTCAACGATCGGATTCTCATCAGTGTGTGGAATCATTTCTGGGCTCTCTCTTCTGTTACATTGGTCTGCGTGTCTGTTTTTGTACCAGTACTACGCTCTTTTGGTGACTGCAGTCTTGTAGTATAGTTTGAAGTAGGATAATGTGATGTCTCTAACTTTGTTCTTTTTACTTAGGATTGCTTTGGTTATTGGGGCTCTTTTTTGGTTGCATATGAATCTTAACATAGTTTTTTCTAATTCTGTGAAGAATGCCATTGGTAGTTTGATGCGAATAGCATTGAAGCTATAAATTGCCTAGGGCAGCATGACCATTTTAATAATATTGATTCTTCCTATCTGTGAGCATGGAATCTTTTTCTGTGTGTCATCTCTGATTTATTTGAACAGTGATTTATAACTCTTGTTTTAGAGATCTTTCACCTTCCTGATTGGCTGTATTCCTAGGTATTTTACTCCTTTTGTGGCTATTGTGAATGGGATTGCATTCTTGATTTGCATTCAGCTTGGATGTTGTTGATGTACAGGAGTGCTACTGATTTGTGTACATTGATTTTTTTCCTGAAACTTCATTAAGTTTATCAGATCAAGGAGCTTTGGGGCAGAGACTACGGGATTTTCTGGTATAGAATCATATCATCTGCACACAGGGATAGTTTGACTTCTTCTCTTCCTATTTGGATGCCATTTATTTCTTCATCTTACCTGATTGCTCTGGCCAGGAATTCCAATACTATGTTGAATGGGGGTGTTGAGAGAGCTGAGAGAGGGTATCCTTGTCTTGTTCTGGTTTTCAAAGGGTATGCTTCCGGCTTTTGCCCATTTAGTATGATGTTGGCTGTGGGTTTTTCACAGATGGCTCTTATTATTTTGAAGTATGTTCCTTCAATAAGTGTGTTGAGAGTTTTTAATATACACACATGCTGAATTTTATCAAAAGCCTTTCCTGCATCTATTGACATGATCATGTGGTTGTTCTTTTTAGCTCTGTTTATGTGATGAATCACATTTATTGATTTGCCTATGTTGAACCAACCTTGCATCCCAAGGATAAAGCCTACTTGATCATGGTAGATTAGCTTTTTGATGTGCTGCTGGATTTGGTTTGCTAGTATTTTATTGAGAATTTTTGCATCTATAAACATCCTAAACTTAAAATTAGCAGGTCCCTTGACTTTATCAGTGTTTCTCAATTCAACAATTAGTTGAGAAAACTGGTAGCTGCAACGTGCTTGATAAAACTACAAACTCTTTCTCTTCAGGTGCATTCACCAGTAATCAAACTTCCAGCACTTTTCAGAAAGGACTCTTGCATTAGTGAACATGTCACCAGTGTGGTCTTGAGTTGGGCATGGTTTGAAACTTTTGCTATTCTGACTTTAGAATATAAATCACTGTTGGTTTACCTTCATCTTTTCCCGTTTATATGGGTATTCATTTACTTAACCCTGTATAAGATTTTTATATTATTTAATCCTTTATATAGTACTTTCAAGTTCTACTTTTGGACAAGAAATTTATATATATGCATATATAGAAACATACACATATGTACACACATATATGTATATATGTATAAAAATATATATAATACATAATGCATATTTATATATATCTATATATACACAGACATGTGTATCTGTACTATATACAATTATATGTGTAATACGTATACATATATACACACATACATAATTTGCACTCATATATGTAGAATCTTTGCATTTATTGTTTCTTCAAATCTTTCTATAGCAGCAGATTTTCATTATTTACTTAAATGTCAGCTCCTTAACTTCTTTCCCTGACCACCCTGGCTAGAGTAGCTTCTGACTGGCCTCCTGAAACTCCCACCCTCTACTCTATTCCTTGTTCTTTTTAGATCTTATTATTGCTTGAAATTCTCTTATTAGTGTGCCCATTTTATTTGATTTTTATTGTTATTCTTGCCACATTGAAAGTCATTATCTTCCCACTAAAATGCACTGTCTAGAGGATGGGGATTTTGTTTTTTAACTATACAGACAAGAAGCAAACATTGCCTGGTACAGAGTATGTAGTCAAATAAATATATTTCAGATCAATGAGTGAATGAATAAAAGATTCTTTCTGGAATGACTGGGTGGACTGTGCTGCCATTCACTTGGAAATAAAATGCAAAAGCAGGAGTAATTTTAGAGGAATCATGAGTTCGTCTTTGAATATGTTGAGTTTGAAGTTCCTGTGTGATATTGAGATAAGGATGTCAAACAGAAACTTGGTCATATAGATCTAAAACACAGGTTAAGGATATAGAGGTGAGGGTCATTTGCTTATATGTGATAGCTGAAATTATGAAAATAGCTAAGTCTCCTGGGTAGGTACAGCATAAGAACAGAAAAGGACAAACTGGTGTCCCAGGTCTTCCTCTCTGAAGTCTGCTCCTCCCAACAACCGCAATAGGCAGGAGTCCCAGAAACCTTCAACTCTTGATGGTGCGAATGGCCTTGCCACTTTAATATCATTGGCCTCCCTATCAACAAAATCAGCTCAGGAGAACTGGCTCTGCGTAGTCTATTTATCCTGGTCTGTTAGATGCGTGTTCGTCCCTGATGCTACAGATGTAGGAGAATCAATACATCCCACGGGACCTTACAGAAGCAGAGAGCAAACCCCACTTGCTTAACCAAACGCTTGCTCTCAGCCCTTCTGGCAAAATTCCCAGGAAGAAAAGACAGGAATGTGAAAAGAGTGTTTTATCGGTGACACCCAGCAACGGCCAGCTGTCTCCCTAATGATTATTTGTATTCATACAGAGATCTGTTCAGCAACGAAATCCGAAATCCGAAATCCGAGCTCAGAAGGAACTCCTCTTTAGTAATCCACACCACAGGCCCACAAAGTGTTTTCCTAAGTTACTGTATCTCTGCCCTGGGGCTATTAGAAGCCCAACATGAAATTCAGAGTCTCTAAGAATAAATAAAAGTTGAATCTTGTTCTATAGTTAATGACACTTGAGTCATAGCAACCTGCCTGGTAACTCCTGAAGATTAGTTCTGACGCCAAACATCACACTCCTGCTTCCTAATTCTCATTCTAGAGCTCTTCCTATGTTCTAGCAATAGCTTCCTAAAACTCTCCTAAAACCTTCTAAAGATTTCATCAGCCTTAACTCATTAGCCAATATAATCCCATTCAAGCATTATCCAACAAGCCGAAACAAAGGCAAGGCCGATTTTGTCCAAGACTATACTATCTATAAGCTTCTCTGCAGCTCTTATACCTTAGCCATTGAGCACTGTATGCTAAGATTGGACATTATCATCCATATGCTGCTTAAATTTCCTTCTATGGTTTGCTCAAGAAGAATTCATCAGTTTTTGCTTGCATTGTAATTGCTTGTTTCTGCTTGGACATGTAGATTTTGGAAATTCACTACCTCCTAGGCTAGAGCATTTAATTTTTAGGTAGATTATTAGGCAATTCTCCCATGTGCTAGACTGCAAACAGTTACACTGTATTTTTTCCTTATTAGATTTAGTCCTGTACTCTGGAGCCACCAAGAATAAGTCTGAAACTGCTCTTCCAAAATAAAGGCTGCAGATTTAGTGAGAGAATTATCCACCCTAAGTCTTTTCCTTATATGACATAAATCCCCTCGATTCCTTCTGCATGTCTACATGCATTCCCAGTTTGCCAGCTTCTGTTATTCAATCTGGGGAAACAGCCTACTGCTCCTCAAGTGTGCTCTGTCCAGCGCAAAGTAGAGGTTCTGTTAGTGTTGTCCTGAACCTCATTAGCCTTTTTGGCAGTCATATCATACTGCTGATTCAAACTGAGCTTACAACTCACTCTAACAGGATGTTAAAGTGTTTAACATCCTGCTGTTAAATGATGCCTCCTTTACGATGTTCTTACGCAGCTAATATCCTGATCCCAAGTGTAGCACTTTGTATTTACCTCTGTGAAATTTTATCTCACTGGATTTGACTTATATTTTCAGTTTGCCATTTGATGTTCTCACCCAATTCATTAATAAAAATTATAAACTGGACAGTGTCAAAGATAAAAACTCTGTGGCAAATAAACTAGACTGACACTGATGCATTAATTAATCAGTTTGGTCTCATTCAACCAGTCACTAAATTACCTAACTACATCCTTGCTGGCCCACAGCACTGCATCTGGTTTTGCAGGTAACAAAGAAGACCTTGCCAAATGCCTGGCTGAAACCCAGACTCACTCTGTTCATAGCCATCTGCAAATATTCAGTTGAGTAACTTTATCGACTTAGTCTCTGTTTAACAGCTTAAAAATGACATCGAAAACATAGTTTTTCAATGTCAAAATGCTCCACAGTAACTTGGCCTTTTGGCTGAGATCCAGGCAGCCGTGAATGTGCTCCACACTTGTAAACATATACCTTGGTGCTACGTCAGGTTTCTGTTCAGAACTCATTCTGTACCATTCTCATGTCTGCCTCTGGGTTCTGGGTACATTTCACCTTTAAGTCAGCCTCAGATACTTGAGAGCTAATAGACATTCCTCAGTTCTCTTTGAAACATTACTTACTTAGTGGAAGAAAAGATAGCCTGGAGTTTTAACACTTTTCAAGAGGTGGGAGGGTGACAGATCAAACAGCTGTAGCTGATGCTCTGAAAGCAATCTTGCCACTTCACATCACAGGAATTGCTCCTGACTGCCCTTCCCATGTTCTCCGGAATACTGGAAAAAAGGCATATTATTCTACAGATCATCAGGAAATTTTCCAATTGCCCTCTGATGTAGATTATATAACCTTTTAATTGCTGGTTAAAGAAGTCAAGGCCTCTATCCTTTGCCTCTACAAAAAGCCCAATGACAAACCCAGGCCTCTTTCCCTTAAATTATCATCTTTAAATATGTACTAAAGTATTTCACTAGGAAATGGTTCCTCACAGGATAGTCTATTGTTCCAGACAGTCAGGATTTCTTGGAGGCAGTGGAGGTCACCAGCAGCCTTTATAAACAATATTAGAGTTTCAAGGATCCCATAAATTGCTTCATTCCTTCTCTTCATTTTACAGAAGAGAAAATTCACAGAGATGTTGAACGAGCTGCCTGAGGTCACAAAGCTAACAAGACAGAGTCAGAATAAGAATTCAGCTCTCTTGACTTAGCATCTAATGTCCTTCCTACTCTTACAAAGAGGAACAGTGGAAAACAGCAAGGAAGAGGGAGTGTTCCCCGACCCCACAAGAAGTGTCCAAAACTACTGCTGCTTATACACCATTTCCACGCCTGAGAAACAAAAGATAGAAGGGCATCTCTGACACTCTCATTCTGCAGGGAGACCAACCTCTTCCTCTCCTGGAGCCAACTGGGGATAAGGGCCATGTGTACCCCTGCCCCATCTTTCCTGGTTCACTGGTGCCTAAACATTAACGTCCTATCTGCTCAGCATGGGCCCTTATATGCACTGGGTGAGAAAGGAGCAGTTTCTTCTAAACACAGCCATTTCCCTCTTTCTTTCTCTGTGCAAGAGCAAAGCTGCCCAGGTTTATAGCTTGGCTCCAGTGTGTTAGCAGCTTCTATGTCTTTCCATTCTACTCTCACATGAAGAGAACCCCAAACCTTGAAAGTCTGTTTTATTTTTTCAAAACAACCCAGAACCATAAGGAGGCTTTTATTCTCTCTCTCTCTCTCTCTCTTTTTTTTTTTCAGAAATGGTAAAGTTAGCTTTAATTATTTAACTATCAGATAACTCACAGGCTAGATTAATAGATGAGGGGAAAAAAGAGCCATTTAGTAATTCAACCAGATAAAAGGAGGGAAAGGGGCCTTCTGCCTGACTCCAAGAAACAGCAAGCAAAAAACCCTTGTGTCCCTAAGCTCTAATAGCAAGAAGTCCTCAGTTTTGTTACAGAATCAACCCAAAAGGATTAATTTAAAACTCGGACAGACAAGGCCAACATAGTGTTTTTGAATGGTGATCCCCAAAACAGAACGATGGTCAAGATGAAGGGCATCTTGAGTGTTTTTAAAATCAAGCTTTATCCGCAGAAGTTGACGCCAGTATGTGGATTTAGTCAAAGACTACTACTTGAATTTTATGTAGTCTGCTTGAAATCATCTTCTAGGGATAATGGACTATAATATTTCTGATTTTACTTTCTTTAGGATCTTACATCTATCATGATATAAGCATCTATGAGAACAAGGAAATAGCAATGACTTATGTAACACATTCTGGTATGGAGAAAACAAGGAGGAACTTGTACGTGCAGAGGGTGTTTTCTAGGAGGAACTTTGGAAGGAGCTGTTTTCAGAGTCAGCTCCTCTCTATAGAGTCAGACCAATCATATCTTTTTCTGCAGAAGAAGACTGGAACCATTGTTGAATGCTGAAAAAATGACAGTATATCTTGTGTTTATTGACCTTCCAATATTTATGGATTTTATTTAATATAAAATCTGGAGGGGGAGGGGAATTAATCTGTTATCTCAAGGGCAATGCTTGTGTCCATCAAGAGCGGGGCACTCCTTGCACCATGCTAAACTCCATCTCATGTCCTGTCAAATGCCACAGCTCATGGCATCTCAGTGCCTGGGGCAGAGATAGTGTGGTGGAGACAGTCTTGTTCTTTAGCGAACTTATTTTCTCTTATTCCCAGGCATACAGCTAGACTATGTTTTCCATCTTGTGTTACAATTAAATGTG
Organism: Piliocolobus tephrosceles; assembly: GCF_002776525.5. Classification (NCBI taxonomy): domain Eukaryota; kingdom Metazoa; phylum Chordata; class Mammalia; order Primates; family Cercopithecidae; genus Piliocolobus; species Piliocolobus tephrosceles. Next base: position 260,756 of record NC_045435.1, on the reverse strand, counting down.
GCTGTTGATGCTTTCTGGCCAATAGATTGTGAATGATGTGATTCATGTCTAGGCAGTCTGAGACCTGATACAGAAAATCAATCCATCAGTGGACCAGAGGCCTCGGCAATGATAGAGTCACAAGAAAAGAGGAAACTGGGTTTCTGAGTGCCTGTGTAGACAGGAGCCCTACCATACCCCCACTGCCAATTATACTTTACATGAAGAAGAAATAAACTTTTAATGTGTAACCACAGATATTTTGGGGTTATCAGTTCCAGTAGTTAACTTTCTCTATCTAATACAGGAATCAAGACAGGAAGTGGAATGCTGACTTAGTGAAAGCCCAAGATGTGTGCTATTGTTTCAGTGGTCAGATAGCAGACAGTGACAAAATAAAAAGAGCAAGCTAAGTTAGGGAGTCTTGCTATTCTGTGGCCCAGTATTTCATGTAAGTGCCATCTGCAATAACTGAAGGAAAGGAGCACATGCCTCTGAGCCTAAAGCTGTAAGAAAAGTGATTGGAAGGAAGTAGAGTGAAAGTGTGCTGTTGCTTACTCTTAAATGCCTTCAGTACAGGAGCCCAGACAAGATATAAGTGATTTTCATGCATAGATTAAAAGGAGAAAAGAAAGTCTAAAACTAAAAAATCTTACAAGTTTGGAAATCAAGTTGCCCCTGGACTCCAAATTGTAAGACATAAGACTGGAAAAGGTCCTGAACTGCAAATACCCATCAAAAGTCTTGCTTAAACACACCACAGTGGTGTTGCAGCAAAGAGCAGAATAAGGGGACTGCCTTGGCATTCAAACCTGTTGTTTCAGTGAGCCTCAAGTTAGCTGCCAGGATTTTGAGAGAGGGATGCATAGAGATGAAAAAGAAAATGACATCAGGCTTGAGAATTATGTCTAGGAAAGAACTTGAGCATGATTGCTCTTGCATGGTACTGATTAGAAAAGGCAAATAGATTAGAAGCCTATTCAGTCGTTCAGGAAGTTGTATTGCTGAACTAATAATATTTTTGCTATAACAAGGCTTCTGTTTGTTTATGGCTTAAAACAATTCTTGGGACCCCAAACTTTTATGAGCAGGAAGCAGGCTGTGAAAGCTGTAGCGCTCCCAAGAAGATTGTACTCCCTGTGGCCCCTTCAGATATGGCCACGAAGAAAAATAGAGAAGGATAAAATTCCCAGTGGGTAGAGCAGGAGTCACAGAGAATGAGAGAGAGGGGAGTTTCTTCCTGAACACAGATTCCGTGGCTGACCAAGTAACTTCTCCACTCAGAGAGGGCCCTTTAAAATACCTGGCCAGGAGGATTTCAGAAATACACAGCAGACCTGTGGCGGTTATGTCTCTTATTCTGCTCTTTCCCATATTGCTTGAGCATTGTTGGGGGAGGAGGGTGGAGTGGAGGAGTGAAGAGTGGGAAACTGAAAACTTATTATTTAACTTCATAAGTCAGCAGAGGCTCCACATCCAAGCCTGGTAAGGACATACATTTCCCATAGATGCTGGACTTTGAGCCGGATGTAGGAACTGGCTGAGACTTAGAGTCATCTGTTTTCAGAGAAGAAAGATAGGTCTTATACACGGGAGAAAGAGTGAAATTAATATTTAGTGACCAGAAGAATAAACTGTGGTATGAATTATCTAGTCATACAAGCTATTTTCTTCCAGTGCATGCAGCTAAACTATTGTTTCATTCTCCTTCATAGGTAACCAAGTTCTGGCGATTAGGCATATGGGCAGAAGTATGCCCACCTACAAGCCTAACCCATAAGTAGTCCAAATGTGCCATACTCACTCTTTTCCCTCATTTTCCAGCTGCAGGCTGGGAAATCAATAGAGGACCCCAGGACTGGCCAGAAGGAGGAAGCCTCAGTGCCTAAATGCAGAAGCTCCATCCCAACCCTTCCTCCAACACTGATTGGACTCAATGTGAGCACCATAAAATATTGTGCAAAGCCACTGAAATCTGGGAGTTATTTCTTCCAGCAGCAAGCATTCTCTTACTAATATAGGTGGGCAGAGTGCCAACCACCTATACTTAGATCATCTCAAATTGAAGAAGAACCCTGACAGCTCATTAGCTCCCAGAGAGATTGACTTCTAAAATAATTATGTATTATTCATTTGCTTCCTGTGTATCAAACCCTGAATCACAGGACATGAAGTATCCTATCATGAAATAAAGGCCTGATTTTAAACCTAGGATCTTCCACAGATTAGCTGCTTGTTTTTTGGGTTGGCCATTTAAGTATTCTAACTAGTTACCTTATAGAGTCGTTATAGGAGGAAATGAGGAGATGTGAAAGTGCTTAGTGCAATTCCTGGCATATAGTAGGTATTCAACAAGAGTTGGTCTCCTTTCTTTTTTCTATAATAAGAAGTAGTGCCTATTGAGCTCTTACTATGTTAAGTGTGCTAAGTGCTTTATGTGTGTATACATACACCTTATTTAATCTCCTAACAACCTTATAATGTTGGCACAACTATTATCCAAATTCTACTGACGCTCGATGTAAGGCAAAGGGTGATTCAGGATTGTCCAAAGGCACACCAAATACGGGAATCTGACTCCAGAGTCTACCTTCCCACTGTCTGTCCTACAATGCTTCCCACAGTCATTTGGCCTAGGAAGGAGAGAGAGCATTCCTCCCACATGTGGTAAATGCACAAATGTCTTACACCGTGGAATCCAGTCCTGTGTCTGCTACATGGATTCCTGTGATCCATTAGGCTTTTACCTTATTCTTTTTCTGTTTTCTCTCTTTAACACATTAGCTACACAGCTCCTCATTGGCAGGACTACATAAAAAAAGCAAATGTAGTTGTTTTTCTGGTCTTGCCTGATGTGTGGATTGAAGAGAAAGTCAAACAGAAGCAATTAACCGAGGTCTTTGTTTTCTCCTCTATGACACTTGCTGAAGTGCCCACACTGCCCCACTCAAGAAACACGTAGTTAGGGGTAGCAGTAATGATTTGCATGCCTCCTTTTGGGTGAACTGAGAACAGTGATTCAGGAATCAAAGTGTAAACCATTTACTCAAAATTAAGCATTGAAACTTAAAGTTATTATAACTGGTCACCCTTTGGCAAATGTCAGAGTGGAGTGCACCGCCTGGAGTGTGGTGTACCCACAGCAGAAAAGGATTCATCCTCAAAGTGAAAGTTTGAGCATTCAGAGAGACAGACTCTACCTGATCAATGGCATGGAGCCTACAGGTCTAATTGGTAGGTTTCCATGTGTTAGCCTATTTAGGAGAAATGCATCCCCTCTTGTCTTGATGTTTTTAGTCTATCAGTAGTGGTGGTCTTATTGTAGTAACATTGTCAACATCAAGAGAAGGCTTATTAAATCCTAACCTTTTGTTTTGTTTTGTTTTGTTTTGCTTTGAGATAGAGTCTTGCTCTGTCACCCAGGCTGCAAGCTCTGCCTCCGGTTTCACACCATTCTCCTGCCTCAGCCTCCCAAGTAGCTGGGACTACAGGTGCCCACCACCACATGGGCCCAGCTAATTTTGTTTGTTTGTTTGTTTGTTTGTTTGTTTGTTTGTATTTTTAGTAGAGATGGGGTTCCACTGTTAGCCAGGATGGTCTCGATCTCTTGACCTTGTGATTCTCCCACCTCGGCCTCCCAAAGTGCTGGGATTACAGGCATGAGCCACTATGCCTAGCCTGGTATTTTATTTACTCTTTTGGTTTTCTTACCTTCACTAATCCAAAATCTTCTTTCAGCTAAACATTTTTTCTTAGATTAAAAATCAGTAGAAGCAAAGGCAAAGCTTAGTGGATGTAATAGATTCAACTAACTTGATAGTTCAAAGTTTAGGGTGGATCACATAAAACTTCCCTTTGCGTTCTCTCTCTCTCTCTAATGTTTTACGTCCATCCTGCCCCTAGAATGATTTTCAATTTATAAGTGTTTCTGTTAATATTTTCAAATAATTTAAAGTATTCTTCAGCCTTTGCCTTAAATAAGTTCTTATTCAAGTTTCTTAAAAGTGATTGTAACACATGGTGATTGTTGAATAAGTTTGTGCATTTGGTAGATGAGTACTTAATTTACAGAGATTACCAATGCCTCCTAAAAGTGAGTCAAAGACCAGTAGTGTGTTCTGTCAGTTCCTGGAGAGGTACATGTTAGTCTTTTGGAAGAAATGTATCCTATGTGTTTTAAAGGAAAGTGGGAGAAAAACCTTAACTGGAAAGAGGTGAGGTCACATTGGTTATAAATGAAATCGGTGTCAGTGTTTCTCAATTGTTGTTAGCACAGGAAGGCACTTTGTTAAATACTGTGTGATTTTGGGGAAAGCCACTCAAGACATAGGCCACAGTTTATTCTTGCTGCTGTTAAGTTGACAGTAAGATATTAGAGTGATAATCAGCACGACAACCTTTAAAAGAAAACTCTTGACTTAAGAGTTACCAAAATAATGTGTATTTGAGAGAAGACACTATATAAGAACTTAGCTAACACAATTATACAGCTGCCCCCGTCACTACTCTTGGGGATTTCTAATGTACAGTTCCCAGAAAATGGGTATTAATGTTTACTTACAAAAACACTATTTATAAATTTAGAAAAGGAGAGGAGACTTTATTTTTTATAAAGGGAGTTAGCTATCCCACAGGCTAAGAAAAGCAGCCTCAGGCAAAGACCAGACAGGCACTTTGAAGGAGGAGGGGCTGGGATAGGAGTTTTATGCTAAAAGGGTTAGCAAAACATACATATTAAACATGTTACAGGAGAAGTTGTGGATATTCATGAAGGTGGTCCTGACGTGTATATTGAGCAAACATGCATATAACATAGGACTCAACGTTTATTTTGGAATGGAGACTGAGCATTTAAATGTAGTATAGTTAGGCCTGAGGTGTCAAAAAGTCTTTTCAGGACACAAGGCATGCAAGTTTGCAGCTTCTGTAATTCAGCTAGAACCAGTCCATGGTCCATGGTCTTCTTATCAGGAGAAAGTTACCGAAATCAGTCTCTTGTCCAATCAAAGCTGTCATTATGGCTGGTGGAAAGAGGGTGTCAGTTAGTCAGGGCCTGTGAACTGGATGAGTTGTAATTGTCTTAATATTTTTTATCCAAAGCCAGTACTTGTTAGCTGCTAGCGTAAAAGAAAAACCTTGTGGCAGTTAGAGCGTAGTTTATTCTGTAAGTGTAAAGGTGAATGACTTAACCCTTTCCTGGCATGACTTTTCGTCTTGTTTATAATCTGGTATCTTATGATCACAAAGAGTCTGTTCTGTCACTCTTATAATTTCCATTTTACATTAATGCTGGTCAGTTGTGTCTAAGCCATAAAAGGGAGGGGAGTATAATAAGGTGTGTCTGACTTCCCCTTCTGTCAAGGCAGGGAACTAAGTTTTAAGATTTTCCTGGGACCCCCTTGGCCACAAGGAGGTTCATTCAGTTAGGGAGGGGGCCGGGCTTAGGATACTATATTTAGTTTACATATATTATTACAAATTATAATACTTACTCCTTCTGCAGTCCCTAGGAATTTAGAAATACGGTCACCTTCTCCCTGTCTTTTCAGCTGACTATTGAACAGGGCCTTAGGAAGCCCACACAGGCTCTCTTTTGAGTGTGGCCCACTGTGGACCACAGGAAATAAATATCCACTCCTTACCTTCACATGCTCTTTGAGTGTAGGCTGATTCTAAAGCAGCTACTTTCACTTCAGCTCATCCATCAGCATCTGTACTGTTTGCCTGTCTCTTGTTTTTTCACATGACAGTCAAACACAAGTCCACGTGTCCTTCAACTTCAGGGAATGTGTGTCAAAATCTTCTAGTCATCCTCTTGAACTCTGCACCCCTTTCAAGGTAAAAGAGAAAGAGATGCATCCTTACCTCCTCTTTTCCTTGATAGAGCCAAGATTCATATAATAACACTTTTGAAAGAAATCCTATCCATAGTCCTACTCTACCTGCCTTCAACAACCTGAAACTTTACATGCTCAATGTGAAGGAGGGATTCAGAAGTTGTGAAACTTGTGTTACTGAAGTTACCTTTAACATTTTGCAACCTAGTCCCAGAGCCTCACTGTGAAATGTCATACCCATTATACCTTAGCTCTTCCACACAAACTTCCAATTTCACACCCTAATATATTTGTTATTGAAAATTTGGAACTCACAAGATCACACAACAACAAAAAATAAAACTCACTCTTTTATTTTAAGTAAGTAATCTTACTTCCCATACAAACATAAACACTGTCTGCACATGGGGGAATATTCGTTGTCTTTTTCCTTTGATTAGGAATACATTTAAAAATATATACTTTTGGTCGGGCGCGGTGGCTCATGCCTGCAATCCCAGCACTTTGGGAGGCCAAGTCGGGTGGATCACGAGGTCAGGAGATCGAGCCATCCTGGCTAACACAGTGAAACCCCGTCTCTACTAAAAAAGACAAAAAAATTAGCCGGGCGAGGTGGTGGGCGCCTGTAGTCCCAGCTACTCGGGAGGCTGAGGCAGGAGAATGGCGTGAACCCAGGAGGCGGAGCTTGCAGTGAGCCAAGATCACGCCACTGCATTGCAGCCTGGGCAACAGAGCAAGATTCCATCTCAAAAAAAAAAAATATATATATATACACACACACACACACACACACACAACTTTTATAAAATGGGGTTACACTGTCATACCATTTGCAAACTGTTTTTTTAATATATTTTTGGACAACTTTCTAAGTTGACAAATGTGTTACTAAATTATTTTTAATGGCTGTTTCAGATACCACCTTTGGACATATAACTGTTGATTTAACAAATTATTTATTGTTAAGATACTTAGACATTTTAAAAATAATTTCACTACATAGAAATCACTCTTCTGAACGTCATTGTGGATGCATTTTTGCATTTATAGTAAAATATGAAATCAATCAACAAAAATGTATATATTTATATAACAGTTTATACAAATATAAAATATAAATAATGCAAATATAGAATAAATAATAAAATTAGATATGCAATCAATAGTAAAAATAAAAAGTAAAATATAAATCCTACCATTCAGGAGTAATATTTTAGGCTATAATCTGTAATCATTAAAATTCACATAAGCCTGAGTTAAAGGTCTAGAGCAGACTTTGATTTAATATGCTACGGAGAGAGGGCAGAGCCCAGAAAGTGGATTCCAGAGTATTGAACATAAATTTTACCATTTTCATAATTTCTTTTCTAAAGTCAGTTCTTATTCTTATCATCTACCTATGAAAGTCACCAAATATTATTAATTCTATTTTAGAAATATTTTCAGGATTCGACCCCTCCTCTCCATCTTCACTATCATTGCTTTAACTCAAGCCTTCACCATTTTTCACCTAAATTGCTATAATCACTTCGATGCCCTCCCTTACCCTTCATCCACACTGACACCAGAATGGGTCCCCTTAAAACATAAATATTCTTGCATTACTTCCCTGATTTAAGTTCTGTGCTGGCTTCAGACAACTAAAGGGTAAGTCTAAATGACCAAAGGGTAATTTACAGCAGCTCAAGCCCTTCCCAGTGTATTTCCTCATTTACAGTTTTACCTGCCTGGCTCTCCCACTGCCCCTACCCTGCACTGATTCTTAACCCATATTGAATTTCTCCTATTCCCTAGATGCACTGTGCTCTTCCTAATGGTTTCCATGCAGATGCTCTTTCCTTTCGTCTGGAGTGTCCTAGCCTTGCCTTTTATTCATCTTTCAAACTCAGACTTACTATCTCCTCTGTCTTCTCCCAAAGTGGCTAGGTAGAATCCATTGCCTCTTCTTACTGCAATTGGCAGTTCAGATTTCGTAGTCTCACACTTGCCTGTATCATGTTGTATTGCTTTTTATCAGTTTATGTACCCATCTGTCTGTCTCATTAGATTGAGAAATGCTCAAGGGCAGGAATTTTATCTCCCTTCTGCATGTAGCTATTAGAAATGTAGAATATGCTCAATAAATTAGTATTATCATTTAGAGATCTTTTTAACATTAACAAAATACTTCTCAACTTGCCCCAAACATACTATAGAAATGTCTTCCTTTCTCTTCCTCCACTACTTCTTCTTCTTCTTCTTCTTCCTCTTCCTCTTCCTCTTCTTCTTCTTTCTTTAGAGAGATAGGGTCTCACTTTGTCACCAGGCTGGAGTACAGTGGTGTGATCATAGCTCCCTGTGCCTTCGAACTGCTGTCCTCAAGCAATCTTCTGTCCTCAGCCTCCCGTGTAGCTGGGACTATGGGCATGCACCACCATGCCCAGCTAATTTTTAAATATTTTTTATAGACTGGGGTTTCACTATGTTGTCCATGCTGGTCTTGAATTCCTAACTTCAAGCAATGCTCCTGCCTCAGCCTCCCAAAGCACTGGGATTACAGTCATAAGCCACCATATCTGACCTCTTCCCATCATTTTATACCTAAAAACATAAAGCCAAGGGAGAAGGAAGTTATAGCTTCAAGTCTCAAGCAAAAGACTGACTCAGAAGGCTGAAAATGCCATTCTCGCTCGGATTTACTAGATGACAGCAGACTCAAGTTGACTCAAATAGTGTACATTACAGAAAACCACAGATTGCCACGTTAAAATTGAAGTCTAAAGATTTTAAAATATATTTATCATCCCACTGTGCTGGTTGTGTACAATAACATACGTGATATTTCTAAAACACAAGCCTGGAAAGCTGATCTGGGCTGCATGGAATAGGACTCCAACTCAAGTAAACATCATTTTTAAATCATGCACTAAATGATAGATTTAAATTAGAATAAAAAGACAGAAAACAGCATGTGAAACACTTCATTACCTTCTACATTTTTATGAGGCCTAGGGTAGAGGCAAGTATTAAAATAACAGGATTGAAAAGTGGCTGGTGAAAAGGTCTTTAGCACTTCTTGGCTGACATTTTTAAAAGGGCTTATTAATGCAAAAACCCTGCGGCTTTCATCGTGCACACACAGAAACTCAATCTCTAAGGCATAGACAGACAGAAAGGTCTGCCCTGTTTGAAATGTTTCATAGAAGAGGGTGAAAGTAGCTTGCAGCTTCTACTCCTTCCATGTTCCCTCATTGACCCCCTTCCATCACCAACTTCCTAAAAGTCAAGCTGAAAAAATGTGGTTTCAGTACTTATCCCAAACTCTGCTGGCTGCCATGCCCCTGCCTGGAACCACCCCAGGCTGCTGAGCAGTGAGACCTGCCCCATTGCTCATGGAATTACATGATGATAGTCTGTCACTGCTCTGGGGGAGAGGTGGGCCAAATTGACCCTCTGGTATTTGGACAATGCGTGAGAAACCCCCATATACAGAGGCCAATCAGTCCTCTTTCTTTTCAAATCTAGTGAACCAAGAGTCTCTGCTAGCTGAGGAAATTCTGCCCAGTACTCAGAAGTTAGATGTAAGATTGTTTTCTATCATTATTCCTGTTAGCCCCACATTCTAGAAACCTGTTTCCTGCTTTTTATGTCCTATCTCAAAATATTCTTAAACCATATGATGGTCTTTACTGTACCCCTTGGAAGCCATGCCCCATTCTGCTCTGTGATGGTTAACACTGAGTGTCACCTTGGTTGGATTGAAGGATGCAAAGTATTGTTCTTGGGTGTGTCTGTGAGGGTGTTGCCAAAGGAGATTAACATTTGAGCCAGTGGACTGGGAGAAGCAGACCCACCCTCAGTCTGGGTGAGCACCACCTAATCAGCTGCCAGTGTGGCTAGAATAAAACAGGCAGAAGAAAGTGAAATGAGGAGACTTGCTGAGTCTTCCAGTCTTCATCTTTCTCCCATGCTGGAAACTTCCTGCCCTCAAACATCAGACTCCAAGTTCTTCAGCTTTTGGACTCTTGGACTTACACCAGTGATTTGCCAGGGGTTTCTGGGCCTTCAGTCACAGACTGTAGGCTGTACTGTTGACTTTCTTACTTTTGAGATTTTGGGACTTGAACTGGCTTCCTTGCTGCTCAGTTTGCAGGTGGCCTATTGTGGTGCCTCACCTTGTGATTGTGTGAATCAATTTTCCTAGTATACTCCCCTTCATATATACATATATCCTATTAGCTCTGTCCCTTTGGAGAACCCTGACTAATACATTCTCCCACATCCTTGTATCTCCAGGCAACTGGAAAATAGAACAAAGTTGTCAAAATTCCTTTATTCTTGTTAAGTGCTTCTTAAACACTTTCTGACACTTTTGTCCTCTTGTTTATTCTGTACAACTACTGCAATTTCCCTCCTCCACACTCTCCTCTAACCCCGCCCTCTCTAAGCATTTGACCCTCTTATAATGCCAACATGTAACAAACCCTTTGGAGAGCCCCATGGAGAGATTGCAAGTCTATCCTATCACCACCCTCACCAATCCAGACTAAAACTTTGCACATTGTCTTAATTAAGAGAGAGAGAGAACTACGTAGAGGCAATCCCTACATTTTCAAATTTTCTATTCATAGGAAGAAGAACATTTCCAAAATACTTACAATTTCATTGGATACTTCAAAGGCCTGAGTCAAGAATGTGGTAGTTTCTTGAAAATCAACCACATTCACACAACTAGAACTCATTTTTTTAAGCCTGTGCCTTTTAAAGCACTGCTGATTCTTTGCTGCGCAGTAGATCAAATATCATCATAACTAAAATGACCCTGCTAATCCACTGTGTTCCTAATTATATTTTTAGAGCCAAGGGTCCATACAGCTTAATGGTGATCTTAAGATCATCTGATAAAAATTTCATTACACCCATTCTCACCATTTACAAAAAAAGAAATTGAAGCAAAATATTATAATAATAAGATTTGTCTATATCAGAAGTGAAAGTAATGCTTATTAGCATTTAGGTCTCCTGACTACAACCCACTGCTCTTTTTGTCAGTCTATGAAAACTCTTACTTAACTTACTAAAGATCACCTCACAGAACTTTCTCACATCCTATGACAGCAGAAATTAGATGCCCAGCTTATGACTTTTAATAAATAAATGACACATCAAATGACATAAGCTTTTGTTTTCCTTTTCCTGACCAAGACCAGATTCTCTTCTGCCTCAAGATCTTGAAGAAGCATCCTACTAACATCAGGGCAGAGATATGTTTTTGGGTGGTATTGTAACAACAGTGTTCAAGTCTGATACCTTGAAACTCAAGGGCACACTAGAGGGACAAAGCAGCTAGAGATACTAGTAATCTCATAGGGCATGACCAGTTCTTGAGGATATTTCAAGATGAGGGCATAACTATAACATAAAATAGCGTGCTTAGCAAACACAACAAAACTGGCTTATACAAATTTTTCTACACCCCTATGTACTCATTCAGTAAAAAATATATAATATATCCTAATACACAGCTATCTCATAAAATATTTTCAAACATCTTTTTTGGAAATTGCTATAAAAAGCCTACGAAACATTCTTTTGAATGCCATCAAAAGATTTCACAGATTTTCCTTAAAGATTGATTTGGTCATTAGAAATAGGCAAAAGTCACTCAGCTAATCAGAAAGGACAAAGTAAGCAAAATTTTATTTTGGTTTAAAAAGTTGTACACAGAAAATGACACCAATTTTCTGAGTTATTTTGAAGACATTTACAAAAACGTTATTTCAAAAATAATCTGAGGAATGACAGTGTCATTGGAATAAGAATACAATCTCTGCAGGTGATTAAATCAGAGTCAACTTCCATTTCTTCAAATAAGTTTTGGCATTGTGATTCAAAGAGCAGTCATAAGTATGACACATTTTCACAATGAAATACATGCTGTCATTTACATGAATGTTTGAAAAGATGTTTAATTGCTTAGAAAATATAGTTTTTATAGTGTTAAATTTTAAAAAGCAAGATATGAGGAAGAAGAGGTAGAGGAAGATGACCAAATGGAAGCCTGAAGCAACTGCCTCCGCCAGAGAAACCTCAAACTGAACAACTATTCACACAAAAATCACCTTTATACAAACCAACAATTAAGTGAGTCATCACAGCACCTGGTTTTAACATCATATTAAAGAAAGAGGCACTAAAGAGGGCAGGAAATACAGACTTGAATCACCTTCACCACCCTTTCCCCATCCCTTGGTAGCAGCCATGTGATCCATGTGATGCTTAGATAGAATTTGTGCACTTAGGGGAAGGAGAACACAGTGACTGTGGGACTTCGCACTGAAACTCAGTGCTGCCCTGTCAGAGCAGAAAGTACTATAGGGCAGAAATGTACCAGTGCCCACAGAGGGAGCATTTAGAACAGCCCTAGCCAGAGAAAAATCATCCATCCTAGAGGCTGGATCCTGAGCCCCTCAAGCCTCACCACAGTGGGCTAAAGTATTCTGGGGTCCTATATAAACGTTAATGGCAGTCTAAGCCACAAGGACTGCAGTTCCTGGGGAAATCCTGTGCTGTGCTGTGCTCAAAGCCAGTGGACTTGGGGTGCACATGACCAAGTGAGTGCAATTGCCAAGGCAGTGCTTGTGACACCCCTCCTCCAAACCACAGGCAGTGGAGTTGGCAGCTCTGGGAAAAACTTCTTCCCTCTGCTTGAGGAGAGGAGAAAGGGAGATTTAAAAGGACTTTGTCCTACAACCTGGATGTCAGCTCAGCCAAAGTAATATAGGGCATGAGTCAGAATCCTGAGATCCCGTTCCAGGCCCTACCTCCTTGATAATGTTTCTAGATATGCCCTGGAACAGAAAGAAACACGATGCTTTAAAGGAAAGAGCTCAGTCCTGGCAGGATGCATCACCTGCAGACTGAAGAGCCCCTGGGCCCTAAATAATTGTCAGTGCTAACAAGGAAGTACTTGCTGTGGGCCTTAGGTGAGACTCAGCAATGTGCTGGATTCAGGTGGACCCAGCACATTCACAGCTGTGGTGGTTATGGGGAGATACTCCTGCTTGAGGAACAGAGGGAAAAAAATAAAGAAGACTGTCTTGCAGCTTGGATACCAGCTTGGCCACAGTAGGCTAGAGCACCAAGCAGGCTTCTGGGGTCCCCAGTTTCAGGCCTTGGCTGCCAGATGGCAATTCTGGATCTACCCTGGGGCCAGAAGAGATCCAGGCCAGGCAGCACTCATCACAAACTGAATGAAGAACCCTTGGGCCTTGAGTGAACATGGGTGATAACCAGGCAGTATCCACTGTGGGCCGGTGTCAGTGGTGGCCACGTGGAGGGACTCCTCTGCTTGAGGGAAGAGGAGGAAAGAATGGGAAGGACTTTTTGTCTTGCAGCTTGGGTACCAGTTTAGCCTCAATAGAATACAGTACCAGGTAGATTACTAAGGTTCCCGAGTTTCTAAGCCCTGGCTTCTGAATGGCATTTCTGAACCCAGCTGGGGCTAGGAGGGACTCACCACTTTGAAGGGAAGGACAAAAGCCTGGCTGGATTCAGCACCTGTTGATTATAGATTCTGTGGGCCTCAAGTAACCATAGGCAGCAGCCAGGTGATAAGCAACATGGGACTTGAGTGATGCCCAGTGCTATGCTAGCTTCAGGTCTGAACCAGTGCAATTCCTGTGGTGACCACAGAGGTGCTTGCATCATCCCTTCCTCAGCTCCAGACAGCTCAGCACAGAGAGAAAGAGATTCCATTTGTTTGGGGGAAAGTAAGGGAAGAGAAAAAGAATCTCTGCCTGGTAATCCAGAAAATTCTCCTGGATCTTACCCAGTACCACCTAGGTGGTACTTCTATGAATCTGCAAGAGCCACAGTGTTACTGGGCATAGCTGCCTCCTAATGGATGTGTAGCTGCTGTGACAAAGACTTAGATCACAACACTCACGTTATTTCAAATACTTAGAAAGCCTTCCCAGGAAGGACAGGTACAAATAAGCCCAGACTGCAAAGAGTACAATAAATACCTAACTCTTCAATGCCTGGACACTGATGAATATCCACAGCATCAAGGCCATCCAGGAAAACATGATCTCACAAAACAAACTAAAGAAGGCACCAGGGACCAGTCCTGGAGAGACAGAGATATGTGAGCTTTCAGAGACAGAATTCAAAATAGTTGTTTTGAGAAAGCTCTGTGAAATTCAAGATAACGCAGACAAGGAATTCAAAATCCTATCAGATAAATTTAACAAACAGATTGAAATAAATAAAAAGATTCCAGCAGAAATTCTAGAGCTAAAAAATGCAGTTGTCATATGCAAGAATACATAAGAGTCTCTGAATTGTGGGATTAATAAAGCAGAAGAAAGTGCTAGTGAGCTTGAAGAAAGGCTGCTTGAAAATACACCGTCATAGGAGACAAAAGAAAAAATAATAAAAAAGAATGAAGCACACCTACAAGATCTAGAAATTAGCCTCAGAAGGGCAAATTTAAGAGTTATTGACCTTAAAGAAGAGGTAGAGAGAGAGAGAGAGAAAGAGAAAGATAGATCAGGTTAGAAAGTTTATCCAAAGTGTGATAACAGAGAACTTCCCAAACCCAGAGAAAGATATCAATATTAAAGTACAAAAAGATTATAGAACACCAAGCAGAGTTAACCCAAATTGGACTGCCAAAGGTCACGGACAAAGAAATAGTCCTAAAAGCAGCAACAGAAAAGAAACAAATAACATACAAAGAGGTACTGCACTTTGTCTGGCAGCAGACTTCTCAGTGGAAACCTTATGGGCCAGAAGAGAGTGGCATAATGTATTTAAAGTGCTGAAGGAAAAAAAAAAAAACTTTCATCCTAGAATAATATATCCACTGTAAATATCCTTCAAATATGGTAGATAAATAAAGGTTTGCAGACAAATAAAAGCAGAGAAATTTCATCAACACCAGATCTGTCCTCTAAGGAACATTAAAAGGGGTTCTTCAGTCTGAAAAAAAAGACATTAATGAGCAATAAGAAGTCATCTTAAAGTGCAAAACTCACAGGTAATAGTGAGTACACAGAAAAACATACAATATTGTAACACTGTAATTGTGGGAATGTGAACTATTCATATCTTGAGTAGAAAGACTAGAAGAGCCTATCAAAAATAACTATAACTTTTCAAGACATAGACAATATAGTAAGATGTAAAGAGAAACAAGAAAAAGTTAAAAATGGTAGAATAAAGTTAAACTATACAGTTTTGATTAGTTTCCTCTTTGTTTATTAGATTGCTTCTTTATGTAATCACTACTAATTTGTCATGCATTTAAATTAATGGAGTATAAGATATTATTTGCATTCTTATGGTCACCTCAAACCAAAATCATACAACAGACACACAGAAAGTCAAAAGCAAGAAATGAAAACACGCTATCAGAGAAAATCACCTTCACTGAAAAGAAGACAGAAAGGAAGGAAAGAAGAAAGACAAGACCACAAAACAGCCAGAAAACAAATAACAAATATCAGCAATAACATTGAATGTTAATAGACTAAATTTTCCAATCAAAAGAAACAGAGTGTCTGAATGGATTAAAAAACAAGACCCAACGATCCGTTGACTACAAGAAACACACTTCACCTATAAAAACACACATACACTGAAAATAAAGAGATAGAAAAAGATATCCCATGTGAATGGAAACCAAAAAATAGCAGGAGCAGCTATACTTATATCAGACAAAATAGATTTCAAGATGAAAACTATAAAAAGAGACAAATAGTTTATTATATAATGATGAAGAGGCCAATGCCACAAGAAGTTGTAATAATTGTAAATACATATGCACACTGGAGCACTCCAATATATATCACACATACTATTAGAGCTAAAGAGAGAGATAGACCCCAATACAATAATACCTGGTGACTTCAATACCTTACTTTCATCGTTGGACATATCTTCCAGACAGAAAATCAACAGAGAAACATCAGATTTTAGTCTGCACTATACAACAAATGGATCAAATAGATGTTATAGAGTATTCCATCCAATGGCTACAGAATACACATCCTTCTCCTCAGCACATGGATTATTCTCAAAGATAAACCATATGTTAGGCCATAAAACAAGTCTTTAAAAGTTCAGAAAAATTGAAATTATATCAAGTATCTTCTTTGATCATAATAGAACAAAACTAGAAGTCAATAACAAGAGGAATTTTGGAAACTTTAGAAATACATGAAAATTAAACAATATGGTCCTGAATGACCATTGGTCCAATAAAGAACTTAAAAAGAAAATTTTAAAATGTCTTGAAACAAACAACAATGGAAATACAACATACCAAGATCTATGGGATATAGTAAAAGCAATACTAAGACGAGAGTTTATAGCAATAAGTACCTACATCAAATAAGTAGAAATACTTCAAATAAACAACCTAACAATTGTTCTAATACCTAAAGTATTAGAAAAAACTGAACTCAAAATCCGTAGAAAAAATAATAAAGACAGAGCAGAAAGAAATGAAATTGAAACTAAAAAAGACAAAAGAGCAACAGAATGAAAAATTGGTTTTATGATAAGATTAGTAAAATCCACAAACCTTTAGCCAGACTAAATAAGAAAAAGGAGAGAAGATACAAATAAATAAAACCAGTGATGAAGAAGGGGACATTACAACCAATATTGCAGAAATTGAAAGGATCATTAGAGACTACTATGAGCAACTATATGACAATAAATTGGGAAACCTAGAAGAAATGGATAAATTTCTAGACACATAGAACCTACCAAGATTAAACCACAAAGAAAACCAAAACCTAAACACACCAATAAGTAGTGAATTTGAAGTTATAATAAAAAATTCCCAGTAAAAAAAGGCTATGGCTTCACTGCTGAATTTGACCAAACATTTAAGGAAGAACAAATACCAATCCTACTCAAACTATTCCAAAAACTAGAGAGGAGGAATTACTTCCAAACTCATTCTATGAGGCCAGTATTACTGTGATGCCAAAACCAGACAAAGACACATCAAAAAAGAAAAGGTACAGGCCAATATTCCTGATGAACATTGATGCAAAAATCCTCAACTAAATAGTAGCAAATTAAATTCAGCAAAAAAATCATTAAAAAAATCATTCATCATGATCAAGTGGTTTTTATCCCTGGGATGCAAATCAATCAATGTAATACATCAAAACAATCGAACTAAGGATAAAAACTATGTGATCATTTCCATTGATGTTGTAAAAGTATTTGATAAAATTCAATATCTCTTCCTGATACAAACCCTCAGAAAACTGGGTATAGAAGGAACATTACTCAACATAATAAAAAACACATATGATAGACCTACAGCTAGCATCATATTAAATGAGGGAAAACTGAAAGCATTTTCTCTAGGATCTGGAACACGACAAGGATGCCCAGTTACTCCATTGTTATTCAACAATGCTTGACATCCTAGCTAGAGCAATCATACACGAGAAAGAAATAAAGGGCATCCAAATTGGAAAGGAAGAAGTCAAATTATCCTTGTTTGCAGATGATATCATCTTATATTTTGAAAAATCCAAAGACTCCACAAAAGACTATGAGGCAAATTTAGTAAAGTTGCAAAATATCAAATCAACATACAAAAATCATAGCATTTCTGTATGCCAACAGCTAACAATCTGAAAATGAAATCAAGAAAATAATCTCATTTATAATAGCTACAAAATAATAATAATTAACAATAACAAGATACATAGGAATAAACTTAACCAAAAGACTGCAAGATCTCTACAATGAAACTATAAAACTTTGATGCAAGAAATTGAAGAGGACACGCACAAAAAATGGAAAGATATTCCATGTTCATGGATTGAAAGAATTAATATTGTTAAATTGTCCACACTGCCCAAAGCAATTGGCAGATTCAGTGCAAAATACCAATGACATTTTTGACAGGAACATAAAAAAAATACTAAAACATATATGGAAGTTCAAAAGACTCAGAATAGCCAAAGCTATCCTTTGAGCAAGAAGAACAAAACTGGAGGAATCACATTACCTGATTTCAAATTATACTAAAAAGCTATAGCAACTAAAACAGCATTGTACTGGCATAAAAACAGACACATTAACCAATGGAACAGAATAGATAACCCAGAAATAAATTCATACATTTACGGTAAATTCATTTTCACTAAAGGAGCCAAGAACATACATTTGGGAAAGGACAGTCACTTCAATAAATGATGCTGGGAAAACTGGATATCTATATGTAGAGAAATAAAACTAGACCCCTGTCTCTCACCATATACAAAAAGCAAGTAAAATGGATTAAAGACTTCAGTATAAGACTTCAAACTAGAAAGAATTAATAATCAGAATATATAAAGAGCTCATACAACTCAATAAGAAAAAAATCTCATAATTTGATTAAAAATGGGCAAAAGATCTGAATAGACATTTCTCAAAAGAGGACATACAAATGGCAAACAGATATATGAAAAGGTGCTCAACATCACTGATCATCAAATAAATGCAAATCAAAACTACAGAGATATAATCTCACCCCAGTTAAACTGGCTTTTGTCCAAAAGACACACAATAACTAATGCAGGCGATGATGTGTGGAAAAGGGAACCTTTGTACAATGTTGGGAATGTAAATTGGTACAATTACCATGGAGTACAGTTTGGAGGCTCCTCAAAGAACTGAAAATGAAACTACCATATGATCCAACTACCTTACTACTAGACAAATACATCACTAGGGTATACCAAGTGAAAGCAAATCAGCATATTGAAGAGATATCTGCTTTTCCATGTTTGTTGCAGCACAAGGCACAATAGCCACGATTTGGAAGCAACCTAAGTGTCCATCAGCAGATGAATGGATAAAGAAAATGTGATATGTATGCAAAACGGAGTACAATTCAGCCATAAAAAACAAATGAAATCCTGTTATTTGCAACAACACAGATGGAATGGAAGGACAATAATAATTTACTATACCTCGAAACAACTAAAAGAGTATAATTGGTTTGTTTGTAACACAAAGAAAGGATAAATGTTCATGTGATGGATACCCCATTTACTTTGATGTGGTTATTATGCATTGTACGGTTACATTGAAATCTCTCATGTACACCATAAATATATACAACGAATATGTACCCACAAAATTTTTTAAAAGGCAATATAGAAAATTGTACTTCAAGGGTCATCACAATTACATAAAAATAGGCATAAATAGTATTGGAATTATGGAGTAGAGACTGAAATGCTGAAAGTGATAGTATTTGGATAGTGAAACAGCAGGTGATTACATTTCTACTTTTTGGTGTTTTCTAAATTTTTTCTAATGAACAGATATAATCTATAAAGTGAGAAAATCGTTTGTTTCTTTTTAAAAAATTATTATATATGTACATTTCCTTATAACCAGTAAGAGAATTGCTTATATTGGCTTCAAACCATGATCACTTCCCTGTACCATACTTCATCTGTAACATAAAGTGGTTGGGTAATTATTGTCACTCTAAAGGCTTTGAAAAAGGCCAGCAAGCAGCAACCAAAGATCCTAAGATTAAAACCCTAGAAAAGTCACAGCACAATAAAATGGTATGATTTGCTTCTATTAAAGTAATATTTTGTTAACTTAAATAACTTATAACATAATTAGACTAAATTTTTAACCATATATTCATTTTAGAACAATGTAGCCATATATATATTGAAAAGCTTAATCACAGGGGGAGGAAAAAGGGTGGATAACAGGCAGGACTAACTTGCAGCTGCCACTCAGACAGAGCAGCATGTGGAGACACCCATTGTGAACTTTTGCTCTAAGAACAACCAAGGAACATACCAGGGAAGCTGAGAGAATCCACAGACCCTTTGAAGGAAGGAGATTTCTGCTGCTGGCTACAGGAGACAGCCAAAAAACTGTGAGTGCACAAAGTGTGAAAGTGTGAAAGGGGGATCATCTGCCCCTGAACATACATCCGCACTGGAGAATCTGAAAGTCCAGATCATGAGAGAAGAATTTGACCTTACCTGGAGCTGAAACAAATTTAGAGAGCCAAGGGAAATACAGGGGTAGTAGAGGAAGCAGCGGGAAGAGCCCTGTAACCACTCTCAGTCCTCGGGGAAGCCATTTCTGTCTTTGTCTCTCAGGGGTCTTTAGGGAGGGCTGCCAGTGGAGGTGGGGAAAGACTACAGGGAGAAGGAAAACTTCAGCTGAACTCTGTAACAATTTCAACCTTATGCAAAGTTTCCTGGACAGAATCTAGGAAAGAGGGTGAACTAGGGGTGCAGACACAGCACAGAAGTTGCAGCAGACGGGGAGTCACAAAACCTGAAGGCCGTGCTTGCTTTCTCAGCAGTGAGACCTGGAGCCTGGGACAAGTCCTCAACCCTGTTCACCTGCTGCCTGGAAATAAATCTGGTGCTGTTGGGAGGCATGGTGAAAGTGAGACTGGCCTTTTGGGTTGCATGGGAGCTGGCTGAGGCCTGTAACTGCAGCTTTCCCCCACTTCCCTGGTTACCTCCATGAGGCAGAAGAGGCAGCCATAATCCCCCTGGGAGCATAACTCCACTGGCCTAAAAAGCACACCTCCATCCCACACAGCAGCTGCAGCAAGCTCTGCCCAAGGAGAGACTGAACTCAGACATACCTAACCCTGCCTCCACATGATGGTCTTTCTCTATCTGCCCTGGTAGCTAAAGACAAAGGACTTAATCTCTTGGCAGCCCTATGGCTCCACCCACTGCCTGAGGAATTTATAACAGGAGGCTCTAGGGCAAGCTTTCATCCTCCCTATACTACTGCAGCTGATACTCTCTTGAAAGCACCACCTCATGGCTGGAGGACAACCAATACAAAACTAGCACAATAAACAAAAACACAACCATGGACCCTCGCAGAGTCCACTTGACTCCTCTGCTACCTCTACTGGAGCAGGTGCTGGTATCCAGGGTTGAGAGAGCTAAGATGGATCATGTCACAGGACTCTTTACAGATACTCCCCAGCACCGTTTCAGAGCCCGGGAGCTCCACGGACTGGCTGGATCCAGAAGAGAAATAACAATCACTGCAGTTCATCTCTCAGGAAGCCATATCCCTGAGCACCCACATATAGGAAGCACCCTGTGGGACTAAAGAATCTGAACATCAGTCCTTGAACCCCAGAATTTCCAACTGATATAGTCTACCCAAATGAGAAGGAACCAGAAAAACAGTTCTCTTAATATGACAAAACAAAGTTCTTTAACACATGCAGATCACACTACCTCACCAGCAATGAATCCAAACTAAGAATAAACCTCTGAACTGCCAGAAAAAGAGATCAGAAGGTATATTATTAAGATACTCAAGGAGGCACCAGAAAAAGGTGAATACCAACTCAAATACATTTTTTTAAATGTTTTAGGATATGGATGGAAAAATCTTCAGATAAATAGATAACATAAATAAAAAACAATCATGTTTTCTGGAATGAAGGATGTACTTAGAGAAATGCAAAATACACTGGAAAGTCTCAACAACATAATTGAAAAAGTAGAAGAAAACTTCAGAGCTCAAAGACAAAGCTTTTGAATTAACCCAAACCAACAAAGACGAAGAAAAAAGAATTTAAAAAATGAACAGGCTGGGCATGGTGGCTCATGCCTGTAATTCAAGCACTTTGGGAGGCCAAGGCAGGTGGATCACCTGAAGTCAGGAGTTTGCAACCAGCCTGGCCAACATGGTGAAACCTCATCTCTACTAAAAATACAAAAATTAGCCAGACATGGTGGTGTACACTTGTAATCCCAGCTACTCGGGAGGCTGAGGCAGGAGAATTGCTTGAACCTGGGAGGCAGAGGTTGCAGTAAGCTGAGATCACACCACTGCACTCCATCCTGGGGAACAGAGTGAGACTCCATCTCAAAAAAAAAATTGAACGAAGTCTCCAAGAAGTTTGGGATTATGTTAAATGACCAATCTAAGAATAATCTGTGTTCCCAAGGAAGAGGGGAAATCTCTAACTTTTGAAAACATATTTAAGGAAATAATCAAGAAAAACTACCCTGGCCTTACTAGAGATCTAAACATCCAAATACAAGAAGCTCAAAGAACACCTGGGGAATTCATTGCAAAAAGATTATCACATAGGCACATAGTCATTAGTTTATCTAAAGTCAAGATGAAGGAAAGAATCTTAAGAGCTGTGAGGCCAAAGCATCAGGTAACCTATAAAGGAAAACGTATCATATTAAAAGTAGATTTCTCAGGAACCTTGCAAGCTTCAAGGGACTGGGTGCCTATCTTTAGCCTCCTTAAATAAGACTATTATCAGTCAAGAATTTTGTATCCAGTAAAACTAAGCTTCATAAATGAAGAAAAGATACAGCCTTTTTCAGATGAACAAATGCTGAGAGAATTTGCCACTACCAAGCCAAAACTACAAGAACTGCTAAATCTTGAAACAAATCCTGGAAATGCACCAAAATAGAATCTCCTTAAAGCATAAATGTCACATGACCTATAAAACAACAACAGAATCAAAAACAAAAACAAAAACAAAAACCAAGGTATTCAGGCAACAAACAGCACAATGAATAGAATAGTACCTCACATCACAACACTGATGTTTAATGTAAATGGCCTAAATGCTCCCCTTAAAAGATACACAATGGCAGAATGGATAAGAATTCATCAGCCAAGTATTTGCTGTCTACAAGAGACTCAGTTGACACATATGAATTCACATAAACTTATGGTAAAGGTGTGGAAAAAGATATTCCATGTAAATGGACACCAAAAGCAAGCAGAGTAGCTATTCTTACATCAGACAGAACAAACTTTAAAGCAACAGCAGTTTAAAAAGACAGAGGGACATTATATAATGATAAAAGGACTAGTCCAGCAGGAAAATATCACATTCCTAAATATATATGCACCTAACACTGGAGCTCCAAAACTTATAAAACAATTACTACTAAAATTAAGAAATGAGATAGCAACACAGTAATAGTGTGGGACTTCAATACTCCACTGACAGCACTAGACGGGTCATCAAGATAGAAAGTCAACAAAGAAACAATGGACTTAAACTGTACCCTAGAACAAATAGACTTCACAGATATTTACAGAACATTCTACCCAACAACTGCAGAATCCTAACATTCATATGGAATACAGAACCTAAAAAGAGCCTGCATAGACAAGGCAGGACTAAGCAAAAAGACCAAATCTGGAGGCATCACACTACCCAACTTCAAACTATATTATAAGGCCACAGTCACCAAAACAACATGGTACTGGTATAAAAATAGGCTCATAGACCAATGGAACAGAATAGAGAACCCAGAAATAAATCCAAATGTTGCAGCCAGCTGATCTTCAACAAAGCAAACAAAAACGTAAAGTGGGGAAAAGACACCCTATTCAACAAATGGTGCTGGGACAACTGGCAAGACACATGTGGAAGAATGAAACTTGATCCCCACAGCTCACCTTATACAAAAATCAACTCAAGATGGATCAAGGACTTAAATCTAAGACCTGAAACCATAAAAATTCTAGAAGACAACATCAGAAAAACCCTTCTAGACACTGGCTTAGCCAAAAACTTCATGACCAAGACCCAAAAGCAAATGCAACAAAAACAGAGATAAATAGATGGAACTGAATTAAACTAGGAAACTTCTGCACAGCAAAAGAAACAGCAAAGTAAACAGACAACCCACAGAGTGAGAGAAAATCTTCTCAATCTATTCATCTGACAAGGGCCAATATCCAGAATCTGCAAGGAATACAAACAAATCAGCAAGAAAAAAAACAAACAGTCCCATCAAAAATGGGCTAAGGACAGGAATACACAATTCTCAAAAGAAAATATACAAATGGACAACAAACATGAAAAAATGCTCAACATCACTAATGGTCAGGGAAATGCAAATCAAAACCACAATGTGATATCACCTTACTCCTGCAAGAATGGCCATAATAAAAAAAAAAAATTAAATAGACGTTGGCATAGATGTGGTGAAAAGGGAACACTTTTACACTGCTGGTGGGAATGTAAACTAATACAACCACTATGAAAAACAGTGTGGAGATTCCTTAAAGAGCTAAAATTAGATCAACCATTTGATCCAGCAATCCCACTTCTGGGTATCCATCCAGAGGAAAATAAGACATTATATGAAAAAGATACTTGTACACAGATGTTTATAGCAGCACCATTTGTGACTGCAAAAATATAGAACCAGCCCAAATGCCCATCAATCAATGAGTGTGTGTGTATACACACACACACACACACACACACACACCATGGAATACTACTCAGACATAAAAAGGAACAAAATAATGGCATTCATAGCAACCTGGATGGAATTGAAGACTATTATTCTAGGTAAAGTGGAATAACGTTAACTCAGGAATAGAAAACCAAACATCGTATGTTCTCACTCATAAGTGGAAGCTGAGTTTTGAGGATGCAAAGGCGTAACAATGATACAATGGAATTTGAGGACTCAGGGGAAAGGGTGGAAAGTATGTGAGGCATAAAATACTATACACTGGGTACAGTGTACACTACTTGGGTGATGGGAGCACCAAAAGCTGGAAATGATCACCAAAGAACTTATTCATGTAACCAAACACCACCTGTTCCCCCAAAACCTACTGAAATTAAAATAAAATATATATTCAGTGCAAAAAAAAAAAAAAAGAAAGAAAGAAAAAAAAAAACAGAACGTGGGATTGAAACAGGAAAAGCTTAATCATAAGCACACAGAAACAGAGCTATACTTTACCTAAAGACATGGTGGTCTTTAACCAAATAACCAGTTGGCATATTGGTTATTAATTCCTTCAGTAGTCATTTATGAAGTACCAGAAATTAACCAGCACTCCATATGCAGCTGAATGAGCAACTCTATCTTACATATTTATGGCACCTTCCATGTTCACAAAATATACTAGACTTATGTTACTTCATTTGATTTCCACACAATTCTATATTTATATTACAGTTATTATTAGTGTTAATCATAATGAATTAAGAATAGTTTTATTAGGAATAGTTTTAAGGCTAGGTTATTAACTCCTTGAGAGTAGGGAACTTGCTTTATTTGTCTTAACTATCAATAGGTTTGCCAAGTTAAATTCCCATTGTACAGATTAAGAAACCAAGGCTATAGGATTTGTTCATGGTCATAAAGTCAATGAGTGGCTCAGGACAACCAACTTCTATGGCTTTTCTTTTATAATACCTGTACTTTGACACTTCTAGGATCTTTTAGCTGTGGCTGACAAAAAATTATTTCAATATTGGAGTATATAAATTCCCAGAAGAGATAAAATTGATATTTAAGAGATTGATTCTTTATTTAAAAAAAAAAACCCTATAATTATCATATAAACAATTAAGAATGACTAAATACATTTATAGCTAGGCAATTACAAACAAAAAGTGCTATCAGAATATAAATAATAATGAACCAAGCAAACTGAGTTTATTCTCACTGGGAAAGGTAAGACCTTGAATTGTGACCTAATAGAAGTTCTTAAAATTCTAAATGAAATCAATAGAGTTTGAGAGAGAGAAATCACCCATATGGGTGATGCAATAACAAAATTGTCTAGAGACCACCATTTAAGAATAAGAAATGAGAACACAAAGGATTTGGGACAGCATATTTTCTCATGAAGTGTAATAACAGAGGCTCCCTGGATTTAGTCAGGCACTAGCTCAAATACGACCCCTTTCTTCCTTAATCTACCTAAAACAGAGTCCCCTTCCCAGTGTTGTGCTGGTAAATATTCACAACCTGGTATCTGGAGGAAAAATATATGCATGTGTATACGTACTTAGGTCTATTATAAATTTTACTGATATAAAAGATGTATATCACACAATTTACAAATAATAACATGCATCATTTATTTTAGTAAATTTTACATAGTCAGCGAATTCTCACAGAATGCTTTTGCTAATTTTTGCCATACTTTTGTATCCATAGCCCACTTATGGT
The DNA here is from genome assembly GCF_002776525.5 of Piliocolobus tephrosceles. Classification (NCBI taxonomy): domain Eukaryota; kingdom Metazoa; phylum Chordata; class Mammalia; order Primates; family Cercopithecidae; genus Piliocolobus; species Piliocolobus tephrosceles. The sequence goes on along the minus strand of NC_045435.1, from coordinate 234,949 downwards.
TGCAACTGAACAAGTATAGACTCATCCACATCACTGAAGGCAGACTTGGAAAGAGATGTATGGTATTTCTGTAATACTATTCAGATATAATAGATGTAAATCATCACAACAGCCTATATAACAGCAACATGTAGTGAAATGAGAAAGTGTTGTTTTGAGTAGGTATTACTTTTTTTCCTAATGTGATTTATTTGTTTTTAAATATATACAATTTAATTTTCCAATATTTGTTCTGTTTAGCAACTGGATTGCAAAATTCCTGTGGATTTAGTAATTGATCTTTATGAGTCAGCCTGAGACAGCTCCAGCACACCACCACCCTACCCTACCTCTATCATTCTCTAATCTCTTACTCTGGTTTATGTTTCTAATAGGCTTTTATCACTACTCAACATGTATTTATATGTTTATTGCTTGTCTCTCTTACTAGAACATAAACTCAATGAGGGCAAGCATTTTGTCTGTCCTGGTCATTACTGCCGTGGTGTCTGATACATGGTAGACAGGAGGGCAAGGAGCCCAGGCTCATCTGAGTGGGCATGGAGAGCTGAGGTCAGCTAATCCGTGCTGTGTCATCATGTGCTCAGTAAGCAGACACTGACTTGGAGATTCTACTGAAGTGATCTTACTATCAACACCAGTGGAGGAAGGGGAAGGAAGACATGCTGGTAGAGGAGGAAGCTGAGCTGTGACAAAGTCCTAACCTAGAGGTCGACTTATTTCATGGGGCCTCTGGAGCTGGCACAGAACATCGGAATTTCCTTGAGTTGGGCAAAGGGTGAGCCTTTATACCCTCACATTGGGTCGTTGGCTATAGGCTAACCCTAAAGGGAAAGTGACCTTGAATGAGACAGTTCTCTTCAGCTGAGGCAATCCCTGAAGGAGTTTGATAACTAAGGAGTGTCTGTCGGAAGCACTCCAGCAGCTGGGGCAACATGCTCTACACAGGGTTAGATTCAGGGCAGGGTGCCAGTGCCAGCAGGAAATTGGAGTGCAATTAGCAAATGAAGAGAGGAGCCAGTCATAGGAATCATAGACAGGGAGCACATCTGTTGGGGATTGGGAGAAAGACTGCAGCTTGGAAGGCGTTCAAGTTCCCAGGGCTTGCCCCAGGATTGTTGGTTTCTGGTGTTAGGAAGCAACAGTAGAATAAGCAGGAGAATGCACTGCCCGCCTCTCTAAATTATCTAGGCACATACACTCCATAAAGCCTTATACAGACCCAGCTCGTTAGGATCTACCCAGGATCTTTACAAAACGCAGGTCACTCAAAAACATTTATTGACTATCTATTAGGTGTCAGTCCCTGTGTTATACTTTAGAAACACAAGAGTGAATGAAACAGACATAGTCCATGGCCTAAGTGAACTTACATCTAGTGTCGTGGCTCTTAACCCTGACTGTGCATAAAATCACCTGAAGAACTACTTTTAAATGCTGGAGCTTCTGATAGAATTGCCATGAAAGGCAGCCTTAGCATTCATACTTTCTACCTGATTTTTATATGTGGTCAGGGCTGAGAACCACTGCTTGAAGCCACTGGATGAAAAGACAGTAAACAGATGCACACATCCAGTGTTCTGAAATTCAGACTAACAAACTGTACATGCTGAACACAAAGAAACAAAACTCTAAACAATGGCTGATATGATTTCACCTTATCCTCTGTACCCCAGTCTGAATCAACATTCATGACCAGATTAACTCATTCATACCATATCTCTGGAATGAATGCTAAATCTTTTTCCTGATCTGTTGGGATTGCCAGCTGTATCCTGTGTTGTTTTTGATGGCACAACCAGAAGTTCTTTGCATACATCAGTAGACATCAGGGCAACCCAAACATGATGTAAATTGCTCCTGCTGAAAACTGGCAGCACCTTGGGCTTTTGGCTCCTAATACGGTTGACAATAAGCCTTTCTCTGAATTCCTGACTCTGGTGCCCAGACACAGCATTTAATTAGTGTTTCAATTATCATTTAAATGTTTGCACATCAAGTTCAATGAGATCAAGGAGATGAATTTTGGGACAAGTGGTTGTATCATCAATGATTTCCCCAGAGATAGATTATTTGAAGGTTAACAATTCAAGCAGAGGGCCTTAAAAAGTTGTTAATTGCTGTAAATACTTCTTCAGCTGCAGAACTCAGCACTGCGAACAAGTGACTAGCTCCTTTGATCTTAATGAAGAAAGATGTGTTTCACGCATCACAGCAGCTTGCTGGGTGCTCAGCTGCAGTTACCGGGAGCACAGAGGTCACCTCCTTCTGAACAATCTTTTGTATTGGCTAAATTGTAATTACCTTGTATATAATTAGCCCTTGACTCACTAGAATAGCTTTATGGCATAGAATGTTTCTTTAAAAAATCATGCAAATAATCACATTTGCATAGGATATGTTTTAGAGTGGAGAAGCCAGCCTTCACATTACTATCAAAAATGAAAGAGAAGTGGAGGACACCTGTGATCAGATTGGTTGTTAATATTACCTTACCTATTTTTATGCTTAAAGGATGATAACATTGCCTGTGATCAAAAGAAATGTAGAGAAAGGGGGAAGGGAGGAGAATGAAAAATTAAATGAGATACCTGTGCACGGCACCTCATCAGGACTGAAACAACTTTAAATGCTATGAAGATTAAGCACATGTCTCTATCTCTGCCTATATTTTTAGGGAGTACAGCTAGATTTTCATTTAATTCCAAGTTTTTCCTACCTACAGTCCTTAATAGTTTTTTGGTTTGTTTTCAACTCGGGTTCAGTATGAAGAGGGGAATGTTTAATAACCCACTTCAAAATGAGATGAAAGGATTCCAGGAAGTGGAAGATTCCAGAACTAAGTCAGAATTACCTGGAAATCTCTCAAAATGGAATTTATTGCATTTTTGCACAGTTTTGGGCTTTGTTTTCTGAGCCTCCATTTTTATCTTTATTTTTATTCTTTTTTAAGCAACAGGGCCTAATTATGTTGCCGTGGCTGGCCTTGAACTCCTGGCCTCAAGTGATCCTTTCACCACAGCCTCCTGAGTAGGTAGGATTACAGGCATGAGCTGCTGTGCCTGGCTAGCATCTAGTTACTAAAGAGGAAAATAAACCACATAACATATTTCAATACCCCCAAGTCACTTCCCCAAAATTAAGATTTACCCTTGTGTTTTCTAGATGTACCAATATTCAATATTTTACAAATCTTTCCAGGATTCTTCTAAGACTTGAATACTCAGTTGTTGTCACTGGATTGCCCTCCTCTTCTCAAAGAAAATTGCCTGCTCTCTAAGGCTGCCTTTCCCAAGGACGGGGACCTTATATCCTTAGTCTTTTGGATTGTGTCACCTCTTTATACTCCAACCTTCAGAAGACAATGTTGGACAGGATCTTGAAGTTGATAGCGGCCTTATAAATCAAGGCCATTTTCTTCATTTTGTACACTGAGGCTCAAAGCAGTTGGTTGACTCTCTGAAGGCCCAGTACTCTGGGCAAGCAGTGATTAAGAGCTCCACCTCCAGAGTCCCACCCCCGGCTTAGACACCAGCACCAACACCTGTAAGTTGTGGGATCTTGGGTAAGCTCCTTTACCTCTCTGAGCCTCTGTTTCTGCATCTGTTAAAAGAGGACTAAGAATAGTACCCTTCTCTTGGAAAAGTGATAAGGATCAATGAAATAATGCATGAAAAGCACTTTGTCAAATGTCTGACACAATGAGAACTTGATGAACAGTGAGTGTTATAGTTAGGGACAGAATCCAGACTAGAACAAAAGACTGGCTTTCAGCCCAAGGTTTATCCCTTTTTGTCATATTAATCGTCTTTTTCAGTTGTTAGAGCTCTACCATCAAAAATCAGTGTATGCTGCTGGGGTGATGGATGCACCAAAATCTCACAAATCACAACTGAAGTACTTACTCATGTAATCAAATACCACCTGTTCCCCAAAAACCTATGGAAATTAAAAATTAAACAACAACAGCAACAACAAAAAGGACTCTAGGCTTTCTTGCTCTAGAAAGAAATAGGTTTCTTCCTTTGGTATCTGAAGGTGGATGCCAAACTCCCTTGAAGAAGTGAGTTAAGGCATGATTGTATCTTTAAGGTGGTTCTTCCAAAATATCCCAGCAAAGGCAAAGAGTGAAGTGTGGTGCCACGTTGGTATAATGTTCCCTCTCTAATTTCTTACCTATTTTCTTCTTAACTATACAGTTAGCCACAGTTTGTACCTCTGCTCCCTAGGTGCCAGTTAGAGGGCATACATTAATTATGCTCTCTGAAAAGGCAACTGGCATCTAGGGTGCAAAAAGGTACTACAACATAAAGTGGCAAGGCCACTCTGCCTCTGAAAAATGACATTGCCATTCCAAAAGTTTATTTTGGGGATCATTCATTTGGAAAATGTGACAACTTCTTTATAATAAAGAAAGCAAAACAAAACACTAAGCCTACCACTAACCTTGATTATATTGTCAGAAAGAACAGCTCCTGAAGTGTGTCAAGCATGAAAAGCAGTTAAGGTGGGACATTTTCAATTTTCAACCCTGGGTCATACAAATTGAGTTTTCCTCATCTGATCTGCATTGCTGTGAGTAACAGGGGCTGTGCTGCCACTTCTGACTGGCTGATCAGCAGGAGGGTGGGAAGGCAGTTCACAGAACATCAGTGGGCTCAGCTGTCACATTTTCAGGGACTATCCGTAGCTGTGTTACTATGGAAAACGTCGAGGGAGCCTGCTCACACCACTGTCAATGATCAGATAAAAAGACAGTCTTGTCCTGAGAAAACCCCATTCCCAACTCTGTCAATTTGGAAGGAAAAAGAAATAACATAAAACTCAAACTGAACCTTTGAGACCCCTGTATCTTGGAATCTCCCTGATTCCCCACTGAATGAGCTTTAGAATTATACCTTTAGGGGTAGAATCAGAACTAAAAGAAACTTTAGAAGCCGTGTAATAATCTATGTGTTCTCTTTCACCTTGGACTTCTCTCACTTCTGCTCCATCTTTTAATTGTTTATCACATTTTGCTGACCTTCCTCTTCCACACTTCTCAGATCTGTGAAATCTGTTCCTCTCACATCCATCTCTGCTGTCATAGGCAAAATTCTTCAACATTCACACATCAATTATTGTAATAGTCTCTTCATTGGTCTTCTTCACAACCAATTACTTTATGACCCAAACCACCTTGCATTGTTCTGTGGGATTAATCTTCCCAAAGTGGTAATTTTCATTATATCACCTGCCTGTTTGCAAACTCACAATGGTTCCTGTGTCATGTCAGTATTCATGCCCTTCCATCTTTGGATGCACATAGCTGCACTTCCATTGCACATGCACCTTGCCATGTCTTGCATTTGCCTCCTTCTTTCTTTCAGGCATTTATAAAATTTCTGACACAAAATTACCTTTCCTCTTCTTTTTACCCAAACACGACATGTTCTTTACTTTTGGAAGCCGCTTCAGTGGGAAAGTAACTTCAGCCACTTCAGTATTCATCACTTTATTTTTTCCCTCAACTACTTCTCTGGATTTTTTCTTCTCTAGAAGTTTCTCACATTTTTTTTTTCATTCTAACCCTTGGCAACTCCATCCCTGCTTCCCCTCTAGAATGCATAAGATCTCTAGACATTTTCTTCCCCCATTGCTTTGTTCCTAAGCGCAACCAACCTCCTAACATAGCATGAACATAAACTTGTGTGGAATACTGGGAAAAAGCACACGACATACAGTCCAAAGAGCTTTCTGTTTTTTGCAATATTTTTAGGTATCTAGAACATCAAAGTTCAGGGTAATACGTAAAAACCATTTTTTTTTTTTTTTTTAATGCATGGCTGAGTTGGCTGGAAAGTAAGAGATACACTTAGAGGTTAGAATAAAAGAGAACCCTTAAATCCAGAAATGGGATATCAGAATTTGTAATGCAGACGTAACAAGTTTTGTTCGCTACCAATCCTAACGGCCTAGAACTTAGCTTTAGCAGACCAAGAGGAGACCACCTGAATCGTAGGTATTGTAGGAGTTCAGATCAGGAACATCTGCCTCAAGCCAGGCCCCTGAAAGTATCCATGAGTAAAGCAGGAAAAATCCTGCCTCATAGAGGGAGGTAGTAGGGATATTTATCTGTCTTGTCTCTGGCATAAGAAAAAGAAAATAATTCTCCTGAAATCTTAAACACAATTTTATTCTGACACATTTGGGGCTAGAATTCTCTCTGATGATCATACCTCCAAAATACCACACACTAAAAATTTAGTTTAAAACAGGAGTTGGCAAACTATGGCCAACAGTCCAAATCCAGTTTGCCATCTGCTTTTGTACAGTCCATGAGCTAAAATGGTTTTCACATGTTTAAATGGTTGAAATAAAATAAAAAGAAGAAAATATTTTGTGACGTATGAAAATGATATGAAATTCAAATTTCAGTGTCAAAAAAAGTTTCATTGGAACATAGCCATGCTCATTTCTTTACTTATTGTCTATGGATCCTTTTGCACTATAATGGCAGGGTTGAGCAGTTTTATCAGGGACAGTATGGCTCACAAAACCTAAAATATTCACTATCTGGTCCTTTATAAAGTTTTCTGACCCATGGTAATGTGGTTCTGATTAGCAGAAGTAAACACGAATGCTCTCTGATAAGCAAAATTTAAACACAAATTGCACAAAACTTCACAGATGAAATATTAAGGAATCTCATTTAACAATAAATTTAAAATTTAAAATTTTAAAACTTTGAAAATTTAAAAGCAGTGCACTAAACACTCAAAAACTAAGAGAGAGTGGATAACAACAGAAATAACCAAGTTGAGAATCAGACCTAAAAGAACCCTGATGCTCAAATTATCAGACACAGGATATAAAATAAGTATGTTTTATTACATTTTCCTAAGTGCTTTTAGGGGTCTCTATCCAGGCATAGTATGTATGTGTTCGTTCACTCATCTATTTATTTTTGTTTGCTCTGTGCTTTCTTCATAGAGGGTAACTGGTGGTGCGTTTTTTTCCCCAACAGGCTTCATAAATGCCACTCTTTTATAGAGCATAATTTTAAGGCTTAATTTTAAACTTCGTTTAAAATAAACTCTGGGGGCACTTTAGCCCCTAGATGTAGTCTCAATGCACACATTTCATCTGCTAAGAATTTAACTACCCATAATAGAATTGGAAGATTCTGGTCTACTGGGTACTTAGCACTAAGAAACATTAGAATCAGCAGTGATCCCTAACCAGAACAAGTTCAAACTTGTGCTCAATAAGTACTCATTACATTTAGAATGTAGTGTAAGTAGACATCTTATATCTACTTGGCCTTTAAATAGGTCTGCCACCTGCAGACGCCAAGCTATGCTAGCCAACGTTGCAGCTCATACTCTTTGCTAGAACTCCATGTTTTGTTCAGGACTCAATTCAAATACCATCTCTTAAGAGAGCCTCTCCTGAGAACTCTTTAAAGAATATATATAGTGTCCTTCACAGTACCTTATTTAATTGTCTTCAAGGACTTCACATTACATTTCATTTATTTTCAGCACTGAAAACCCAGAAGAAAGAGTTTTATGAATGTTCAGGTTCAATTGCTCTTTAAGAGCAAACTCAATCCTTTCAATATGTACTCTCCAGTTGGGTGTCCAGAAAAACAACAAATATGTGGCCATTCCCATGACCATGAAACAGCTGCAACTAAATTTACAAATGGTAATGAACAAGCAACACAGCCTCTCCCACAGTCATGTGGTGAGCTCCTTCTCTCAGTGAGGTCAGCATTCACCAGCATGCATCCTCGGAGATTCTATCCTTATTTTTGGAGTTAAACTGTCCTGACTCTTAGTGCTTATTTCTCTGGCTGGCAGAAAAGAGATAGGATATATTTGTTATCTGATTATCACACAAGTGACTTGATTCCAGTAATTATTGCTGTGTAACAATCTATTCAAAAAGGAATGATTTAAAACACAACCATTTTATCCTATGCATGGATTAATAAGTACGATAGCAGCTGGCACAGCAAGGATAGCTTCTCTCTGTTTCCTGATGTCTGGCACATCATCTAAGAAGATATAAAGATGGGGGTGATGATGACTGGTAGTAGAACCTTCTGGAGGCTCCTTCACACATGTCTGGCCTGCCAACTGGGGCACTAGTCTGGGTCTGTCCATGTGATCTTCCTTACATTTTGGGGGCCTCACTTCTCACATGGTGGTACAAGTCTCCAAATTAAAGTGTTTCAGTGAACAAGGCAGAGATTCCTCACTTTTTAAAGCCCACCTCAGTAGTCACACAGCATCATCACCACCACATTCCAATGGTCAAAAGGTGAAAAGTCCTTCTACACTCATGGGAGGGGACATAGACCTTACTTCAGGTCTCAACAGGAGTGGTGTCAAAGAGTTTGTAGCCAGTTTTTAAAACTTCTACATTGTCTTTTTCTCTAAAATTCACTCCTCTTTGACTTTGCTTAGCGTATCTGGTGTTCAGGTTAAAAAATGAAACCAAACCTCTGTAATTTACTACCTATGTAAGTTTCAGTGTCTCATCATGTGTTACTTTATCTTCAAAATAAAGGGCCTAAACTTGGTGATTTCTATGTTCCTTAATTCCAGCCTTTATATCCTATGATTCTACTATTTTTTTTTTATTATACTTTAAGTTCTAGGGTACATGTGCATAACGTGCAGGTTTGTTACATATGTATACATGTGCCATGTT
>NC_045435.1:170751-221249 GCF_002776525.5 Piliocolobus tephrosceles | reverse complement strand
GTCAGGACCCTCAGCTATAGGTCTGTTGGAGATTGCTTGAGGTCCACTCCAGACCCTGTTTGCCTGGGTATCAGCAGCAGAGGTTGCAGAAGACAGAATATTGCTGAACAGCGAGTGCACCTGTCTGATTCTTGCTTTGGAAGCTTCCTCTCAGGGGTGTACTCCACCCTGTGAGGTGTGGGGTGTCAGAGTGCCCCTAGTGGGGGATGTCTCCCAGTTAGGCTACTCAGGGGTCAGTGACCCACTTGAGCAGGCAGACTGCCCCTTCTCAGATCTCAACCTCCGTGTTGGGAGATCCACTGCTCTCTTCAAAGCTGTCAGACTGAGTCGTTCGCATCTGGACAGGCCTCTGCTGCTTTAGCTGAGCCCTGTCCCCAGAGGCGGAGTCTACAGAGACAGGCAGGTTTCCTTGAGCTGCTGTGAGCTCCACCCAGTTCCAGCTTCCCAGCGGCTTTATTTACCTACTTAAGCCTCAGCGATGGCGGGCGCCCCTCCCCCAGCCTCGCTGCTGCCTTGCGGTTAGATTGCTGCAGACTGCTGTGTTAGCATGGAGGGAGGCTCCGTGGGCGTGGGACCCTCCCGGCCAGGTGTGGGATACAATCTCCGGTGTGCGGTGTTATAGCGCAGTATTGGGGTGGGAGTTACCCGATTTTCCAGGTGTTGTGTGTCTCAGTTCCCCTGGCTAGGAAAAGGGACTCCCTTCCCCCTCGCGCTTCCCAGGTGAGGTGATGCCTCGCCCTGCTTCAGCTCTCGCTGGTTGGGCTGCAGCAGCTGACCAGCACCTATTGTCCGGCACTCCCGAGTGAGATGACCCCAGTACCTCAGTTGAAAATGCAGAAATCACCGGTCTTCTGTGTCGCTAGTGCTGGGAGATGGAGACTGAAGCTGTTCCTATTCGGCCATCTTGCTCCGCCCCCCGGAATGATTCTACTATTATAGAATGTTGAAAACTGTTACCCCAAAATTGATTTCAACCCAGAGCCTAAGAATGTGATCTTATTTGGAAATAGGGTCTTTGTAGATGTAGTTAGTTAAGAAGTCCAAGATTAAGTCACCCTGCATTCAGAATAGACCCTAAATACAGTTACCAAAGTGAAAAAGCTCACTCCTCACCCGCTTCACAGCAATGAGTTACTTTATGAGCACAGCAACTAGAAATTAAAATAAAAGAAGAGAGATGGCCGGGCGCGGTGGCTCAAGCCTGTAATCCCAGCACTTTGGGAGGCCGAGACGGGCGGATCACGAGGTCAGGAGATCGAGACCATCCTGGCTAATACGGTGAAACCCCGTCTCTACTAAAAACTACAAAAAAAAAAAAAAAAAAAAAAAAACTAGACGGGCGAGGTGGTGGCGCCTGTAGTCCCAGCTACCCGGGAGGCTGAGGCAGGAGAATGGCGTTAACTCGGGAGGCGGAGCTTGCAGTGAGCTGAGATCCGGCCACTGCACTCCAGCCTGGGTGACAGAGCGAGACTCCGTCTCAAAAAAAAAAAAGAAGAAGAGAGATACTGGGGGAATATGCTCATAATCCAAACCTTAGTGCACCCACATAACTTTTCAATGCTTTGTTGTGGTGGTGGTGGTGGTGGTAGTTGTTATTTACCCTGAGTATTAGCAAAAAGTGAAGTTAATGAAGTCCTGGTGTGTGGAAGAACCACAGATGTGCTCTAAATCAGGCTTTAAAGGATGGATGAAGGGAGGCTGTTTACTATAAACACCTACCCCTTGAGAGGAGAAACTCAGCATGACAACTGCAACGTCAAAGTGCAACTATTTGTATTCTCAAGATACAGAAAACAGAAAAAAAAAATAGACTAAGTAGGAAGATGAAGCCAAATAAATTTGAACACTTTTTAAAAATTGCCTTAGAAGATGGAGAAAGAAAAAATAAAAAGAAATAAGTGTAATCAGCTCATAAATAATCTACAAGTAAGTCCTAAAACTGCAAATGATCAATAGCTCACATTTTGACTTCTTAAGACTTTGCAAACTACCAGAGACTGTCTGCTTCTTCTTGAAGAATACTTTTGTTTCTTTCTCTTAACTCAGGCAGCTTTCTCCTGGTCCCCATGACTGCTGAGTCCAGAAATGTGAAGCATTCTTACAGGAGAGCTCCCCCTCCCATCTTTAGTCTTTCACATCTCATTTAAATTTCTAATTCCCCAAAGCTTAAAAAAAGAGAAATGCCTCAAGACAAGCTGAACTAGGAAAGTCAAAGTGAATAGTAATAAGGGGTTCAATTACAGCCCCTGCATTCTCCTTATCTGAGTGACAAACACACTCATATAATTTGAGTTCCTACTCTCGTTTTACTTTGAAAGTGATTAGAAAGCCTTAATATATTTCGAAAGAAAACAACTTCTCTGCTGTATTCTACATAAATTGCATGTTAAGCTAGCCTGAAAGGAGAAATTTTATTTCAAAGGAAGATTAGAAAGTGCCTTTTTTAAAGCTATCAAAACTGATGCCAAGATGCAAAAGGTACACCTAATCAGATATTTAGGATATAGAGCCATGCACCATTAAAAGGGTGCTTTTTTGTGCAAATCATTTTGGGTAGGTTGTGAGGGAAAGGAACGTATGTAATAAGGACATTAATTTTCACTTTACAAGGCAGAAGATCACAAGGGGAACAGCAAATGAGCTGAGCTGATTATCTTGGGGTTTCAACTGAAGAAGAGCAGAATGAGCTAGCTAGCACAGTAGACAGGTCAATGCTTACTGAGGCAATGCTCAGAGCCCTTTGGAAGCTGCAGAAATTAAGCCTTTTTGTTCTTGTATTGTGGCCTGCTTGACTTTGCACCAGGTCGAAGCAATGATCTGTATAATTGCAAACCCTCCCCTATTACCAGAGCTTGTCACTTCAGAAAGTGATGTCTGGGCTCCAAGCCAGATTTTGGTTTCACCTTAGTTTCCAAGATACTCCATATTGATTAAAGGAAATATATTATGGTCTATAAAGGAGAGAGGAAGCAGACTGTGAGGGGGAAACAGAGGGAGGGAGTGAAGGCAGGAGAAAGAGAGTAGGGGAGAGGAAGTGACAGGGAGAAAAACAGAATGAAAACTGGGAGGAAGATTGAGCAAGAAGGTGAAATCACCTTAAAGACTAGCACACCTGTATTTGTTTGTTTGGGGAAAAGCAGTAAGGGGAGGTGGTAAGAAGGAAAAGCAGGTTTTCTTTGAACCGAAGTTTCACTTCCCTATGTTTTCCACCAAAACTTCTGCTCAGCTCCCCCGAATTGGAAGGAGTCTCTCACTCATTACAAGTAAATATCCTTGAGAAACCATGGAATACTCGTTCTGGTGTGGACGCTGGTGAATATTCAGGGGATTAGAGGAAAAAGTTTGCAGGGCAGTATAGTCGCCACCCTGAAATAGGCTCTTCAGAAATCAGTGAATGAAAGAAAAAGGTTCCTGCATGGAGCAGAGCTGGGCATATGGTAGTGTTTAACAAATATTTATTGAATACACTGAGTTTAAACAAAATAGATGCTCTGTGCAGCACTAATACATAATTTAAATTTAAAAGTATTAAAATAAGGCATAATCTTGAAATTAACTTTTATTCAATAGTTTGGGAATTTTTTTAATCCCCAGAAATTCATCTTAAAGCTGAATCCCCTCATTTATTTTTCTCTTGTGCCCACATAGCACAATCTCTCCTGGATTATCATGGCTCTTTTAAGGTTTCATGACTTTCCGTGGTTCTTGAAGATTACAACTTAAAGAATGAAGTTGTGATTCAGAAAAAAAGTATAAAATACAAAAAATCAGCAAGAAGAAAAATAGCAAGAAAAGAACACTGCTCTCTTGGTATTCTCTGCTATGCTTGTTCTTGCGAATAATGATCACCATTATTCTTGAGATTTGTATTCAAAGAATAATTGTCATCTTAAATCATGCATCATTTATTATTTAAGTTGCAAAGTGCATGGAAAACATTGTAGCGTGGGAAGGTGCAATTTAACCTTGATGGAGGAAGGGGATGTAAAATTACAATGTGGTGGGATGTGATCACAACTTTACTGTCATTCTGTGGAACTTATTTCTTCAGAAAAGTATTTATAAACCATAAAAGTCTCTGAAAAATGGAAAAAATAGCCCATCATTCCTATAAGCTCAGATCTTCTTACAGGTTGCTGCCATCTTTTTCCTTTGAGACTATTGATCCATCTTCCTCTTAATTTGTTTTTGTCCCAGGATTATAGTAAGTCCGCAATGGATGACAGTAAAAATCAGGTGATCAATACTGGATAGTTGGTAGTAATGGAGAATTTTCTTACAGACCCAGGAATGGGGAAGAAATAATAATGCAATTGCCCTTCTCACTGGCAGGTGAATAACTCGGACAGTGGCACACCAAACTCCATCACATTCTGCCTTTTTACCCAAAAAGAGAGCAACGCTGTACCCTCACAACCTTTCAACACTTGAGTGGGTAAGATCTCCCCTCTGTATTCTCCTTTGAATCTCAAAGGTACATGCCTTGCACCTTAATACCTTCTTTTCATTCCTAAAACACATTCACTTATGTTAGCCCATTTGGTCGTCTATCCATTTTGCTCTCTCTAGGTGAAGAAAGTCAGAGAGATAATTAGTGGCTAGCTCAAAATTTTATATCTAGTAAGGAGGTGGTCTGGACCAGGAATCCAGGTTTCTTCACATTATACCCCTGGTTGAACTAGACCCACCAAGCTGCTCTGAATACAGCATTTTGAGCTGGACAACAGGTAATAATAATAAACATTCATCTGGAAAAAAACAGGTAGGAAATTATGTAGTTATGAGTCTGTCTCCTGGCCGTGGGTAATAAACCCAAGCAATGAACTATGAGATTGTGGATTATTACCAGCAGAATAATTCTCTGTTTATTCAAAAAGACTTGGTGCCCATGTTTTTAAATTGATAGAGGAAATAACGGAACTTATGACAAATCACCTAGTCTCACAAATGAAGTTAATCAGTGCATATTTTAGTGGCTGAAATTTCCTAAAAGCTGTGGAAAACACGCTCATGTTTTCTAAGTTGTGCCTGCCATAATTAAAACATGATTGTGCCGTTATGCCTGATAAATGGGGAAGAAAGCAGTTGTAACATTTTATGTTGCATTCCTGTGGTATGTTAAAATTAGATAATTAATAGCTTTCTGCAAGAGCCTACCCCTAGCTGGAACTTTTTCCTGCTCATCTAAGCAGACCTCTTCACCATTACTTTTATTTCTCCCTATCCATTCAAAATCACTGCTTCATCTTATTCTGCTTCTGTTGCAAACTGAAATCTGCCTTTTCATCAGTACTTCAGTCAACACACTTATCACGATAGTAATTGTGAGTATATCGTGTCCCAAGATGTATGTCAGGCAACAAGGGTACAATAGCACTCAAGGCTTCAGCCAGGCATGGTGGCTCATTCCTGTAATCCCAGCACTTTAGGAGGCTGAGGCGGGTGGATCACCTGAGGTCAGGAGTTCGAGACCAGCCTGGCCAACATGGTGAAACCCCATCTCTACTAAAAATACAAAAATTAACCAGGTATGGTGGCAGGCACCTGTAATCCCAGCTACTCGGGAGGCTGAGGCAGGAGAATGCTGGAACTCTGGAGGCGGAGGTTGCAGTAAGCTGAGATCATGCCACTGTACTCTAGCCTGGGTGACAGAGTGAGACTCTGTCTCAAAAAAAAGTGATCAAGTCATCAATAGTAATCATTTCCTTATAAGTATTAAGGAAAACGTACATATTCTTTATAAAGTCACTACTATTATTGAACATTGTATAGCTTTTTGGAGGCTGGTTTTTGTTTTCTTTTATCCATCTGAGAGTGGTTATCCTACAGGGTCAATAGAAGAGGATATGGTGACTCTGTCCAAGTTCCCCACCCCTCATCCCCCAGATAGAGGGGTCAATGCTTAAAGTATAAAACCTGGCAAGACTAAACCTATGATAACCCTAATCATAAATACATAATAGAATATGTGGAATACAAATCTCAAACTGTAATAAAGCAGGTATTTACTCCAGTTGGCAACTTTAGTCTTCTTCGCAATGCACCACAGATTACATTTTAGTTTTCACTCTTGTCAATAGATATTTTTTATCAATGATTAATAAATACGCTACTCTATTAGGAAAGGTGGGGTTAGGTCGGTGTCACAGAAGCACCCATATTTCAAATATCAAGATCTCTCTGAAATGTTTTGTAATACTAACTGATTTGATAGCCTATTTGGTCCGGAAGCTATCTTCTTCATTCCCCTAATTTTTAAATTTATATTATATCTGCTTCTAAAATAAATGTTGTATGATTTAAATTCATATATCAAAAGTCAAGGTAAAAAAATTAGAGAAGAATAATCCATGTCCAGATATCCACATCCAGAAGGAGACCGTTACTACAATTAAGTACTTATTTTAGCTCACAATTTCCAAGTGACCAAGGCAAAAGTTAAACACAGCATCATATAATGATGTTAAAAAGATACCCAGTGTTGCCTGGGGAGATATTTTCTTGGTACCAATTCCTGGACAATAGTTTTCCATTTTCCATTATACAGGAAACAGTGAGCAGTAGAGTAAGGCACAATGAAAAATGACAGCTTTTGTAGATGCCACTGAAATTTTTTTCGAATAGTGCTTTTTTATATCAAAATTTAAGAAAAATCCACAGCATGAAGTTAAAGTTTGACATGAAGCCAGCTTTCTGGGAAGTTAAGGTAGCAGTCCTTGTCCATACCATACTGATCATCTTATTTTATACAAAAATAAGATTTAAAGAACCTGGATAAATGAATAAATACCTCTTAGCCTGTCTTTTTCTACCATCATTTGTCAGCTATATTCTATGGGGACTTTACTATAGGGATAGATACTTTATAGGGACCACTTCAAGACTGAGCTCTTTCAAACCTGTCTAAGATGCTGATTTTCTATGTTGTGGATTGGTGATAGTCCTGAGTTTTGATGTGGACATGAAATAGGTTTTTACTGAGCAAAATGTAGGTGAAATTCTCTAATGTTTATTACAGGATGCTAACCTTGACATTACCTGCCCATCTGGTATCACAATCAGAATGAGCTGTCCTGTTCAAGAGAGTGATATAGCTTACCTACTACATTGGACCCTATCAAGAAAAAATTGCACAATTTTAGCGTTAGCTGTGTATGTGTTGTGCATCAAGTATTTGTCAATAGTTCACAATAGTTCATTTGTTTTGGTACACCAGATAGCTCCCATATATATAGTCAGAGAATTGGAATATTAAAATTGGGAGATACTCTTTTATTACTGAAGTGATTAAATATCTCCAGTGACTGACAACTTACTACTAAATGAGATAGTCTCTCAAACTTTTAAAGCACTCTAAATGGAAGAATGTTCTATTTAATGTTTTCTAACAATTACTTCTGCCTAACTTCTAGCTAAAAATCCTTCTTTTTGCCCTCTGTCACATACAGAGTATGCATAATCAATAGAAAACATCCATTTCAAACTGCTACTACACTGAAATATTAATTATGCCATGGGCCAAAAGTTTGGCTTTGCTCCCAGTGATGTATAACACCACTGTGTCATTTCAACACAGAAAACTCATAATACTAGAGTGGGCCCCTCATATTCATGGTTTCTGCATGTCTAGATTCAACAAAACACAAATTGAGACTATCTTAAACATTTTAAATAATACAAATTTTAATATGCATTATAACAACTATTTATATAGCATTTACATTGTATTTGTTATTAAAAGTAATCTAGAAATGTCTGAAAATACAGAGGAGGAAGTGCATAGGTTAGATGCAAATACTATTCCATTTTACATAAAGAACTTGAGGGATCTGCAGACGATGGTATCCACTGAGGGTCCTGGAACCAATCCACGTGGACACCAAGGGATGATTGTATTGCTTTTTGTGATGTCAATAACATGATTACAGTTTTTCTCTCTATTGACTTAACCCGTCTTCACTTCCCCCTGAGGTGGAAAGTTAGTTCATATATTTTATGGGCTGCCCCCAACACCCACAGTTTCTAAATGGTTAGATTAGGGATTATTCTAGCAATTTAGTGGGGGGCACTTGGAAGCTGAAGAGTAAAATAAATGAATATTTAAAGAAAGGAGAATAGAGAGTACATGCATAGGAGATCTGAGCTGGTAGATCATCAGGCCCCAAAGAATGGAGAAAGCAGCTTTGATTTCTGGTGACTTACCATTTCAATAAGATCTAATTACTGTCGTTCCGATCCTTGTATATCCTATGTGCTCTGTGTCCTACAATATCCTCCCACCTTTATTTGATCTTCTGATTTGATTGAGTCTCTGTTTCTTAAAAATTGGATAGCCCTGCCTGAAGAGCAATGAAGTACATGCTTCATAAGTTTACAGATAGAGAATCTAAGCTAAAGAATTATATTTGAAGTAACTTAAGAACACTGTTGGCCTGGTGCGGTGGCTCACACCTATAATCCCAGAATTTTGGGAAGCTGAGGGGGGTGGATCACCTGAGGTCGGGAGTTCGAGGCCAGCCTGACCAATATGGAGAAACCCCGTCTCTACTAAAATACAAAATTAGCCGGGCATGGTGGCTCATACCTGTAATCCCAACTACTTGGGAGGCTGAGGTAGGAGAATTGCTTGAACCCTGGAGGCGGAGTTTGGGGTAAGCCGAGATCGTGCCATTGCACTCCAGCCTGGGCAAGAAGAGCAAAACTCCATCTAAAACAAACAAACAAACAAATGAAAAAACAAACAAAAAACACAAACAAAAGTGCTGCTAGCCCATTAGCAACTAAAATCCTCCCAGCTAAGTTCGATATTATATGTGCTAAATTCAAAGACACACGTTGTTTTATATACCTTTACATACAAAAAATAATGGCAGATATCTGATTAAACTAAATTAACCATGACTCCAGTCAGCTTTTATAGCTCATAGTGTAGGTATATACATATAAAGAATTAAGTGCACCTACTGCCACAGATAATCTTCTGGAATTTGACTCTGTTTCATGGTACAATGCTGGTCCAACATGCTAACTTCTCCCAGTTTCATACTCCTGAAAACCAGGGGCTTACACTGACCTGAGAAGGCCCCACTTCAGAGAAGATCATGGATTTCTTTTTGAAATATATTTGGGGACTCTTCTTTACACACCTTGTATCTTTGAATGTGCTATAATTCTAGGAAGATAGATTGCATCTGGTCGAGGGACAGTGAGGGCAAACGAGGGACAGAGGAGGTCACGATGGCTGTAGGGGGAAGATATGAATAACATTTGCGAATGACTAGTCTGAAACATGATTCATAGTATTTTCCAGAAGGGAGTTAGTACCTCATAGAGCTCAATTTTACACTATGCTGCTGCATTCATTTTCAAGCTTCTTCTACATTCTATTAGAGACTTTCATGAGTCATCTTGACATATGTTGTATTGTTCTGGACACCAGTTATTTTGAAGATTGTATGGAATAAAATGCTCTCTCATCACTTCATATTCCTGGAGCTATTGGTAATTCATTTGGTTTGTAATATTTCTTTTTGGAGGGGTTGTAAACTAAAGCCTCAAGGTAATCATGCATGAAATAAAAACAGTAGAAAGAAAATTTTACCCCACAAAATTTCCATTTTCTTTACGCTGAAGGGAGGTTTTCTATTGAGAATTAGAGTGAGAAGTAACAAAGGAGAGAGGAAAGACAAGGATCTCACAGTTAAAGTAATTTTTAGTAGGCATGGAGGGAAAAAGACATAAATTACATGCAGTAAAACCAAAGCAAAAAGGCAGAGTGAAATGAATCACAGAAATAATGTCTGTTCAGAATCTGGAAATTAAAATAACTGTTCTGAATAGACAAGATATGATTCCCAATTGAACAATGAGCTGAAATTCAGGAAGCTTTCAAAAATAAATAAAAGGTAATTACAGTGAAGAATAAAGATGAGTGTACCTTCTCATTTACCAAGCGGACAGTAGTTCTGCAGCCCCTTCCTTATTAAAATGGATTGTTAACTAGACTGCAAGAAGCAAAATGAAATAGATCATAAAGTTGTTCATTTTATTACATTCTCTCAATGAAAATGTATTTTTAAATTAATATATAATATGCAAGATGAAATCTCAACAACATTTGAATTATCATAGAGCTGGGAGAGATTTTGAATTGGCCAACAATTTATTGTTTGGTCCAATGTAAGTTTTTCTCTCAGTGACCCATCATTATACTTCAAGGGCTTGTTAGGAGGCCCCTGTATATCCCTCCCTCATAGACAGTCTCTGACTTTGTGTTAAGTGGTCTCATCTTTGCCAGGTAACTGTAGCTCTACCTTCATTTCTGCAGAGTAACTGAAATAGCCATGAGGTTATTCATCTAAACATATGGGACACAAGCCCTGTTCTCAGTGACTTTTCATACCTGTGAGTTAGTTATTTATTGGTGCTTAACAAACTATTCTGAAACTTAGTGACTTAAAACAATTTGTTGGCTCATAATTCTCCAGTTTGGGCTGGACTGATCAGTTCTTCAGCTCATCTTACCTAAGATCATTCATGGCAGCTGACTAGGTGGATGGTCCGAGATGCCTTACATAATGAGATCTGCCAACTGGGGCACATTGGTTCTCTTCCACATGGCTTTTCCACATTTCTTACATTGAGGTAGCTGCCTTTGAAGAGGACACACTTCAATATGTACGTCCTTATTAAATCTCTGCTTACATCATATTTGCTGATTTTATGGGGCCATTCTTGCATTGTTATAAAGAAATATCTGAGACTAGGTAATTTATAAGAAAAAAGGTTTAATTGGCTCAAGGGTCTACAAGCAGAACCGGAAGTATAATGGTGGCATCTGCTCCTGGGGAGGCCTCAGAAAGCTTACAATCATGGCATAAGGCAAAGGGGGAGCAGGCGTTTCGCAAGGTGGCAGTGGAGCAAGCGAGATGGGGGAAGTGCCACACACTTTTGAACAACCAGATCTCATGAGAGCTCACTCACTATCATGAGGACAATACCAAGGGGATGGTACTAAAACATTCATGAGAAATCTTCCTCCATGATCAAATCACCTTCTACCAGACCACACTTCCAACAATGGGAATTACATCTCAGCATCCAAACTATATCACTGATGTTCCATTGGCCAAAGACACACAAGTCACATGGCCAAACCCAGAGTCAATGTGGGAAAGAAACCACACAAATGTATGATATACCAGAAGTTATGATTCATTCAGGTTATGAATGTAACATTCTACTAAAACTTTCACTTAAGGTTGACCATAAAATACAGATGTCTAAGCCTGGCATTCATAACTCTATATGCTGCTTCCAAGTCCCCTTTCCTTTTGATGTCCCACTGAGTCCCACAGAAATGTTACAATAGCAAAAACAGCCACATGATTCAACTTGAAGATATATTTGCATGCTATGACCAAAATTTTGTCCTTTTTTTTTGGTTCTTGTTCCTGAATTGCACTCTTATGACTAGCTCCTTCCACTTACCCAGAACTCTGATCATCCTTCAGGGCCTGAGTCCTAAATTAACTCTTGTATGAACTCTTCTATTATTGTCCAATAAATGGACATTTTCCCCTTCTCTGAACTTAGTATGAAGCTGGCACAGTGTAGTCGAAAGAACCCAGACTTTGGAATGAGATAGAGTTAGTTTCAAAACCAAACCCTTCCTATTATTAGCTATATAGTGATGGCCACACTACTTTAACTTCCTTAGCTATAAAACAGGTGAAATAATACCTATCTTTTAGGGTTGTTGGGGGGAAGGATTAGGAGAGATAACATGGCAAAGCATCAAGTAGCGTATGACAGTGTGTGGGTCTACCTAGTACTATGAGACAAAGCCCTTACATTTATGACCTTGAGGTTTTGCTTTTTATCCTTTTATTTTGTGAATTATTGTCCATCATAAAATGCGAGTCTTTAAAGATGATAAAAATAAGTGTTTTACTCCATTTTATTGCCCAGGGGTTCCTCTCTACCACTCCGGTATCTAGTGCTTGATCAGTGTTAGTTGAGGTAGAAAAAAGGAAAAAGAAAAGAGGCAAGAAGTATAGTTCCTCTATTTATGAAGGGGAAATTAATAATTACTACTTGGTAATTAGGAGGTTGTTGCAACTACTAAGCTGCTAAGACATACTAAGTATCATTATAGGAAAACATGTTTTAAGCTCTAGTGTGTTTCTATTTGATTAATAATAATATCATGGATTTATATGCTCAGAAATTGTTTAGCCAAGCTTCTCTCTTCATACAGAGTTGCATCCAGTTCATCATGAGAAAACGGAAACCTTAGCACTAGAAAAAGGGAGATATTTTTTTCCGAGAGAAAGCATGGCAAGTCCAAAACCTGGATGGACTCTCATTGCTGCGGTGCTACTAGGAAGATATCGATGGTGGACA
The DNA here is from genome assembly GCF_002776525.5 of Piliocolobus tephrosceles. Lineage (NCBI taxonomy): Eukaryota > Metazoa > Chordata > Mammalia > Primates > Cercopithecidae > Piliocolobus > Piliocolobus tephrosceles. The sequence continues at coordinate 208,844 of NC_045435.1, read as the reverse complement.
TGTGACCTCTATCAGGCCACTGTTAAAACTACTCATTCCCCTCCCCGTTCCCCCGAATCACAGGGATTTGTCTACCAGCCTGATTGCAGCAGTGCCAAGGGGCTACTAGGGAGATAATGGGAGGCAATTAAGCTCACAGGCAGGGAAACTTGGGACAATATGATTTGAGTTGGGAAAAGGGGAACTTGGGTAAATGAGTTTAAAAGTTGCCAATAGAAGAAACTTATCAAAAGAAAATTTTCATGTCTATATAGACTTCTAAGTGTCCTCATTTTTCACAGAACCATATAAAAATTTCTAAACCTATAATTTTACATGATAATAAAAAACTACATTCCTTCCCCAAATCAGAACAAGACAAGGATACCTAATCTCATAAATATTATTCAACATTACTGGAAATTGTAGCCACTGCAATAAGACAATAAAAATGCACACAGATTGGAAAGTAAGAATTAAAACTATATCCACTTACATATTTCATTCTTATCTATATATAAATAAATGACAATTAATTAATTACAAGCTATCAAACCCTAGAACTAATAAGTGAGTTCAGTAAGATCAGAGGATACAGGACCAACACATAAACAGTGAATTTTATTTCTATATGCACACAATGAATTTGTGGAAACTGAAATTAAAAGTACACTATTATTCACAACTGCTTCAAAGAAAACAGAATAGATAAAACATGTACAGAACTTTTATACAAAAATTACAACATAATAAGAAATAATAAAAACTAAATAAATGGAGAGACATGCCATGCCTATGGATTAAAAGGCTCCACATAATAAAGATATCAATCTTTCCTAATATCTATAAGTTTAATAAAATTACTATTAAAATCTCAGCAAGAATTTTTGTCAACATAGATAAGTTTACTCTAAAATTTATATGAAAAGGCACTGCCCCCAAATAGCTAAAACAATAATAATGATAAATAAGTGAAAAGAGTCTCTCTACCCTATAAGAGGGAGGCTTACTCTATAGCTATAGAACTTAAGACAATATGAGATGGGTAGAGAGAGACACACATTAAGCTATGGAACAGAATAGAGAAACCATAAATAAAGTCACACAAATATGTCCAGCTGATTTCTTTTTACCATTTTAACCATTTTTAAGTGTATGATCCACTAATGTTGGCTATATTCACACTGTCATAAAACAGATCTCTAGAAAATTTTTATCATGCAAAACTAAAACTATACGTATTGAACAATTCCCCATTTCCCCATCCCAACAGCTCATGGCAACAATAATTCTACTTTCTGTTTCTATGAGTTTGATTACTTTAGATACCTAATATAAGCAGAATTATACAGTATCCTTTTTGTGACTGGCTTATTTTACTTAGCAAAATGCCTTCAAGATTCATCCCTTTTGTAGCAAGTGATGGGATTTCCTTCTTTCATAAGGCTGAACAATATTCCTTTGGATGTATAGACCTCATTTTCTTTGTCCACATAGCCATCAGTGTACATTTGGGTTGCTTCCATTTCTTGGCTATTGTGAATAATTCTACAGCAAACATGAGTGTGTAAATAGCTCAAAGATACCCTACTTTCAATTATTTTGGATATATACCCAGAAGAGGGATTACTGAATTATATGGTAATTGTATTTCTAATTTTTTAAAGAAACTCTATACTGATTTTCACAGCAGCTGCACCATTTTGCATTCCTACCAACAGTACACAGGGGTTCTTGTTTCCCCATATTCTCACCCACACTTGTTATTTTCTGTTTTTTGATAGTAGTCATACTAATAAATGTGGAGTAATATCCCACTGTAGTTTTGATTTGTATTTCTCCAATGATTAAGTGATATTGAGCATCTTTTAATGTTTCTGGGCCATTTGTATAACTTTTTTGGAGAAATGTGTGTTTAAGTCCTTCACCCATTTGTTAATTGTTCCTGTTGCTCTTAAGTTGTTCAAGTCCTTTTTATATTCTGAATATCAACCTGTTATCAGATATATGATTTTCAAATATTTTCTTCTACCCTGTAGGTTGCCTTTTCACTCTGTCATTGTTTCCTTTGATGTGCAGATGATTTTAGGTTTGATGTAGTACCACTTGCCTATTGTTGCTTTTGTTGCTTGTTCATTTGGTGTCACATATAAAAGCCCATTGCCAAATCCAATGCCACGAAGTTTTCCCCTATGTTTTCTTCTAGGTGTTTCACAGTTTTAGAACTTGCGTTTAGGTCTTTAATCCATTTTGAGTTAGTTTTTGTATATGATGGCATGCAATGGTCCCATTTCATTCTTTTCCATGTTAATATCCAGTTTTCTCAACACCATTTGTTGAAGAGAGTGTTCATTCCCTAATGTGTAATCTTGAAATATTTGCCCAAGATTATCTAACTATATGTATGAGGGTTTACTTCTAACCTTTCTCTTCTGCTCTATTGATCTATATGTATATCTTTATGGCACTATTACACTGTTTTAATTACTGTAGCTTTATAATATATTTTAAAATTGGGAAGTATGACGCTTGCAACTTACTTTTTCTTTTCAAGACGATTTTGGCTATTTGGTGTTCCTTGAAATTCCATTTGAATTGTAGCACAATTTTTTCTATTTCTGCAAAAAAAAAAAAAAAAAAAAAAAATGCCATTGGGATTTTTATAGGAAATACACTGAATCTGTAGTATTCACTTTGGGTAGTATGGACATTTTAGCTGTACTGAGTCTTCTGATCTTTAAGCACAGAATGCCTTTCCATTTATTTGTGTCTCCTTTAATTTTGTTCAGCAATGTTTTGTAGTTTTCAGTGTACAAGTTTTTCAACTTCTTAAGTTTGTTTCTAAGTATTTTTGGATATTACTGTAAATAGGTTTGTTATTTTAATTTTCTTTTTAGATTGTTCATTGTTAGCGTATTAAAATGTAACAGATTTTTGTATGTTAATTTTGTGTCATTTGCTGAATTTATTAATTCTAATATGATTTTTCCCAGAATCTTTAGGATTTTCTGCATATAAAATCATGTCATCTGCAGGCAGAGATCATTTTACTACTTTCTCAGTTTAGATATTCTTCATTTCTTTTTATCACCAAATTGCTTTGACTAGAACTTTAAATACTACATTGATTAGAAGTGGTAAGAGTGGGCATCCTTACCTTGATCCTTATGTTAGAGAAAAAGCTTTCAGTTTTTTGTCATTGAATATGATGCTAGCTACAGGGTTTCATACATGGCTTCTGCAGTGTTGAGGTGGTTTTCTTATATTCGTAGTTTGCTGAGTGTGTGTGTGTGTGTGTGTGTTTTCATCATACACTGATGTTGAATTTTGTCAAATGTGTTTTCTGCATCAGTTGAGATAATCACATGGTTTTTTGTCCTTCATTCTGTTAATGTTGTCTCTTATGTTGATTGATTTTTATATGTTGAACCACCCTTGCATTCTAATAGTAAATCTTATTTGTTAGTTGTACATAATTCTTTTAATGTGTTATTGAATTTCGGCAGGGTTTTTGCATCATTATTCATTGGAGATATTGGTCTGTAGTTTTATTTTCTTGTAGCATCTTTGTCAGGCTTTGGTATCAGGATCAGGGTAGTGCTGGTCTCATAAAATGAAATTGGAAGTGTTCCCTCCTTTTCAAATTTTTGGAAGAGTTTGAGGAGAATTGGTGTTAATCCTTCTTTAAATGTTTGGTAGAATTATCTAGTGAAGTTGTCTGATTCTGAGCTTTTTGTTGCTCAGAGGTTTTTGATTATTGGTTCAGTTACCTTGTAAGGTCTGTTTATATTTTTTATTTCTTCATAAGTCAGTCTTGGTAAGTTATACATTTCTAGGAATTTATTAATTTCTTAAAAACTATCCAATTTGTTGGCATATCATTGTTCATAGCTGTCTCTTAGGATCCTTTTAATATATGTGTCATCAGTTTTAATGTCCCCTTTTTCACTTCTTACTTTAGGTATTTAAGTACTATTTCTTTCTTATTGTAGCTAAAAATTTGTCAATTTTGTTTATCTTTCAGAAAAAAAAAAAAAACTCTTACTGTTGTTGATTTTTTTGTGTTGTGTTTCTATATTTTATTTTGTTTACTTCTGGTCTAATTTTTGATATTTTCTTCCTTCTACTAACTTTGGGTTTAGTTAGTTCCTTTTCTAGTTCCTTGAGATGTAAAGTTAGGCAGTTGATTTTAAATCTTTCTCTTTTTTTAATATAAGCATTTGCCACTATAAACTTAACTTTTGGCATGGTTTTCATTGCATCCCATAAGTTTTGTTTTGTATGTTGTGTCTTTATTTTCATTTGTCTCAAGATATTTTCAAATATTCCTTGTAATTTATTCTTTACTGATAGTTTCCTTAAGAATGTATTTTTTAATTTTCATATATTTGTTAATTTTCAATTTTCCTTCTGAGATTGATTTTTAGATTCATTGTTGTTAGAAAATATACTTAGTGTTATTTCAATCTTCTTAAATTTGTGAAGACTTGTTTTGTGGCCTAATGTGTGTTCTATATTATACAATATTTCGTGTGCACCTGAAAAGAATGTGTATTTTGCTTGTTGAGTACAGTGATCTGCGTATATCTATCAAGTCTAGAGAGTGAGGTATCAAAGCCTCCTCCATTGTTTTACCATCTATTCTGTTAATGTTCCCTTCATGTATTTAGGAGCTCTAATGTTAGGTGCATATTTATTTATAATTGTTATATCTTCCTGATAAATGGATCTTTTGTCATTATGTAAGGTCCTTCTTTGGCTATTGTGATAGTTTTTTACCTAAAATCTGTTTTGTCTCATATAAGTATAGCCACCCCTGCTCTTTTTTGATTAACATTTGCATACAATACTGTTATCCATGTTTTCACTTTCAGCCTGTGTTTGTCCTTAGATCTAAAGTGAACTTCTTAAAGACACAATATAGATGGATCTTACTGTAGTTGATTTTTAATCCATTCACCCTATCTATGTCTTTTGATTGAAGAATTTAATTCATTTACATTTAAAGTAATTGCTAATCAGAACAGATTTACTATTGACATTGCATTTTTAGTTGCATTTCTTACAGCTATTTTTCTTTATTTTCTTCTCTTGTGGCCTTTCTTTGTGTTGCACTGATTTTTTGTTTGTTTGTTTTTTTGTTATTTGATTCTATTCCTTTCTCAATTTCTTTTGTGTATCTTCTATAGGTATTTTTTCTGGGCTTATCATGGGGTTGATATAAAACATCTTAAAATTATGACTGTCTTAAACTGAGAATAACTGAATTTTAATTGAATCAACAAACTCTACTCTTTTGCTTTGTACCCCTTATACATTACATAATTGTTGCAAGTTGCATTTTTTTATATTGTATATTTATTAACATAGATATACAGTTATTTTTCATGTCTGTCTTTTAAATTCTATGTCAGAATTTAAACTGATTTATGATCAACATTACAACAATACAGGATTCTAGATTTGTCTAAAAATTTACCTTTACCAGAAAGCTTTGTATTTTTATGTTTATGTGCCTTCATGTTGTTGTCTAGAATTCTTCCATTTCAACTTGAAGAATTTATTTTTGTATTTTTTATAAGGCAAGTCAAGTGGTAATGAGTTCTCTTATCTTTTGTTTATCTAGGAAACTTTTCGTTTCTCCGTAACTTTTTTTTTTTTTTTTTTTTGAGACGGAGTCTCGCTCTGTCGCCCAGGCTGGAGTGCAGTGGCCGGATCTCAGCTCACTGCAAGCCCCGCCTCCCGGTTCACGCCATTCTCCTGCCTCAGCCTCCGGAGTAGCTGGGACTACAGGCACCCGCCACCTCGCCCAGCTAGCTTTTTGTATTTTTTAGTAGAGACGGGGTTTCACTGGGTTAGCCAGGATGGTCTTGATCTCCTGACCTCGTGATCCGCCCGTCTCGGCCTCCCAAAGTGCTGGGATTACAGGCTTGAGCCACCGCATCCGGCCTCCATAATTTTTAAAGTACAGTTTTGTTAGATTCGGCGTTCTTAATTGGCAGGTTTTTTCTTTCAGAACTTTGGATCTATTATCCTATTCCTTGTGGCCCACAAGTTTTCTACTGAGAAATTTGTGATACTATTATGGAAACTCTCTTGTACATGATGAGTCACTTTTCTCTAACTGCTTTCAAGATTCTCTCTTCTAATCATCAAGAAAATGAAAATTAAAACCACAATGAGATATTATCTCACTCATATTAGGAAGACTATTATCAAAAAGACAAAAGATAAAACATCTTGGTGAGGTTCGATGTGGGGAAAAGGTAACCCTTGTACACTGTTGGAAGGAATGTAAATTAGTACAGCAATTGTGAAAAACAGTATAGAAAATTCCTCAAAAAATTAAAATTAGAACTATCATATAATCCAGAAATCCCACTATAGGGGGTATGTATTTAAAGGATATGGAATCAGTATGTTGAAGAGATATCTGTACTCCCATGTTCATTGCAGCATTATTTACAATAGCCAAGATATGGAATCAACTTGTCTCTTTCGATGGATGAGCAAATAAAGAAAATGTGGTATATATACACTACAGAATGCTATTAAGTTTTCAAAATAAAGAAATTCTGTCATTTGCAACATGAGTAAACCTAGGGAACATTATGTTAAGTGAAATAAGCTAGGTGCAGAAAGACAAATACTTTGTGATCTCACTTATATGGGGAATCATAGAAAGAGAGAGTAAAGTGATGGTTAACAGAAACTGGGAATTGGAGAGATATTGGTCAAATCACATAAAGTTTCAATTAGAAAGAATATGCTCGAGAGTTCTACTGTACATCACAGGACTTATAGTCCATAACAATATATTGCTAAGAGAGGAGATTTTAAGTGTTCTTACCACACACAAAAGATATGTGATGTAATGCATATGTCAACTAACTTGATTAAACATTCCACAAGGCACACATATATAAAACATCATGTTGTACATCATAAATATGTACAATTTTCACTTTTCAGTTACATAAACAAGTAAGATTCTTTCTGTCTGACTTTAGACAATTTTGTTATATCTTGCTGTTGGCATCTTTGAGTTTATTTTATTTGAAATTTGTTGAGATACTTAAACTTTTATGCCAATTTTCTCCCTGAAATTTGAAACTTCTAGGCTATTACTTCTTCAAATAGACTTTCTGCTGATTTTTCTCTCTCTTCTTCTGAGATTGCCATAATGTATATATTGGTCCACTTGATGGTGTCTCATACGTTCCTCAGACTCTTTTCACCTTTCTTCATTCTTTTTTTCTTTTTTATTATCCACCTCAATAATTTTAAATAATCTATCTTCAAGTTCACTGATTCTTTTCTTCTGCTTTATCAAATCTTCTATTGAAAATCTTTAGTGAATTTATCAATTCATTTATTCCATTCTTCACTCCAGAATTTCAGCTTGATTCTTTTTTACTCTTTCTATCTCTTTGTTGATATTCCCATTTTGTTCATGCATCATTTTTTTCTGATTTGGGTAATTGTATCTATGAGTTATCTTTTACTTCATTAAACATCCTTAAGACAGTTATTTTGAATTCTTTGTCAAGTAATGATGGATATCCATTTCTTCAAGGCTAGTTTCTGAAGATCTAGTTTGCTCCTTTAATTGGGGTCTTATTTCTTGTTTCTTTGTATGCTTTGCGACCTTTTTTTAATTTTGAGTATTTTTTAAAAAAAGACTACCTCTCCCAGTCGTTACTGATTGACTTCATTCAGGGAAGGCATTCATCAGCCAGTGCAAACTAAGATTCTGGGGACTTCTCAAACCTTTTCTGGAGAGATGCCTTATCTGGGCTTATGAAAGTAACTTCCCAGTTAAAAAGGTTTTTCTCCATTTTTTTTCCGGGAGTTCAACATCTGTTGCTCCCTGTGATGTCTTTGCATAGTAACACTGTCTCTCCAATGCTTCAAAAAGCTGATTCCCTCACCTTTGTGAACTTAGCAGCCCCAAGGCATCCAAATTCTGCCAGCTCTCATCAGGACTTTGTATCAGCTGAGACAGAAAGCAACCCCTCAGATAGCCCCCCAAAAGTCAGAACATTGAATGCACATTTTATTCTTCTTTTTCCTTTCTAAGGGAGAAGTCACAAGTTGACACTTTTCTTCCAATCAGACCATGATGTGCCAGCCAGGGAGAGGGGATATAGCAAGTAAATGCAACAAACTTTCTTACCTGCTTGGATGTAGTTTTTATTGGCTTTGTACCCACCTGGGGTCTGCAATCTATTGAATGGTTTCCGGAGTTTTCAAAAAGGCAATTGGGTCCACATATTGTTGTTTAGTTAGTGTCTCGAGGTAGGAAAGAGAGACTAGAGCTTTCTACCATCACTCTGGTCAACTTTGTCAACATTTTAGCTCACTTAGGCTTAGGCTTTATCTCACTGATTGTTGTCTCTAACCTTCTGCCCAAATGACTTTTGACAAAGGTTAAACAGCAACTTAATGGAGTTTTCAACAAATATTCCTATAACATCTTTAGGGGAAAAAGAAGCCTTCCCCTAAAGTTTACACTTGATTTAAAAATTAATAAGAATGAATCATGGATCTAAATGTAAAACTCCATAAAACTTTTAGAAAAAGAAAGAAAACAGAAAATCTTCAGGATCTGGGCCTAGGCAAAGAGCTCTTAGACTTGATATCAAAAGCACAAATAATTGATAAATTAGACCTCCTCAAAATTTTGCTCTGCAAAAGATCCCATGAAAAGGAAAAATAGAAGCTACAGGTTGGAAGTAAGTATTTGCAAACAATATATCCTACATAACGAATATCTAGAATATGTAAAAAAACTCTCAATATTCAACAGTTAAAATCAAAAGACATAAGGATACATTTAACTGAAGAGAATATACAGATGGTAAAAAGGCACATGAAAAGATGTTCAACATCATTAACCATTAGAGAAATGCAAATTAAAACCTCAATGAGGTATCACTACATAACTATTAGAATGGCTAACATAAAAAATAGTGAAACAACAAATACTGGTAAAGACACAGAGAAACTAGATCACTCATACATTCCTGGTGGGAGTAGAAAATGGTATAGCTACTCTGCAAAGTAATTTGAAAGTTTCTTATAAAATTAACATGCATTACTATATAATCCAGCAATTGTATGCTTGGTCATTTATTCCAGAGATATGAAAACTTATTCATACAAAAACCTATACACAAATGTTTATGACAGCTTATTTTTAACAGATAAAAACTGGAAACACTTAAACATCTTTCAATAAATGTGTGGTTAAACAGCGTTACATCATTATCCTGGAACACTATGCAGTAACAAAAAACAAACTATTGATATACACAATGGTCTGGGTGAATCTCCAGAGAATTACACTGAGTTTGAAAATCCAGTCTCCAAAGGTTACATACTATATGATTACATTTATAAAACATTTTTGAAATGACAAAATAATAAATGTAATAGAGATTAGTGGTTGCCAGGGGTTAGGAGGTTAGGAGTCAGTGTCCTAATAAGAGGACAGAAAAAAGATTCTTGTAAAGGAATTGTTTTATACTAATATCTTATCAATGTTAATATTCTGGTTGTGATTTTGTACTCTAACCTGCAAGATATTATTATTGGATAAACTCTGTAAAATTTTCAGAGGATATTTCTGTATTATTTCTTACACTATATGTGACTCTACCATTATTTCAAAATAAAAAGGTTACTTTAAAAAAATCACTAGGGAAGCAAGTATAGTAGTTGAGGGTTTCTATACACTGAATGCTTGTGTCATCCCCAAATTCATTTATTGAAACCTAATTCCTAATGTAATTGTATTCAGAGATGGAGTCTTTGAAAGGTGATTTGGTCATGAATCCAGAGCCCTCATAAATAGAATTAGGGCCATGATTAAAAAGACTCCAAAGAGTGCCCTGGTTTTTTCACCACATAAAGACACAGTCAGAAGACGGCCATCTATGAATCAGGAAGTGGGTTCTTACAAGATATGGAATCTGCCAGTGTCTTGATCTTGGACTTCCCAGCCTCTAAAACTATTTGAAACAAATTATTGTCTTTTATACACCACCAGTATTTTGTTTATAGCAGCCTGAATGGACTAAGACAAGAGTAGAGAGTTTGTTGTCAGACGAAACAAATTTGCAGTCCCAATTCCATCATTAATAGCTGTTTCACTTTGGGCAATGTCTTAACTTCCCTGAAACTCTAATCCTTTGTCTATCAAATGGGGTTAATAACCGCATCTATCCCACAAGTGTATGGCAAGGACTCAATGAATTAAGGCATAGGAAGCCTTATCCCAGAGCTGGTCACATGGTAAGTACTCCATAGAATACCAGTCTTAATTATTATTGCACAGCTCCTCTCTCTCAATGTGGTTCATAGTCAGCAAACATCGTTTTAGGTTCACAGGAGAAATAACAAGAGATAAAAATTGGAAGACTGAGCTTTACATTGAAACTGTGTAAAGATTTAGTGTAGAATATCTCAGATGCATACATTATAATGAGACACAAATGCATTTATTATCAAACTAAGCAACTTTATGAACTAGAAACAAAACCACTGCCCAGGTTTATGTATCTTCTTTTTTTATGAAACAAAGTTCCAATCATACAGCCTGAGTGAAAGCTTGAATGAGCATTAAACGGAAACATAAAAGTGATGAAGATAATTCCTCACTAGTTTTCTCAATTGTTAATGATACTAAGCAAAATTAATTAAAGTATTTTTAAGATGACCTTTTGCTAGGAAAAATTTTTTTGAGATATTCACACTTCCGTGAGAATTGAATTTTCCAGGTTTGTATGTTGTGTGTTGCTTTCATTTGGGGAGAAATCTTTTCAAAATCAAGAGAGGATGTAATGGCATGTAGACCATCTTTTCCAGAATAGTAGTGGAAAGAGATAAGGCAAGCAACTGAAGACTCTTAAAAAATGTAAATTTGTTCTAGCAATTATTTTTATCTTCTTTCCTACCAAACAGCTAACCATCAACCAAATAGACTGATCAGCAGTTTGCATGTTTATTCTGCTCTGATTTATTTCATCAGTGTATCACCTATTGATAAAAAGAAGAGAAGAAACACTCTTGGTAAGGGTAAATTTTAAACTGTCTATAGTATCCAGATTATCTTGATAACATTTGTACTTTGAAGCATAATGAATTCCAGAATTTATGAAACCCAAATTAAACTATGAATTACAGAATAAAAGAACACCGCATAACATGGAGAATATTATTTTTTAATGAGATTCTACTATTAGTGTGGATGAAGTTATTACCCTAGTGCAACAGAAAGAACATGGACATTAAAACTGACAAAATGTAGTCAAAACTCAAGCACTACCACTTACTAGCTGCATGACTTAAGGTATTACCAACCTAACTTGCCTTTTTTTTTTTTCCATTTGTGAAATTGGGGTTAAAGTAACTATCTTACTGGTAGCTGTGGAATCAAGTGAAATCATGTGGATTATGTGACTACCTCGGTGCCTAGATTACAGTAGGAGCTAACGTTAGTGTTAAGTCCTTTCCTTCTTCACCCTTGTATCTTTTGATTCTCTTGTGTTGTGGCTCATTATTATGCTCAAGTTATCCCCAGCTTTTGATAATGAAATTTATTCTCCAAGACTGAACCCTGACATTTCATAATAATACTTAAGGAACATGTGATGTCTATCAAGCATAGATACTCCATTTCCAGGTTATGGTTGACAAGTAAATCCTTCTGAATTAAATGCAACTCACACATACCAAAGCAGACATAATGTTCATTCTTTGGAATATTAATAAATAGAGAGGGATAGGTAAAGAAAATGGAAGTTGGAAAAGTGCTTATAATCACTGACAATAGGTACTTGGTAGATCTGTGGGTTCATTCTCATGATCTTAAAGTAAATTATCTCCCCTATAAGCTTAAGCAAAATTTCCTGACTAATGAAGTGAAGCTCAGAAGTCTACTTTTAACATAGTTTCAGCCACCAAAAAATTCAGAATAATGGGAGCAGTAAAGCAGTTGTCTCCTTGAAAGACAGAAGGGAAGTAGTAGCTATAGATCAAGAAGCAAGAATCTGGGTTTAAGCCAAGGTTGGAGGCTCTGCTGATTCCTTATCCATTTTGCCCTCATTTTTGTATTTTTTTATGACTGGATAGAAGCAAAATATCATTTTAGATGTATTCTGATATACGACCAAACACTAATAATGTACATGACACAGTACAGAGTCAGAAAACTCTAATCCATTTATAAGTTTCTGGTTGTTTGTTCATCACAGTGTATATGGTAGATTTGTTACAACAATGACTTTCAATGAATGACATCTCTCTATGTCCCCACCTCTTTGCAATGGGACTTGCCATTCCTCTCATCAAGAGTTAGTCTATTTCCCCATTATTTGAAACTGAGCTGGCCTTGTGACTTGCTTTGACCAATAGAAAGTGGTGAAATTATTGTTTGTGACTTCCAGGACCAAGCTTGGAGATGCTTTCCAGCTTCTGCTTTGATTTTCTTGGAACACTTTTGCTGTCACGTAAAGACATATTTTCATATGGAAAATGAAATATGCACATTGAGTGTGATTCTCAGCATTATGTTTGACAAAACTGAAAACATTTGGAAGTCTCTTAAGGGATCTTAATATCAAGAGATTTTCCACCTGACTGAAATTTTGCATATTAAATTACACTCAATGTATTTTGCATCTTCACTGAGTAAAGCAAAAAGTGGAAGAGTACTATTCTTATTGCAAACTCAAAGATACCAGATGAATATAAAATTCAAGTATTAAATACTCACATATAACTTGCTGCTTAAATACCTTTTTGTGATCCTCACTTGGGTATTCAAGGATGCTTCTGCCAGTTTCAAATATGAATTCACATGTAGCTCTGGGCTTCAAAGAATGAAATAAAACAATAATTTCAATTTTATAAGTCCTTGGAGTGAAAACAACTGAGATGTAGCTTTTCTTTGGCTGTTGTGTGTTCCAATCCCTGAAGGCCAATTACGTTCTTTCAAAGCCCCAGCAAGGGCTTGAAGGTTAATTAAAATGTGTGATTTTTTTAAAACGAAGAAAAACCAAACTGAGAATAATATATAGTGCACATACTCCACAAGCTGCCTTGAAATCAACATTTAATTAACCAGCAGTGAGCTGCAGCACCTGTTTTCTTCTCCATTTCTGTACAAACACTGTGGGTGCCAGCACCAAAGTCTCCATAGCTGATGTTTGCAAAGACTCCTCTCAGTCTATTTCCTCCCCTTAGAGAGGACTCTGCTTTTTGGTGACTTTATCATTGCACCATCCTAATACTTTCTCCAATAAATAGATTCTTCCCCACTATCCCTCCTCCAAAACTCCAAAGAGAATTTTTTCTTATACCTCCTATCAACCTTCCACACACAACTTACCCATATATGCTCTGCTTTTCGTGGTTGCAGCTACTTGGTAAATTACCAAATGGCCTGTGATATGCTAACTGTCTCTGGAAACACCTGCATTTTAACTGAAGGTCCCATAGGATTGTAAAGTCCACCAGTAGCAAGTGTGGCAGCCAGCCTCAAAGATGACCCCATTGACTTCTGCTTTCTGATATTCACACCTTTGTAAAATCCCTTCCTGAATTTTATGAGGGTTTATCTGGGTGGCCAATAACATGACAGAAATAATGGTGTACCACTTCCAAGATTAGGGTTTTTTAAAATTCCATTTTATCCCCCCTCCCCTGCCCCCCACACCCCCTTGTTACTTGCTACGTGCTCTGGGGAAAGCCATACTTCTGATAGGTCTATGGAGAAGCCTCCACAGCAAAGAACTGAAATTCAAGTGCATAATCTTGGAAATAGTTCCTTCAGCTCATTAAGCCTTCAGAGACTGCAGACTTGATCAATTCCTTGGCTGCGGCTTCATAAGAGATTCTAATCCAGAACTACCCAGCTGAGTCCCTCCCAGATTCATAACCTACAGAAACTGTGAAATAAACCTTTTGCTGTTTTAAGCCACTAAATTTTGAGGTAACTTGTTATGCAGCAATAGATAACTAATATAGAAAGTTTGGGTCTTTCTCACATGATGGAGCCATTTAGCAGCTCACTGAGGTGACCTGCTGCAGTAGCGCAAGCTGTGCCCTCTCTTCTGGGTGATTCTAGGAAGGAAAGAGAAGGAAAGCAGGCATTTAAGGAAATGTACCACATGGTGTGTGGGGACCAACAGGAAAGTGTTGCTGGGCAGACTCATCTAGGACTGGAGAAGGGAAAAGAAGGTTGACTGTTCAGGGGTCCAGGGATTTTCCCTTGTAAGGTGTGACTTTGAAGTCTCCTCTTTTCCACCCTTTCTCTCTTCCTCAAGCCTCAGCCACTCTCAGGCTGTAGATAGACCAAGTGTTGCTGTCAATCTGTTTAAGATTGCCCGTCTCATATAATCTCTGCTAAGGTGTGCGTCTCTTTTCTTTCTCTGAAGGTATTCTTAAAGGTCCAACAAGATAACAAATAAATCCCGTGGTGCTCTTGGACTTGGTCAAGCCCACAGTAGATGCCCTAGTGTTTGTGTTTGAGAAACAATTTGCTACAGTTTGAAAAGCATGTTTTGGCACCAGATGCCTCTGAGTCCAAATGTAGCCTCTGCAATTTAATAGCAGTGTTAGGTGGGTTCTTCTGAACCTTGGTTTACTCATCTATAAAATGGGAATAATATCTAGCTCATTAGCTTGTTAAGTTCATTAAGTGGTATAATATACATATATCTTCAAAGACAGTTTCTGGCATCCAGAAAAAGCTTGCCAAATACCAGTATACTTTCCTTCTATTCTCCCATCTGAATTATTCAAAGTAACGCTAATAATCGACAGAGATTTAGATCAAGGTTGGCCGGGTGCAGTGGCTCATGTCTGTAATCCCAGCACTTTGGGAGGCAGAGGCGGGCAGATCACTTGAGGTCGGGAGTTCGAGACTAGACTGACCAACACGGAGAAACCCCATCTCTACTAAAAATACAAAATTAGTTGGGTGTGGTGGTGCATGCCTGTAATCCCAGCTACTCGGGAGGCTGAGGCAGGAGAATCGCCTGAACCTGGGAGGCGGAGGTTGTGGTTAGCCAAGATTACACCACTGCACTCCAGCCTGGGAAACAAGAGTGAAACTCCATCTCAAAAAAAAAAAAAAAAAAGAAAAAAAAAAAAAAAGAACTTCAAGGTTTACTGTGTGATTCAAGAGGGAGTAAAGATATGTTATGACCCATTTGGATGTGCAGTAACTTGCAAAGAAAGAGGAAATCAATTTTATATCCCAACTTGTATGTTACTTGTGCTCTACCACCAGATAGTACTTAAAATATATACAGTTCAGATAAGTCTGTACAAGTTATGTAAGTCACAGATGAAGCATGGATGGATTTTTAACTGTTACTTTTATAACAAGAATAATCTCTATTAAAAATACTTAGAGGTGAAAGGCAACTCAAAGTCTTGACCACCTTTTAGAGACAGATGGTAAATAAATGCCTAGATTCAAATCCCAGTTCTGCCCCTAATGAACTATATGACCTTGGGCAACAAACTCTCTGAACCTCAGTCCCTTTACCTCTAAAATGGGAATAATGCTCATACCTGACTTCAAGGGTTGTTGTGAGAATTAGATAGATAGATGATAGATAGATAGATAGATAGATAGATAGATAGATAGATAGATAGATAGATAGATATGTAAATTGCTTATACCAATGTCTGATAATGACTAAATATAAGAAGTCACTTTTAAGTGTCCCTTGAGCTCTAGGTTGAAATTTTAGAGACAGGGAATTCAGGGCCCTGAAAGACAGACCTTTCATTGTTGGACAATGCCAGTGCTGCCCTGTGGGTCAAAATAAAGCAAGGCTACTCTTTATCCAGCAAGGCAGACCTCCTGATAATCAGGAGCAACTAGGTCCTTTCTGTCTTGTGCCTCTTACCATGAAGGGTTTCTAGATCCTCCATTCTCTGGCTGCTCTCCTCTAGTTGCTCCCGGTGTGCCAATTATCTTTCTGGTGTGTTGCATGCAGAATTAATGCAGTGCCCCAGACGTGACAGGGTAAAATGAGACTAGGGTTTCCACTAACAAGGAATAACTTGTACTTTAGTAACACCCTCTCAATGTGTTCATTTTGTTGTTGTTGTCTTGTTTGTTTATATATAAGATTAAGCTTATTTTGTACTGAATGTAGGTGTTTGTCTCTTGAGTTTTACCTTATTGGTTTGATTTCAGCCTTCTGTCCATTCTATCTTACTAACAGCACTTTGAATTCTATTTTTCCCAATTTTGTGTCAGCCACAAAGCTACAAAGCAGACAAGTTTTCACTCAAGTCATGGGGAAAATAACATTTTCTTAAATTGCTGATAGTGGCTGGGAGTGAAAGGGAGCCAGGAATTGCTCTATCTCAGTGAATTGAAGAGAATGAGGGTGTTGGGCATTTTTGAACCCAACTATCCGTGTATGATGTGGCCCAGAGTGATATAATCTCTATAAGCCAAGAAACGCCGTTGATCAATAGCAAAATGAATGAATGAATAAATTGTTAGGAAGGCGCTTGGAGGAAGAAATACTCAGGCTAAAATTTACACAGAGCCAGGAATGACCAATATCAGATACTCCTTGAGAAATGTTTTATGGGAAGAAGGTGACTTGATTCCTTAACAGGGCAGGGGGAAAAACATCATACAAAAGAAGATAACTGAAAACATTCAATAGAAGTTTTGGTTATTTCACAATTCACTGGGCTCTACTAATACAAGCAAGACTTTTCTAGAAACCTTGGAAGTTTATTATTATTATTATTATTATTTTATTAATTATTATTATTATTTTGAGACAGAGTCTTTCTCTGTCCAGTGGCACCATGTTGGCTCACTGCAAGCTCCGCCTCCCAGGTTCACGCCATTCCCCTGCCTCAGCCTCCAGAGAAGCTGGGACTATAGGTGCCCGCCACCAGGTCCGGCTAATTTTTTGTATTTTTAGTAGAGACGGGGTTTCACCGTGTTAGTCAGGATGGTCTCAATCTCCTGACCTCATGATCCGCCCGCCTTGGCCTCCGAAAGTGCTGGGATTACAGGCGTGAGTCACCGCGCCCAGCCAGGCTTTTAAAAAAAATTCGTAATAGATATAGACTTCAGGTCACATAATTTAGGTCTTCTGTATATGCAGATAACTATGTTGATGTAAAATGCATAGATTTTTTCCCTTAAGGAATTTGCTTTAGAAGTAAACACAGGGAATGAATACATGTAAGTAGAACACAGGAATATTAAACACAAGAAGCAGCTATGGGAGACAAAAAGAAAGAAAAACGGAAAGAAAACCAAAATATTATTGAGAGTGCATTGTGTACTGAGTACTTTCCATACATGATCTCTTTTATTCTTCTGCAAGATTTTTCAGTGTAAATAACCCATTTTTTTAATAGAGGCCAAAACTGATGCTAAATGAGTTTAAATAATTTTCTCAAGGCACACAGGTAATAAGAAGCTGAATATGACTCAAACCACGTTTGGGTGTCTCCACATCCTACACTCCTTTAATGCAACACATTGTCTCTTTGGTTTATAGTCTATTTGGAGAGAATAGAGATATACATATGTAAACTGAACAAAACAAATTATACCAGAGAAAATTGAATGGACAAATTGATGATTCATAATATTGATAATCTCATAATATAGATTGAAAATAGTTTTGGAGTTCAAAAGCAAAGAAAACCAAAGAAGTCTAGAGATGTCAGAGAAGGTAGCTTTGCAGAAAAATTAACCATATTTTGTTAAGCCTTGAAGGATGGGGATAGAATTTGACTGGGGGTCAGGGGCTGAGAAAGCATAGGCCATTTTAGGAAGAAAAGAATAGTGATTTCTTAAGAAAATTTGTTAAGACCTAATATGAAGCATGATACAGAATGTAAAGGATAAAGAAGTATAGTGGTGTAACCACTGGAAAGGGTGAAAGGAAATAAGAGAGAAAGATGCTTTTAGGTGAAAGACAATAGATTTTTTTTTAATTGTTGAATCTAGGGTAACAGTGAATCGTACAAACTAAAAATCAGTAAAATAAACACAATAAAGTTGATGAGAAAATAGGGCTTGGGGTAGAGACCTGAGAGGTACTTCAACATTGAGATACTAATTGAATTTAAGGATCTTATTGATAAAGATAGGAGCATAGGACAAGAGACAGAGTATTGCTGAAAATCCAGTTTCATAATTAAAGGATCTAGTGAAAGGTCATCAGAAACCTAGGAAGAGACTCAGAATGATGCAGAGACACAAAAGCCAAAGTAGAAGAGTGTGTCAGATGTGACAGACTGAAGGAATGGCTTCAACTCTCCGCCACTACCTACATCTACACTTTTACCATGACAATGGTTGTAGTGCTCCAACCTTAAACTTTGGGTTTATCCGTATGACTTGTTTTGATCAATACCATGTGTGAAGAAGTGATTGTGCTAGCTCCATGCCTAGCCTTGCAAGGCTTTACATGTTTCCACTCAGCTTTTCTATCTCTACTATTTCAATGAGAAGAACATGCCCCAACTTGCTTGTTGGTCATAAAAAGTGGACATGCAGAAGAGCCTCCCTGGATGGCATTAACGTAAAGCAAAGCCACCCCAGCAGCCATGAGCTGAAGCAAGAGCCACCACAGAAATGTATCCCATATCAAGCAAATCCCAAGCAACCTACAAAAGGAGTGAGCAGTAATGTGTGGTTGCTGTTTCATGTCACTGAGTTTGAGGTTGGTGTGCAATACAGTTACACTAAGCCTTAGGGTAGTCGACTTTGGCAAATATGTGAGAAATGACATACAGAAAAGACTACTAAGTTTGTAAACAGGATAGTCACTATAGAGCTTAGAGAATGAATGATGGTGCTTTAGGAAAGTAGCAAGTGCAAAAACTAGATTTCAAAGAATTAAGCACAGCAGAAGTGTCCAAGAAATAAAGTCATAAAAAGAGATCACATCATTGAGAAACTTTGAGGTTAAAATGAACAAGAACATGGTTAGTATCATATACTATTGGAAGTGTCTTAACGTAGAGGAAGCAGTCTTTGTGGGGGAGGTGAATGGCTCAGGGAGGCTAATGATGGCATAGCAGAGAAGGGTCCTCAGAAATCAAATAGGAATAGAATACAACACAGAGAATAAAATCAGTGACTTGTGCAATCACCAAGGCAATATAATAAAGAAACTGAAGTCAGGCAGTGTCAATAGGCCTCATTTCATGAAGGAGGTTTTTTTTTCAGGAAAAGTATCCAACTCTGTTGATTGCCAATTACAAAAGTGTAAAAGAGTATCATATGCTTGTCTGAAATTTCTGTTGTCCTTACATTGAATAGGACCCTGAAGAATCAAATGTGTAATCAAGACACACATTCAAAGAGTTATAATGCAGTTTTTGTGATGAGAGAAGGAAATTGACATGCTCTATAAAATTCAAGTCCATTGCTTTGATTTTAGGATATTTCTAAGTGAGTAATCGTAATTTCAAATGGGAAAGTGAAAGGTCAAGTTGGTCACTATGTGAGGAAAGACATGTTGTGCTGGTACGGTGGGAGGAAGTATGGTGCACAGATGTTGTTTGCTGTTTCTGGGCCACTCCAGGCTAACTAGAGTGCTGCAAACTTAATGTTTCTATTACCTGGAAGTTCAAGAGATTTTCTTTTGTTGAACTGACTCACAATTTCCAGTCAAATATATGGGCAGTATCTGTCTGGAAGCCCTTTAACATGACATAACAGGACTATGGAAAATGCCTATAAGCAATTTATAGATGAGGCTGGTTCTATTTTTGAACACTGGTTTCCAGTGATGTGCCTCAAATGTATTACAGCTGTCTGTGCAAAATGGAATGGGAGCCGCCTTCCTAAGATGTATTCTCAGCAGGGCTGCTGCTGACTCACCAGGAGACAGAGTGAGCCCCACATCAACCATGCCATCATTGGCAAGTTCTTCTGCCTCATTTCCTCTCTAATAGCAAGTCAGGATAATATTAAATTGTCTGCTCTGTTCCCAGTGGGGTGTTATGAAACCTGCCCCATGGTTCAGCACCCCTTCCTGCCTACATACTTCAGGCTGTATCTAGATCATCAGTGAAAATCGGAGACTCAGATGTATGGTGCCACTGGCCCACTGGCTTCAGCCACACCTGTAAGCTGAAACCTGGGTTTATGTATCCCCAGAGCATGGTCAGGTGGGAAGAGCATACTTTTTAGGGAATGGGAGAGAGTGTGGGAGGGTGAAGGAATCATCTCTTAGGAGTTCCAGTAAAGAAAATACAAATACATTCTGCAATTGAAAGAGATGAGAATTCAGCAATCTTGCATACTCCTAGACAGTTATTTCTAGAGGCACATATG
The DNA here is from genome assembly GCF_002776525.5 of Piliocolobus tephrosceles. NCBI lineage: Eukaryota > Metazoa > Chordata > Mammalia > Primates > Cercopithecidae > Piliocolobus > Piliocolobus tephrosceles. The sequence continues at coordinate 188,512 of NC_045435.1, read as the reverse complement.
GAGGTATTACTTGGGGCAGGAGAGAGGAGTGCAGGATGGATCTTATGATGTTAGGTAGAATAACCCTAGGTCCCCCAGGATGAGATTTAAATTTTTTCCTTTGCAGATGTCAGATAGCTGATAACTGGCATGAATAAACTATATAAATCATAAAATGAGAGTAGTTTCCTAATCAATGAATACATAATCTGTGCTGGATATTGCCTGTTAAAAATCAGAACCACTCCATCCTTCTAAGCTCTGCTCTATAGTGCAGGGTTGAGAAGCTGAAAAACTGCAGTTCCCATATTCCTTTGAGAATCTAACTGTAGAGCCCAGTCAGATTTGGCCAATGAGAAGCACTTGTTTGAGATTTGGGGGATAGAAAATAAGAACTTTGTTCCCTAAGCTGTAGACCAGTGTGTAGATATCAGCAGATGGCAGGTGTGGTAGGGATTTTACCCGAGACTGTCAGGCATTCTCCTGAGAGTCACCCACTTCTCCACACAGGAGTCAGCTGAGAGCACTGATGACAGCTTCCTGAAGCCTGTTCTTCCAGGTTTCCTGGAAGCAACCTTTCCTACCTTTGCTCCCCTAGCCTCTCAAAGTAAATCTCCAATTGTGCTGGACTTTAATTTCCTTGATTAAACTTCTTCTTACTTTAAATACCTAGAGTAACATCTGTTTTACTGACCAAGCTCTGACTCATAATCTATATGCTTCTGATTTTAAAATGTTTATAAATATTAGAATATCCTGGTTCTTGCCCCAAACTAAGTACCAGCAAGCCACATACTCATCTGGGTTGAAAAGCACAGTTCATGCTCATGAGTTCGTGAGTACTATGCCTTCATTCATGCAAATAATATTTATTGAATGCCTCCTAGTGCCAGTGTTGTTTTAGTAGTAGAAGGAGCTTACATTCTAGTGAGAGAAGAAAGATCATAAACAAGTAAAAATATGATGCCTCAGATGGTGATGGGTACTATGGTTTATAAGGCGAAGTAAAGGGGACATGGTGCTGTGGGGAGGGGATTCTTTGAGAAAGGCCTCATTGATAAGGTGATATTTGAGCAGAGATCTGAAAGAAATGAGATAGTCATGGAACTGTCTGGAAGACGAGTTTTCCTTCAGTGTAAAGTCTTCGAGGCATGAACATGCATAGCCTGAGTGAGGAAACAATATGCCTGGAGCAGAGTGAGCAATAGGGAGGAGGGAAAGAGATTGGGTCAGAAAGGTGACAAGGTCTTATAGACCACAAGAAGGATTCTGGCTTTTACTATAAGTGAGATGGAAACTGCTTCCTTCACTGCATAGTTTCAAGTGTGTATTGCTTTTGTATGAAGAAGACAACAAACTAAAAGACACCTGTATTTTAGAAAAATAGAGGTTGCCGCGAGCGATGGCTCAAGCCTGTAATCCCAGCACTTTGGGAGGCCTAGACGGGCGGATCACGAGGTCAGGAGACCAAGACCATCCTGGCTAACATGGTGAAACCCCGTCTCTACTAAAAAATACAAAAAAGCTAGCCAGGTGGGGTGGCGGGCACCTGTAGTCCCGGCTACTCGGGAGGCCAAGGCAGGAGGATGGCGTAAACCTGGGAGACGGAGCTTGCAGTGAGCTGAGATCTGGCCACTGCACTCCAGCCTGGGTGACAGAGTGAGACTCCATCTCAAAAAAAGAAAAAGAAAAATAGAGGTTGAGAAAACGTAGATATTGCATTCTATCCTCAAAACTACACTGCACCATGGTTCCCACTGGTCAACGATTCCTCAAACATAATCCTATCAGCTTCTTGGTTTTTACTTGAAAATCCCAGTTTTTACCATCCTAACAATCTGGCTTTTAAAGTGATTATAAAGGAACTCCCCAGCTAACCTTTTCCATAATTTTCTGCAAACTGCAAAATAAAGGCTGAGTTCCTTGGAGGGATATAAGATAATGTTGGATTTCAGGAGAGACAGAAGGCTGAAAAATAATAACTTAATGCTAAGAGAGAAACACATGTAATTTGGCTGAGATGACTTCCTCGGGAAGAGTGCCCACTTGATATTACAGTGTCTCACTGGAGGGAGCTGCGGCACAAGTAGCACCATGAAAGTTTTTCATAGCTGCACTCCACATTCCACTGTGCTGAAGAAGACATCAAGAGGCACTCATCCTTTGGAAGAGTTCATTTCAGTTCTTAAGGGCTAATCACAAACACTACACAAAGACTTGTCCAAGCTCAGGGACTCCAAGCAAACCTCCTGAAACAAGCAACTGAAAGCCAAATGGGTATTGGAAGAAAATGATGGAGGTGTTGGGGGAGGAAGAAAAGGGGAGGGGAGGAGAAGCAGCGAAGAAAAAGAAACAGAATGTTTTCTGTCCTAGGCAATACTCAGCATCTATTTATTGTGAGGGGGTGAAGGGAATCCCTCAACAAAACACTGGGAAACAAAGAGAGAAAAATAGCTCAGTTTAATTAACTGAGCTTAGCTAGTAACACAAAGAGGAATTCTAGTTTGGCTTTGGAAACATTTTTAACTCAAAGAATAGAAGAGGCTATCAGAGCTCCTATTTGCTGTTTGGTTCAATCAGGCCCTTTCTCTCATAAACTCCTCACCTGAAGTTTCATTTGAGAAAATAACATAAATCCAGTAAAAAATAAAAACCATCCAGCTCTATGTATACATGAGAATATTTTAAAATATTAATTGTACAGCCAGAATTCAGAGGGTTGTTAACATACAAATAATCACATTTTTAATAAAGGCATTTCTGTCTCTAATAGCTTACCACATCAAGACCCTCCTCCCCACCCCCAGCCTTTCTCCTCCAACACTACACACACACAAACACAATGAACACCACACTTTTTTCACTCCACTATCCACTTTGGGTGTCACCTATTTACACATCTATACACATAAGGTTGTCTCTCTCATCTACTTCAGTACTGGACACGTGTCAAATGGGGTGTTCAACTTCAGGGCCATTATTCTGCTTCAGTTATTCTGTCCCTGGCATGTATATTAGTCAGGTTCTCCAGAGTGACAGAACCAATAGAATGGACAGCTATACAGATGAATGGATAGATGATAGATAGATAGATAGATAGATAGATAGATAGATGACAATAATAATAATGATGATGAAGATAGATGATAGATAGATGATAGATACATGATAGACATAGATAGATAGATGAAAATAATAGTAATGATGATGAAGATAGATGATAGATAGATGATAGATAGCTGATAGACATACATAGATATAGATAGATAGATAGATAGATAGATAGATAGATAGATAGATAGATGATAGAAAGAGGGGATTTATCATGAGAATTGACTCACGAGATTATATAGAGGTTGAGAAGTCCCTTGATAGGCTGTCTGCAAGCTGGAGACCTTGGGATGCCAGTAATGTGGCTCAGATCAAGTCCAAAAGCCTCAAAACTGAGAAAGCCAAAGGCCTGAGAACTCAGGGATACAAGTCCCAGAGTCCAAACACCGGAGGACCTAGATTTTCAATGTCCAAGTGATGGCAGTAGCTGCTTCAGATGGCTTGTTGCTGTCATCAGGCCAACTGCGTCAGAGAGATGCAGTGGGGCTGCAGATTCCCTGGAGCTGGCAGGAGCCAGGGAAAAGTGGGAGCCCTGCCCCTTCCAGGTTGGGGTGGGAGCTCCCCAGGTGCCACTGCAACTGCCCAAATCATGGTTGTAGACCTGGGTCTCCCACTTCTCAGAGCCCAAGAAAGAGAGGCTGTAGCTGCCCAAGTTGTGGTTGCAGACCTGAGCCTCCCTATGCTCTTGGGGGACCAGGAGCAGGCAGGGGCTGACCCTACAACTCACAGCTGCAGCCACTCAAACCATGGCATCCCTGCACTCTTGGGGGGCCTTAGAAGGCACCCCTGCCCTCACAAGCTTTGAAGCCCCTGCCCCCACTGCCTGGCTTCCCCGTGCTGTCAGTGCCTGCTCCCATCTCCAGGTGAGGGGCACCATGAGCAGCAGCAGGAGGTAGACAGATTCCTGGGTGGAAGGGGATGGGTCCCTGGTGAAGCCCCACCTTCAGGTCAAGGAGGGCCTGAAGGCTGAGGGCCAGGTTGTCTGTCATGGGAACCAGAGTGGGAACTTGTGATGCCTTTTCCAGGCCCACCCATGGCCACCAATGGACCAATCAGCTGTGCCTCCTCCCCTCCAAGACCCATAAAAGCCCTGGGCTCAGCCAGAGAAGAGCAGATGATGGGCAGACCTGCTGCAGAGAGGAGCTACCCTCTCTGCTGATAGCAGGAGACATCAGCATGACCAACAGCAGAGAGGAGCTACCCACTCCAGGGCCTCCTCTCTGCTAGGAGCTGAGGAGACAATGAGATGGATGGGATGGCTTGCCTGCAGAGAGGAAGAAACCACCCCAGGGCCTCCTCTCTGCTGAGAGCTTCAGAGACCACAGGACAACCTGCCTGCAGAGAAGAACTTCCTACTCCAGGGTCTCCTCTCTGCTAGGAGCTGAACACTCATAGGGACACCCTGGCTGCAGAAAGGAGGTACCTCCTGCAGGTCTCCTGTGAGCTGTTCTATTGTTTAATGAAACTCCTCTTTATCTTGCTCACCCTCCATTTGTCTGCATACTTAGTCACAGAACAAGAGCTCTCCAGACCTGCTGAATGGTGAAACTAAAAGAGTTACAACACAAACAAGGCTGAAACATGCCCCTTGCTCCACACATTGCAGGTGAAGAGAGAAGAGCCATGGCCCCTCAGAGAGCCCAGATTTGGAAGCTTCCAGAGCCAGGACTGTGACTCCCTCTTTGGAATCCTGTGGTGCCTGGCATCTCTGAGATTCCAGGTTCCACTGCATTCCCCAGTGCCAGTCAAGGAAGCTGCTTGCAGCGTACCTGGTCCAGCTGCAGCCTTGCAGAGAACCGGCAACCATGCTGGCACGTGGAGCTGCCCATTCAGCTGCAGCAGCTGGTGTGTCTGACTGTGCAGTGATCAGACTCCATGTTCACTCACATACCCCTCATGGCTGCATGCCTGACTTGCCTTTGGCAGGTGTAGGATCCAGGCTGATAGCATGAGCCAAGTGCAGTTGCCATACCGAGTGGGTGAAGCAAGCCCAAGGGATCTGAGCAAAACTCAGGCAAAGGTGCCACTGGCCAGAGATTTCAGGCCAGAAAACTGACACACCAAAACACATGGGCAGGAGAATGATATGATAGTTCCAGGAGACAGAGAATGTGAATTCATCTTCCCTCTGCTGTTTTATTCTGTCTTGTCCCTAGCCAACTGCATGATGCTCACACACAATGAAGAAGAATGTTCCCCACTCAGTCCATCAACTCATATGCCAACCTCCTTTGGAAACAACCCCACAAATACACCCAGTTATCTAGGTATCCCTTAAACCAGTAAAGCTGACACCTAAAATTCACCATAGCAGCATGATTTGAGAAGCATTGAAAGCCTCCCTGCCCAAAACAACACATCTCAATTTTAGCTAGCCACATTTCAAGTACTTAATAGCCACCTGTGACTAGTGGCTTCAGTCTTGCTCTGTCTTACAAGATTGCTGTGTATAATATGATAACTTATGTGAACACATCCTATAAGCTCTGAAATGCTGCTATATGTATGGTACTCACAAATTCAATGATCATTTCAGTCTGACAGATGCTGTGTCAACTATCATGGGCCCTATTTCCCCATTCTACTTTCTCTCTGATGGTGAGCTAAGAACAGGACACACACCCTGCCAATGCAGTTGTAGTTGCTGCTACATTTGTGGTCCCATGGAAAGAGCACAGGATATGGAATCAATATGCACAGACGTGAGTTCTTGACCACATCCTCACTATACAACTTTGGGCAAGTCTTGTTTCACTTTTCAGCCTGTTTCCTTATCTGTAAAAGGGAAAACAATACCTCTTCTATGTATACCACAAAACTGCTGTGGAGATAAATGAATATCATATTTAGCAAGTAAATGATTATATATTATAAAATGCTAGGTATTGTCATTCTTGTATTCATTAAACCTAGCATACCTTCACATAATTATTGCTTGAGTACCAAGACCATAGATAATTTTAAAAACCTCAAAATTGTATTTTTAAAATTCAAAAATATATTTTAACTTTTATTTTAGGTTCAGGAGTACATGCGCATATTTGTTATATAGATAAATTCATGACTTGGGGGTTTGGTATACAGATTCTTTTGTCACTAAGTGTAGTACCTAATAGGTGTTTTTTTTTTTTTTTTTTTTTTGCCTGAACCTCTCCCTCCTCCTATCCTCCACCCTCAAGTTGGCCCTAGTGTCATTGTTCCCCTCTTTCTGTCCATGTGTTCTCATTATTTAGTTACCACTTATAAATGAGAACATGGGTATTTTCTTGTCTGTTCCTGTGTTAGTTTGCTAAGGATAATGGCCTCTAGTTCATCTGTGTTCCTGAAAATGACATGATCTCATTCTTTGTTGTGGCTGCATAATATTCCATGGTGTATACATACCACATTTTCTTTATCCAGTCTACCATTGACAGGCATTTAGGTTGATTCCATGTCTTTGTTACTGTAAAAAGAGGTGCAATAAACATAAATGTATATGTGTCTTTGGGGCAGAATGATTTATATTCCTTTGAGAATATACCACAAAAACAAACAACCCCATTAAAAAGTAGGCAAAGGCCATGAACATACACTTTTCAAAAGAAGACATACATGTGGCCAACAAGCATATAAAAAATGCTCAATATCAATCATTAGAGAAATGCAAATTGAAACCACAACGAGATACCATCTCACACCAGTCACAATGGGTATTTAAAAAGCCAAAAACTAACAGATGCTGGCAAGGTTGTGGAGAAAAGTGAATGCTTATACACTGTTGGTGGGAGTGTAAATTAGTTCAACCATTGTGGAAAGAAATGTGGTGATTCCTCAAAATTTTAAATATGTTTCCTATTCATTATCTTCTCCAACCCAGAACCACTTTCAAGGTTTGGTGTGCTGGGCTGTGCTCTCAGATGTGATACCCACAAGTGTCCCCTTTGCTGAAGAATGCATTGCTTTTGCAAAGAGTATGGGGAAAGTGGCCCAAGCAAATTCAGGTTAGAATGATGTTAAGAACATGGGTTTGAGTCAGAAATAACCAGCTGTGGATGTTTGTCGTGTTACTTACTCTCTGAGTTATTTTCCTTTTTGAACCTCAGTTCCCCATCTGTGAATAAAGCTACTGCCTGGCATTGTTACGAGGTTTACAGGAGAAAATCTAGTAAATACGTAGCACTGTACTTGGCCCATAGAGCACCCTCATTAATCTGTAACTTTTTCGATCATCATCTTGGCATACCAGATGCCTGACACATCATGTTGGGAGAGTGAGAAAGCTTTTGGTTCCAGAGTGACCTGGCCATTTACCTAATTTGGTTTTTTTGTGTGTGCAGAGGCTGTTGGCAGATTTGTTTAGTGGGGACAGTCTCTCGGTTGGCACTTAGCTTTATGACTTCTAACCATTTAGTCACATCCTGCTGGACACTCATTATTTCTGAAGAGCTAGAGAAGCAGCTCACAAGACTGATGGCTCCTTCCAGTCTGGCACATTCTGTGGGGCCTCTCTCACAGCATTTGGCTTCTCAGGGAGAAACTTTCTCTTTGATAAGCTTGGGCAGATTGAGCCCTGCCTCACATGTTCTCACGTCTGGTATGCACTCTGTGAGGTTATTTTAGCAATGACCATGATTCTGGGTGGATAGTTGTATGAGGTGCTTTAATCCCATCAGATCTCAAATGACTTTCCATAGCTCACCTATTGTGAGGGGCCTCTTCTAGGAATGATATTTTTCCAGAGGCGGACAGTGGGAGCACTGCAGGGAATGGCACAGGGCCAGAGCAATGATGTCTAGCAGATGTTTATCATTATGACCAACTGTGCCTTCAATGATAGAAGGTTGATCAACCTACCATCCCAGTTTGCCTGGCACTCAGGGGGTTGCTTGGGATGCAAGACTGTCATCAGAATATTGAGAAGCCCATCCTCAGGGGCAGTAGGGTAGAGAAGCGCTTCCCAAACTTTAATGTGTATAAGAATCACCCGAGGACCTTGATAAAATACAGATTCTGATGCAGAAGGTTTGAGGTGAGCCCTAAGATTATTCATGTCTAACAAGCTCCCAAAGTGAGCCACACTTTGGACAGCGCTGGTTTAGTGGACCTACATGAGTCATTGGAGAAACCTGGGTTGGCATCCTAGCTGCAACTCTTCCAAGATATTATTCTCACTTTCCTTATTTGCTCCATCCTGCTGCCCATGAGGATCCAGTCACTTCCCAGCAGGGCTCACTTCCAACATTGGGGATTATAATTTGATGAGATTTGGGTAGGGACACAGATTCAGGCTATATTAGAATGTCAAGAGTTTGGCCAAGCAAACATTTGCTGAGATTAGTATAGATAGAAGGAAGGCAGATGCTGTAATTCATCAGGACAATGGAAAAAAAAAAGACCCAGAATGCATTTCTGAGAACTTTGTGGCTGACACACCTATCACAGGCCCAGTGATCTAGCGTCTTGAGGGCAGAATGGCTTCAAGGAGGAGCCCACATTGCCTCTGGGGCCTCGAGACTCACTGCCCAGGGTCACCTGAAGTTTCTTCTCCACACATTCAGGAGGAGTTCCTTGGCCACCCCAACTATGGCTCACTGTAGGCCAGGTTTAGCTCAAGCTGATCCTTTAGATGGAGCAAGCATTAAACCTTGGTGACATCTACACAGTGCCAATTCTGCAGCTGTGCAAGAGCTGGGGGCCACCTCCACCTAGATTTCAAATTGGTATCTCAGGGAGCCTGAGGGCATAGGCAGAGAACTGCCACACGAGCAGGGCTGCCACAGAGAGCCCCCAGTAGAGAAATTCTTAATGGAACCATGGGGGCAGGGCTGCTCTCAAGCTCCCAGACCTGTAGACCTAGCAGTGTGTAACCCCAGCCTGGGAGAGCCACAGGCACCAGACTCCAAAACCTGAGACCTGTGGCATAAGCTGTGTCCAGAAAAGCTGGCTGTCTAGGGTCTTGGGGGCCCAACTCTCACACCAGCATGTCTAGAAGACAAAATATGGAGTCAAAGAAGATTCTTCTCAAGCCTTAAGGTTGCCCTGTTGGGTCTTGAATTTGGTCAGGATCCATCAATCCTTTCTTCTTTCCTATTTCACCTTCCTGAATGGAAATGTCTCTCCTAAGCCTGTCCAACTATTGTATTTTAGAAGCATGTAACTTGTTTGATTTCACAGGCTCACATTTGAAGAGAAATTTGCCTCAGGACGAATTATACCTTGGTTTCGTACATATCTGATTCAGATGAAATGTAATTGAGACTTTGGACTTGAACTTTAAAGTTGATGCTGGAATAAGTTAACAGTTTTGGGGCTATTGAGATGGAGTGAATGTATTTTGTAAGAGGGAAGGACGTGAACTATGGGAGGCCAAGAATAGAATGCTATGGTTTAAATGTTTGTGCCCCCTTCAAAATCTATGTGAAAACTTAATCACTTAATTCCTAATGCCACAGTGTTAAGAAGCGGGACCTTTAGGAGGTGATTAGGCCTTGAGGGCTTTGTCCTCATAAATGGGATTAGTGCTTTATAACAGGGCTGGAGGGAACTAGCTAGGACTTTTTTCCTTCCACCCTTCCACCATTCGAGAACACAGCATTAGTCCCCTCTGGAGGACACCTGAAAATAAAAAATAAAATGCTAAGCTCCACAACTTATTGAATGGACCCCTCTCTTGGCCAAGGGGATCCCCAAGAAACCTGAAAAACTAGTTCAATCCATGACTGGAAGTGGGGATTGGACATGCCCCATTATTTCCTCCTCCTCGTGGAGTTTAGGCATAACTGACTAGCATCAGCTTTAAAACAGAGATCTTAAGACTAACAAAGCAGGTTCTTTGTAACGTAAACATATGAAATTCCAACTTGACTTTCGTATAGCATTGCATGACAGATAGTAGGCCCTGAAGTAAATCGGAGTATTTTACCCTAAAATATATTCTGTTGACATATTTTGAAATGGCCCTGCAAAGCTGTCTCTTGTGGGAGAAATTTGCGTCCTGTAGAGAATTCCCTCCTCTTGCTAGGTCTTTTCCAGAGAGTCTGGCACCTTTTAAAGTCCAATAAGTGACATTTACCATCTATTCTCTCTGAAGCCTGCTACCCCAAGATTTCATATACATGACAACAACCTTGGTTTCTACAACTCCCTCTTATCTTAAGCATTTCTTTATGCTGACTTCAAACACTTCAGGAAAGTCTGACATTTTCAAATTGGGAAATCTTTGAATCCACCTATGACCTGGAAGGCCTCACTTTGAGATGTTGCATCTTTCCTGGCTGAACAAATGTATACAGCATATATATTGATTTATATTTTGGCCTGTATCTTCTGTCCCCCCTAAAATGTATAAAACCACGCTATAACCCAATCGCCTTGGACACATCTTCTCAAGACCTCCTGAGGTTGTGTCACAGGTCATGGTTCTTAACCTTGGCAAAATAAACCTCTAAATTGACTGATACCTGACTCAGATACTTTTTGGTTTACAGCCCTCTTAGAAGCAGACAGCAAGTCCTTAACAGACACCAAATCTGCCAGCACCTTACGCTGTTTGGGTTTTCAGTCAAAATAATTTCATAGCTATTTCTCATAACTGTGAGAAATAAATTTCTGTTACTTACAAATGACCCGGTCTAAGATATCTTATTATAACAGCACAAAGAACTAAGTCGCCCACCAACACCTACTCACATCCATACAAACTTTCTGTTCCTCTTCCCTGCTTTATTGTCTCTCAGAGCACTTATTAACATCTAAAATATTTTATTTATTTGTTTTCTTTTTGTTTGCCTTTCTCTCCTGAAGAATAAATTCTGGGAGGTCAGGCATTTTGTCTATTTGTTCACTGTTCTAGCCCCAATACCTACTAGAGGTTCTGACACATAGTAGGCCCTCAATAAATATTAATAAATAGATAGATATTATAAACTTTTGATATATTTAAACATTCTACATAAGAAAATAACCAGAGTTAGCCAGATTGAGACACATATTAACCACAAAAATAAAATGTATTCTGACTTCTATTCCCTTTATAATTTTGTTCTGTAGTATTTATGACTTGAGCTTGAATACTTAAAAATGCCTAGGTAGGTGTCTATAAATTTTCACATGTGTACCTGGCACAAATGCACACACATACACAGAAAGCTTAATACAGACTACAAAAAATATGCACTATAAATGTTTCTTTTGTGGGAAAGTGAATTCTTCATGAGCCCCGAAATACAGCATGGCGCCAATTGTCTTAGCAGAAAGCAGTAGAAACTTGTCTTGAAAAGAAAGGTAGTCCTGATTTCTGTCTAAAAAGAAAGATAGAGAAGAAAGAATATTTGTGTCTAAAAGGCTTCTTGACTGTTTCCTGATGGCCATAATTTAGTGTTAATGGTCTAATTTCCAGGTTACACCTCCTCCCTCCTTAAATAGCAGTTAGTGTAATTGATGCCAAGTTAATCACTGTGCTGCCAAGAGAAGTGTCCATGGGGTAGGAACCGCATGCTGTTTCACCTGTGCTTAAAGAGGAAAACGTCACGCATCTCTGAAGAAACAATGTTGACTGAAAAATAGCACCAAGTCTCAAACAAGATCTTTGTGAAAAATAAAGCATGAAGCACAAAATGAGAGAGTAAAGCTTATCATTATCGAAGAATTAAAATGATGATTAAGGTGATTATCATTTTCTTCTTTATTTTTAAATAGTTTGCAAAATTGTATTAATAGGCATGCATTATTTTATAATTATTGACAACATGGTGTTATGTAAAGCAAAGTGTATTATATGAAGAATATTCTCAGTTTTAGTTGGAGCTATAAAAAACTCTAAGACTATGCAGAAGCACAATAAAATTTTGACAGTGAATATCTCTGAATAGTGGGATTATTGCTAAATTTTATCCCATTCTCCTTTGCTTTTTACTATTGTCTAAATTTTGAGCAGTGAGTATATGCTACCTTTGTAATTTAAAAATAAAGTTGGTTAATTTTCTAAAAATTGTTACCACTCTCTATTTACAATAACAAGGCATTTTGTTTGTCTGCATTGGGTTTATTTTAAATAAGTTTCATCTCCTTTTCTTGTGACATACTAATAAGAGGATAAAAGGTTTAATTTAGGGAAAATAAAGGAGTGTTTCCCTTAAAGTGTATCACCTTTTAGAATAAATATTTCCATCCCACCTTTTCCTGGGATTCTCCATCACAGGTTGAGGAAGTGCAAGCATGAAGCTTTGCACCCTAGGCCTACATTCTTCTGAATCTAGGGCTAGACCATACTTCAAGATCAACCAGCACCGTCTTCTTTCACAGTGGAAGAAACAGAGTTCCTGAGAGAGAATGGGATTTGTTCATGGTCACACAGTGTTGTGGACATTATAACAAAGCCAGGTCTAGAACCCTGGCAAGAACATGTGTCTCTCTTTTCTATGTGTTTATTCTGCCTATTCTTTGCATTCAAAAATAGAATATGAAAATAATTCCAAGCACAGTGCCTTGTATATAGAATACTCAGTAAGTGAATAATGAATGAATAGGTAAATTAACTAAAAAAAAATGTTGAACATCAACAATCACTACTTTATATAGTGAAAAAGAGGCTCTGGAAATAAACATCAATTCCTTTTTTCTTATCTTAATAAGAAAAGAAAACACAAAGAAAGAGCTACCTTAAAAGTAGAAAGTCTGCCACTGTGTGTGGCACATGTTGGCAGTGGGTGCCCAGGATTACCCTCAGAGAGGCAGCCCGAAAACCTCTAATGACAGAAATGCATGGGAAAACCCACATACATCCTTCCCTGAGTTTAAGTGGCCCCAAAGAACTTGGAGGAAACACGAAAGTGTCTATATTTTCCTGGCAGGAAAAGAGAAAACTTGATTTGATAGTCACAAGGGAGTTCCTGTAAGAAATTGATTGAAGCGCCTCCAAAACCCAATGGGATGTTGCTTCACTCAGTGAAAACCAAAGTGGCTAACACATGACAAATTTCAGGTAGGAAAGGGAGGTTTAAATGCACCCTGGAGGCCTTAAAAGAAACAGAAAATATTTAGTCTTAAAAGCAGGGATGGTTTTAGAACCAAAGACAACATTTTCAGAATTTAGTAAGACTTACTAATAACAAATGATGGCTCTACATAAAATGCAGGGCTTGCTTTTCTTCTATCACATTCAAAACAACTAAATTTTCCTCAGTTGCTTGGCTTACTCTGTAAGTCATACTCCTTTCATACAACTTTTCATACAACTTGGTAAGCCACATCATTCACAAAACTTGGCAGCTGCCAGAGTTGACAGAAAATTCCCTGTCATCCTCATTTCAAGATGCTCCAATACCACACTTCATATTTGTCCATCCGGAGATACCTTTTCTGAAGATTTTAAATTGTCTTTTTTTTCTATTTTAGAGGAAAGGTCTTGCTCTGTTGCCCAGGCTGGAATATAGTTACATGATTACAGCTTTCTGCAGCCTCAGACTCCTGGGCTTAAGTGATCCTCCTGCCTTCGCATCTGGAGTAGCTAGGCCTACGGGTGTGCATCATCATACCTGGCTATATTTTTTAATATTTTTGTAGAGAAGGGGGTCTTTCTCTGTTGCCTAGGCTGTTCTCAAACTCTTGGCCTATAGTGATCCTCCTGCTTCAGTCTCCCAGGGCACTGGGATCACAGGCCCTTTTTTCATTTCTACAAATTATGGTTGTGTCAGTCCATTTGTGTTACTTGAAAGAAATATCTGAGACTGGGTAATTTATAAAGAAAAGAGATTTATTTTGGTTCAGTTTTGAAGTCTGTACAATATGGCATCAACATCTGCTTGGATTCTGGTGAGGCCTCAGGAAGCTTATAATTATGGCAGAAAGTGAAGGGGGAACAGGTGTATCACATGGTGAGAAAGCAAGAGAGAGGGGGGAGGTAACCAGATCTCATGGGAACTCACAGAGTGAGGACTCACTTATTACCATAGGGAGGGCACCAAGCCATTCATGAAGGATCTGCCCCCATGACCCAAATACTTCCCACCAGTCCTCACCTCCAATATTGGGAATCAGATTTCAACATGAGATTTAGAGGGGACAAATATTCAAACCATATAATTTACCCCTGGCCCCCAAAATATCATGTCCTTACCTTGCAAAATACAAATTGTGCCTTCTCAATAGTCCCTAAAGTCTTAACTCATTTCAACGTCAAGTCCAAAGTCTCATCTGAGACTCAAGACATGTTCCTCCCACCTATGAGCATGTAAGATCAAAAACAAGTTATTCACTTATAAGATACAATGGTGGCACAGCCATTGGGTAAACATTCCCATTCCAAAAGGGAAACATCAGGTAAAAGAAAGGAGCAACACACCCCATGCAAGTGTGAAACTCAGCAGGGCAGACATTAAACTCAAAGCACCAAATTAATCCTTGACTCCATGTCCTGCACCCAGGGCACATTGAGGTATGGGGTGAATCCCTGAGGCCTTGGACAGCTCGACCCCTCTGGCTTTCCAGGCTACAGCCCCCAAGGCTGATCTCATGGGTTGGAGTTGAGTGCCTGCAGCTTTTCCAAGCTCAGGGTGCAAGCTGCTGGTAGATCTACTGTCCTGGGATCTGGAGGGCAGCAATGCCATTTCCACAGCTCCAGTAGGCAGTGCACCAGTGGCAACTCAGTGTGGGGGCTCCAGCTCCACATTTCCTCCAAGCATTGCCATAGGAGAGGTTCTCTGTGGGGGCTCTGCCCCTGTGGCAGGCTTCTGCACGGGAACCCAGGCTTTTTAATACATCCTCTGAAATCTAAGTGAAAGCTGCCAAGTCTCCTTCACTCTTGCATTCCATGTGTCCACAGAGATAATACTATGTGGAAGCTGCCAAGGCTTATAACTTGTGCCCTTCAAAGTAGCAGGTGGATCTGTGCCTGGGGTCATTTTAGCTGAGGCTGGAGCTGGAGTGGCCTGGATATGGAGAGCAGTTTCCTGAGGCTACACAGAGCAGCAGGGCCCTGGGCCTGGCCCATGAAGCTGTTCTTTTCTCCCAAGTCTCTGGGCCTGTTATGGGAGTGACTGCCTCAAAGACTTGAAATGCTTTCAAGGTCTTTTTCCCATTGTCTTGGCTATTAGCATTTGTCTCCCTTGTAGTCATGCTGATCTCTCTAGCAGCTGGTTATCCACAGCCTACTTGAATTCTTCCCCTGAAAATGCTCCTTCCTTCTCTATCACAGGACCAGGCTGCAAATTTTCCCAACTTTTATGCTCTGCTTCCCTTTCAAATATAACTTTGAACTTAAAGTCATTTCTTTGCTCTTGTATCTGATCTAAGCTTTAGAAGTAGCTGTGGCACCTTAAGTTCAACCTTCCACAAAGCTCCAGGACGTGGAAACAATGCAGCCAAGTTCTTTCCTAGGGCATAACATGGGTGACCTGTGCTCCAGTTCCCAGTAACTTCCTCATTTCTATATAAGACCTCATCTTAAAGGTCTTCACTTCAATAGACCTCACTGTTCATATTTCTATCAACCTTTTGGTCAAAATACTTAAAAACTCTCTAAGAAGTTCCAAACATTCCCTCATCTTCCTGTCTTCCTCTGAACCCTCCAAACTCTTTCAGCCTCTGCACCTTACCCAGCTTCAAAGCTGCTTTCACATTTTCAGGTATCTTTATAGCAATGCCCAACTTCTTGGTACCAATTTTCTGTGTCAGTCTATTTGTGTTATTATAAAGGAAAACATAAAACTAGATGATTTAAAAAGAAAAGAGGTTTATTTTGGCTCATGGTTCTTCAGGCTGTACAATCATGGCACCAACATTTGCTCATCTTCTTGTGAGGGCTCAGAAGCTTACAATCATAACAGAAGGTGAAAGAGGAGCAGGCATATCACATGGTGAGAAAGTAGGAGAGAGGGGGATGTGTCAGGCTCCTTTTCAAACAAGATCTCACATGACCTCACAGAGCAAGAACTCACTCATTACTGTGGGGACAGCAACAAGCCATTCATGAGGGATCTGCCCCCATAACCCAAACACCTTCCACCAGGCTCCATCTCTAATATCGAAAGTCACATTTCAACATAAGATTTGGAGGTGACAAATATTCAAACTACATTAATGACACATGTGAGAAGTTTTGTTACATATACAAAATGCATAGTGATCAAGTCATGTTATTTAGGGTGTCCGTCTCCCGAGTACAGTACATTTTTGTTAAGTATAGTCACTGTGCTCTTCTAATAAATCATTGAATTTATTTATTCTATCTTACGGTATGTTTGTACCCTTTAAGCCACTTCTTTTCATTCACTCTTTCCTCCCACTCACTCTTACCAGTCTCTGTTTTCTATCATTCTACTCTCTATCTACATGTAATCAAATTGTTTAGCTCCCACATATAAATGAGAACAAATAACATTTGTCTTTTTTTGTGCCTGGATTATTTCAGTTAAGATAATAACCCCCAGTTCCATACATGTTGCTGCAAATGAGATGATTTCTTTTTTATGGGTACATAGTATTCCATTGTGTGTGTGTGTGTGTGTGTGCCTCACATTTTCTTTATCCATTCATCCATTGATGAGCACTAAAGTTGATTCCATCTTTTGCTATTGTGAATAGTACTGCCATAAACCACTGAGTGCAGGTATGCATTTGATATATTGAGTTATTTTACTTTGGGTGGATACCCAGTAGTGGGATTGCTGGATACTATAGTAGCTCTATTTTTGTTTTTCTGAGAACTCTTCATACTGTTTTCTATAGTATTTGTACTAGTTTACATTGTCATCAACAGTGTATAAGAGTTCCTTTTTCTCTACATTCTCACCAACAAGTATTATTTTTTGTCCTTTCAATAATAGCCATTCTGACTGGAGACTGGGGTAAGGTGATATCTCATTGTGGTTTTGATTTGCACTTTTCTGATTATTAGTGATGTTGAGCATTTTTTCTAATACTTGTTGGCCACTTATATGTCCTCTTTCGAGAAATGTCTGTTCATGTTCTTTGCCCACATTTTACTGGGATTTTTTTTTTCCTTGAGTCATTTGAGTTCTTTGTGGTCTTGGTCCATTTGTATCACTATAAAGGAAAACAGTGCCATGCTGAAACCATTTAGATCTCAGAAAGGGGCTGGGCCACAGCACAAGCTCCTTCCTTGGAGCAGTTCAATCCCATCCCAGAGTATCCCAGATTCAGGACTGCAAATCTGTTCTGTTTCCTACAAGCTCCCTATGTTAGTAACAGGGGTAGGGAGAGTCAAGGGATTCTCTTGTGGCCCAGATGATATAACATCATAATGGGTATGTGAGCTGCCGGAAGTCTCTCATTCACCCTTTCCCCATGTTGGAAAGTCACCCCCAGCTCCCAGCCAATACTGGCCAAGCAGGCTACCTCTCTTCCTTCCCCTTTCCCACTTTTGATGTTTCTTGTCACTCTGTGTTAAATTCCAGCATTCTCTTGAATAATGTATTCAAAGTGTGACTGTCCATATACTATTTTGGTTCTTCTAAATGGAAGAAGTGGGCATGAAATACTTCTAGTCGGCCATCTTGAAGCCCCTCCCACAAATTGCCTTTTCAAGATAATATTTTAACCTCAACCTTTGACCCAGGTGAACCAGAATGTGAACATGATAATCAAGGTGCATCAGGCTTGTCTGCTTTCTTTCTTTCTCTCTCTCTTTCTTTCTTTCTTTCTTTCTTTCTTTCTTTCTTTCTTTCTTTCT
>NC_045435.1:143214-170741 GCF_002776525.5 Piliocolobus tephrosceles | reverse complement strand
TCTTTCTTTCTTTCTTTCTTTCTTTCTTTCTTTCTTTCTTTCTTTCTTTCTTTTTCTTTCTTTCTTTCTTTTCTCTCTCTCTCTCTTTCTTTCCTTTCCTTTTCTTTTCAACTTTTTCCTCTTCTAATTCTGAGATTTGGGTCATGGATTTTCTTTATGGGATGAGAAAACAAGAGGTCACTAAAGAATATTGTGACATCATTGTCTTGCATATTATCAGGTGGGTACAATGGGCAACAATATGCATCTAGTTCTCATAAAGCTTCAATTTACTTAGATGCCTCTGTTATTGAAAAATAGGCTCCTTTCCTCAAAATGGCCTCCACTTCTTTACATTTGCTAAAACCATTAACTAGATTTGTTTGTTTAAAACACGTTTTCCAGACAAGTTGTCCAGGCTGGAAGAAAATCTGTCATGAGCTTTCACTGTTTTTAAAAATGCCCTACACACAGAAATTGCTTAATATGCATCCATTAGATACATAACCCATGGAAGGCAGAATAACTACCCAACAAAGATGTCCGGATCCTAATCCCTAGAACCTGTGAAAACGTAACCTTACATGGCAAAAGGGACTTTGAAGGTGAGATAGTTTAGGATATTGCAGGGGGGATATTGTCCTGTATTTTGTGGAGGAATTCAATGTAATCATAAGGGTTCTTATAAGTGAAAAATAGATTCAAGAAGGTCAGAGTAAGAGAAGGTTTGAAGATGCTACCCTGCTAGCTTTGAAGATGAAGGAAGGGCCACGAGCCAAGGTGTGCAGTTTTTAGAAGCTGGAAGAACAAGGAAATAAATTTTCCCTTCGAGCCCCCGGAACTAATGCAGCTCGGCTGATGCCTTAATTTTTGCCCAGTAAGACCCATCTCAGACTTCTGCCGTGCTGTAAGATTCTAAATTTGTGTTGTGTTAAGCCACTAAATTTGTGGTAATTTGTTACAGCAGCAATTGGAAACTACTACATGATCCAGTTGGAAAGAAATATTTGAAAATTACTTTTCAATATTCCTCACTCTTTTCTTTAAAGAGATGATTAAAAGATGGGGAAAGCAACCCCAGAGATTTCTAATATGAACTCTTCCACTAGACTCTTCCAAGAAAACCATGCCCTATGACCCACAAGAATGAGCACAAAGAACCATGCCCACCTTCACTTTGGCCAATGTACATTTCACCAGGCTATATGCAATCACAGCAATCAATTCTAAATTATAGAGTATTTTGCTCTGAAAATAAGCTCTCTGGCCTCCTTTTTAACTCCAGATTACAACAAATTCAAATACCTCTGTCGCACATGAAACAAAGACATTGCCTAATGTGTAATTTGGGAGGGAATTTAATGATACATCTGTCTGTTTTGACAAAGCACAGCCTTGAAGTATCTATTTAAAATAAAATCAGCAGATTGGCAATAATTAAAAATGAAAGCCTATAAAAAGTTTAGGTAAAAAAGCATTAAAGTCTAATAGCTCTTGGTTTATGTGCCAGCACTATAGTAAATATTTCCAGCACCAAATTTCTCTAGTGAAATCTTGGCATTAGCTACTGCAAAAAATACCACCATTAAACACACACGCAAAATCCATCTTTTATGAAGAATAGGCAGTGAGTCCATCTGGGATCCAGTAAGACTGAGAATCCCTAATATTTCAAGATATTTTATTGGACGTTGCTAAGCATTATCTTTCAAATCAGTAAGGTAGTAGAAACACGCTATTACTTTGTATAAAGTGCCTTGAAGCCTTTCTGATACTACACTAATATTATTTTACCTGAGCAATTTACTAAGAAACTTTGGAAGCTTGTGAGTTTAGGATATTTTGAATGATCTTGGAAATATGCTATATAGCCATAAAATGTATCTATATCTTTTCTCAAAAGCTTTAGAATAATTACACCTTAAAACAATATGCAATGACAAGAGACAGATACTATAAAATGAACTTTTAAATAAAGTTGGTTATAAAGTTGCAGAAATTGTCAGTGACTGAATGATACCTGTGAGAACTCTGGGGGCAAAAGTTACTGCCTATGCAGCAGCCCCAGCCCCAACACCTACTCTGCTGGCCTCTGAGACATGAATTATATCCCAATGGCAGACCTCTGTTCCCTCCTGACATTAATTCTCTGCCCTCCAGCTTTGATCATACTTTGTGTCTCCATAGGTCTTCTGCTTCCTTTTCTCAAATTAACTTACTAAATTAATTTACTAAAATTAACTAACTAAAATATATCTTATCTGGTGTCTAGTTAGTGACATAAATTTTCTTGTCTGGGCACGGTAGCTCATGCCTATAATCCCAGCACTTTAGGAGGCCAAGGTGGGTGGATCACGAGCTCAGGAGATGGAGACCATCCTGGCCATTATGGTGAAACCCCATCTCTACTAAAATTACAAAAATTAGATGGGCGTGGTGGCATGCACTTGTAATCCCAGCTACTTGGGAGGCTGAGGCAGGAGAATTGCTTGAACCTGGGAGGCGGAGATTGCAGTGAACGGAGATCATACCACTGCACTCCAGCCTGGCAACAGAGCGAGACTCTGTTAAAAAAAAAAAAAATTATCTTTCACAAGTTCCTTATGCTATGGTGAAGGCTTACACTCAGTGACTCTCCCAAGAATTACAAATGGGGAATTCCTAAGAATTCTGTAGTTTTATGGAGCTAATAAACTGTGTAAGTGGCTAGAGATGATTTGTGGCATGGCATGGGACTGCAAATGTGGACATTTATTATCTCTATTATCATATCTACTTCTTAAGAATATAATTTTCCAGGCCTCTCCAAGAAGAAAGTAGAGGTAGAAGAGAAACTGATAAAGGAAATCATGTGTATTCATTTTTTTCAGTCAATATTTATTTTATACTTAGTATATTCCATGTCTTGTGCTAAGTATTGGAAATACAGTGGAGGATAAGATGGACACAGATGTGGCCCTTTTATTCATGGTTAAAATAAATGCTAGAGATCCAGCCATCATATATACATTCCAAGATGTATGGAGGGATAAAAAGTGCATGTCTCTTCCCTTTAAGGGAGGAGTTGTCTACACTTTCACTTAAATTCCATTGACCAAATTGGAATTTTCTTAGCTTTCTTACAGGACAGTGTGAATATTATCACATATTTTAGCTGTTGATCTATGCCCAGCTCAAAATTGATAATTTTGTTACTGTGAAAGAAGAAATAGATTCTGGAAGTTAACTAGCATACTCTGACACTCAATCTTTATTTCTTTTGTATTCAATAGCATGCAACCTAACTATAAGCACAGACGATATTTCATTTGTATAATAATCAAATGTGACAATGAAATATATTTTGTAATCTATAAAGTGTCACATAAATGGAGAGTATTATTACTGAAGATAAAAATCTATTGGCTGTTAATTCAGAAAACTGCTACTTTCAATAGCCATTGTATGAAAGGTATATATTAGGGAAAGACAAAGATCAATTACATTATATATTGACCTCTTCTCTGCTAAACTAGCATTTATTTCCATTTCAGATTTATCTGGTTGCTAATTTTTGTTATTTTTATTAACAGACTGTTTTTTAAATATTTACTTAGTGTTTTCATGCAGAGCATCTGTTCTAAGGAATTTCTGTCTAGAATGCACCACATACATTTCTTATTTGTTAAAATGATTCAGATATAAATTCATTCATTCACTCATTCAACATATGTCTACTGAATGCCTATTTTGTGGCAGGTACTGTTTTAGATCCCAGATGATACAGCATTCAATATTTTTAAAATGCTGTGATGGTTAATTTTAGGTGTCAACTTGAATGGATTAAGAAATACCTAGAGAAGTGGTAAAGCATTAATTCTGGGTGTTTCTTGGAGGGTATTTTCAGGGGAGACTGGCCTGTGAGTCAGTAGACTGAGTGAAGAAGATCTGCCTTCAGTGTGGGCAGGCAACATCCAACTGGCTGGGTGCCAGGATGAGACAAAGGCAGAGGAAAGGATTTCCTCTCGCTCCTTGAACTGAGACACACTCTTCTACTTCTGCCCTTGGACATCAGGACCCACAGCTCTTCAGCCTTGGGACTCTAGGACTTAATATCAGCAGTCCCAACTCCCCCTAAGAAGGTTTTCAGGCCTTCGGCCTCAGAGTGAGAGTTACACCATTTGTTTCCCTGGTTCTGAAGATTTTGGACCTGGACTGAAGCACTTTACCAGCATCCCAGGGTCTCCAGTTTGCAGTTTGCAGAAGGCCTGTGGTGAGACTTTTCCATCTCCATAATCACATGAGCCAATTCCCCTAATAAATGCCTTCTTTTATATATTTATATAGATATAGATATAGATAGATATAGCTCATATATATCATATATATAGATACAGAACCAGTAAGATATATATATAGCTCATATGAGCTATATATATATGACATATATGAGCTATGCATATCTTACTGTTCTGTTTTTCTAAAGAACCCTGACTAATACACATGCTTTTTATATTTCAGTGGTGGAAGAGGGGGAAAAATTAGAAAAGATAATTTTTCTTTTTCTTTTCAATTTGTGTGGGTGATACGAAAACAAAGACACAAATGAGACCACTTAATGCCTCTTCTATAATGATAAAACAAGGATAACAATGGTAAAATTAAAGGTGATACCCAGGGACAGGCAAAGTTTGTAGGATTGAATGAACCAGTTGAACAAGTCACTACTGTATGATAAGAACAGGAAAAACAATAGAACAAGAGAAAAAAGGTTGATAAATGTTAATTAAATAAATAAGCTCCCTCCGCAACAACCCCCAGCATCCCATTCTCAACAAATGGTAATAGCGCAGAATGTTTTGCTGATGTGGGCATGACTGGGGATGAGAACAGCTGGAAGAGCAATAGCTTTTATTGTTCTTTGATGTCCTACCCAATTAAAAAGCTGATGAGCTAAGTGAGCAGAGGCAGTGCCACCCAATCCAGAAAGGAGATGGCATCACCAAGTTGGATATGAACAGGAATTTATTTATTCATATAGTCATTGTGCTACTAGGGCTAGAGATAAATAAAATAGACATAGTCCCTGTTCTCATGCAGTTTCTAGTCTGGAAAGATTATATACATTAAATAAGAACAAGTGTATATATATATATGTGTGTGTATATATGTATATATGTGTATAAATATATATGTGTATATATGTGTATAAATATATATACACTTGTTCTTATATATAATAATATATATTCAGATAATTGTATAGTTATATGTATATATAATACATATTCATAAATATATGAATTATGTAAATATATATGAATTATATATGAATAATATATATTCATAAATTATATACAGTTATCTGAAAAGACAGTGATAAGGAATTATAACATGTGGTTCTGACTTTAATTGGGGATGGAGGGTGGTCAGTGGAAACTTTTCTAAGAAAGAGATATCTGAGCCCAGATACAGATCAATAGATGTTAATGGGAGAAGAGTGGGCCTCTTCTGGGAAAGCAATAAACATTAGAGGTTACTGCTGAAAAAAAATAGATTTTTGAGACCAAAGTCACTCAAAAACTCACAGTGTGTCCATATTACAGATGATTCATTTGAATTGTGTATTGTAGAGCATTTTCCATTATTTTATTTTATTTTACTTTATTTTATTTTATTTTATTTTTTTGAGATGGATTCTTGCTCTGTGGCCCAGACTGGAGTGCAATGGCACGATCTTGGCTCACTGCAACCTCTGCCTCCCGAGTTCAAGCGATTCTCCTGTCTCAGCCTCCTGAGTAGTTGGGAATTCAGGTGCCCGCCACCACACCCAGGGAATTTTTGTATTTTTAGTAGAGATGGGGTTTCACCATGACTTTCACCATGTTAGTCAGGCTGGTCTTGAACTCCTGATCTCGTGATCCATCCGCCTCAGCCTCCCAAAGTGCTGGGATTACAGGCGTGAGCCATTGCGTCCATCCCCCGTTAGTTCAGTTGAATATGTCCCTAGCACTGGCGTGCTGGAGCCAGCTCATACAGACTCACCAGAACCTATTCCAAGTGTTGTTTCCAAAACCTGCATTCGGTGGCATCAAAATGGTAACATGAAATTGGCCATAGCAGGAGTATTTACATTATGGAAATAATTATAAAATTGGCAAATGCTACGAATCAGGGCTTTTTTTTTCCCCCTCCAGAAAGTTAGTTGTAAAACATTTATTCCAGGATGGCCAAGTGAGGAACACCTGGAGAAAGGCAATAAAAAGCAGTACTTAAATTACACAATTCTAATTAATAAGTTGATACAATATTTTTATATTTCCATAGTGGTTTAACATGTTTATAGAGAAAGCATTAAGGTTATTTTGGGAATAAAATAGAATAATCAGACATTCAATTTGCTGTATCTATTGTAAATTGATTAATAAAAATGATTCTAGAGTATACCCAAGTGTGATCATATCACTTCTAAAGAGAAAATTGCTAATTTTTTGAAAATGACAGTGTGTTTTATTGATTCATGTTGCCTTTTATCTATACAACTCTAATCATTCAAAAACTATTTTCTAATTACTAATTATTGTGCCAGGTTCTGTGAGGAAAATACCAAAGGAAAGTAACAATCCTAGGATGCACTGAGTTTTCAATGCAGTTGGAATGAGACTTTAAAATAAAAAATGTAAATATTAGAAGGCCACAAATGTGAATGAATGGCTCAAATATTATGAAATATAAGATAGAACTGAGGACGGATAAAAGTAATGAGGGAAGGATAACCTCCCTGAGAACTTAAATTAAGCTGGGTTATCAAAGATGTGTGGAATTCCATTTCATTATTATAAAAACAATATAACATATTGCTGGTAGAAATGTAAAATGGTGCAGCTATTCTGGAAAAGAGTATGGAAGCTTCTTACAAAACTAACTATGTGCTTACCATAAAACCTAGCAATTGTATCCTTGGGCATTTGTTACTGATAAATGAAAATTTATGTTTACCCAAATATCTGCACACAATTGTTTAGAGCAGCTTTATTCATAATAGTCCAAAGCTATAAATGAGCTACAGTTTGTTTAATCATTTACCCTTCAATGGAGTGAATGATTAAACAAACTATAGTAGATCTACACCAGGGAATACAAGTTGGTTAGATCTCAATGGAATTATGCTGAGTTTAAAAGCCAACCTCAAAAGATTACATATTATAGGATTTCCTTTATATAGCATTTAAAAAATGGCAAAACTATAGAGATGGAGAACAGATTAGTGGTTGTCAGGGGTTAGAGACTGGGGAGAAGGATGGAAGTGGCTGCAGCTATAGAAGGGTCGCCTGAGGAATCCTTATGAGGAATTGTTTTGTATTTGACTGTGGTAGTGATCACAGGAATCTATACATGTGATAAAACTGTATCAAACAAAATACATAAACACACAAATAAGTGCAAGTAAAACTAGGGAAATCTGAATTAGGTTCATGAATTTTATCAATGTCAATTTTTTGTTTGTGATATTGTACTACAGTTTTTCAAGATGTTACCACTGGGGGAAACTGGATAAAGGTTATACCTTCTGTATTGTTTCCTCCAACTGCTTGTGAATCTATAGTTATCCCAAAATAAAATGTCTATTAGAACACCATAACATAATAGTAAATAGAAAAGAGAAAATAGTTTCCATAATGCCATCACACCATTATAACAATATGGCCATTCATTTTATTCATATGGATAGTAGTCAGATAAACACAAAGAATGGGAGGGGGATTATTAGACTATCCAAATAATAATGTGTGATTCTAATAAGACAAAAAAAAATCAGTCT
Organism: Piliocolobus tephrosceles; assembly: GCF_002776525.5. Taxonomy (NCBI): domain Eukaryota; kingdom Metazoa; phylum Chordata; class Mammalia; order Primates; family Cercopithecidae; genus Piliocolobus; species Piliocolobus tephrosceles. The sequence continues at coordinate 162,961 of NC_045435.1, read as the reverse complement.
TGTTTATTATGTACAAATATAGCCTATGAGGAGAAAATAGTACAGAACTGCATTACTGACTCTGCTTTATTGCTTATTAGTCCTATCCTGTCTTTGATCAGTATGCCATACCACCTGAATCATCCTTGGCTCTCCTGAGGGATACGATTTCAAGATTCATAGCTAGAACATCCGATTACGATTTAGAGCAGAGTGCTATACAAACTGTTAGCTTCCTTCCCTACCTCCTCTTAATTTTTAAAGATTCAGTGATAATCAGTACCCCTATAGTTGAGTGAATCCCAAAGTCTTGGCCTGCTGTTGTGTTGGAATGTCAAATTTCAGGCTCAAAATAGCAGTGAACCATATTTTTTGTCAGATAACATACAAACCTATACATTAATCTGTCTGTTTAGTTGTAAATCAGAATCATGGGGATTGGATTTTCATATACAATACTCCCCTCCATCCTCTCCCACATTCAAAACATATGCATGTTTTATGTTCTTTTTATACATGAATACAGAAAATTATATAAAACTTACTGATAAAAACCAAGCCACAAATTTGGCATTTGAATCCTTTTGCCTGTGTAGCCCCAGGTAACATCCAAAAGTCACAATTTAATTTTAGACCTAGAGTGAAAGGTTTATGACTACGTTATTCAAACAAACACATGTTGCTGTGAAATACCACCTTGGCCAGGCCATCTGTTTATCTGGACAATTTCATTAAATCAGCTGCTTTTTGGAATATCAGGAGACTATAGAGAAGCCCAAAGTCTGTAATTCAGCTTCGGCTCATCGTTGGCCAAGTAAGAAGTTGTAACCAGAGTCAGTGGCAAGTGGCTGATTTGAAACAGCAGGCACTATTTCTATTTCTGTTTCTGAAATCTCTATAGAAGATCCTTCAAGTTCAAGTAGATCTAATAGTCATATGTGTGTCATATGTGTGTCATATGTGTGACCCAACCAGGTATTATGTTGATAATGTTAATTATATTGTTTGTCCCTTCAGTTATTTTTTTATGTGATTGCTTTCAAAGCAAATATGTTTATGGTCTTAGGTTAAAAGAAAGCAGTTAGGGTTAACTGATCATTATTGTGTTGTTTAATGAATATCTCACAGGTAAATTTAATAAATATATCTAAAAACTGAAAATATGGAAAGCAGAATAAATTCAGATATTATTCATTTGCACTTCTTAGTGTAGAATAGTGAAAGGAATACACATTGGAGCTCAGATAGACACATGTTCCAATATCCACTCTCTTTCTTAACTAGCCGTCTAGCCTTGGGAAAGTTACTTTACCTCTCTGAACATCACCTCTCTGAATCTGTTTCCTCACTTGTAAAACAGCAGGAAGGAAAACTACCCCTCAAGGTTTCATGAGAAGTGACTCAAATGAGCACTCGGTAGGTGTTCAATGAATGCTCACTGAAGTGTTTTCATTGAGATTTACTTGAGTAACAAAATTTTTTGGATTGTTGTAAGAATTGGCCTAATTAACTGGCACACCATAGGTGCTCAATAAATGCTTGAGATTATCGAGTTTTTTTTAGGTAACAGAGTGGAACCATTGAACAGGAACTACCATTCAATCCAAGGCATGTATGTATACTGGTTAAGTGTGCAGATCCTGAAGCAAGACTGCTAAGCTGTAAATACCAGCTCTGCAACCCGTTATTTATAGGCTTCAACAATTTATTTCATCTCTCTATTCATCAGCATCCTCATCTGTAAAGTCTGGATAATAATATCCTACCTACCTCATAAGAATTAAGTGACTTAATATAAACACAAATGTAAAGTGCTCAGGACAATACTAGGTTTGTAGCAAACACTGTGTAAGTATTGATTCTCAGTATTATTGTTACTGTATATTGTTTAAAATGTATATTTCATGGCTTGTATCTATCACTAGTCAACTATTTTCAAAGACCTTGTTTTGTTTCATTTCCTATCGATCATTTAATAAAACTACTTTTTTCCCCTACTGATTGATATTTTTAAATGTTTGGGTAATTCTAGCTCTCTCCCTTCCTTTCCTGCTTCATCAAGTCTTCCTGGGTGATTACATTTCAAACGAGGGAATCAATGACCTTTATGAATCTCTCAGGAAGTAGAGCAGGCTCTAAGAGTCTATTGAATGTCTGATTTCTTTTTTTTCCTGTTAAGCCTTAAGGCTTGACATTCTCTAGGGTTCCTTCCTGCATTAAAATTCTGTGGGGGAATTCCTTTCCACTCTTGGAGATGATTAGGGAGAAGGAAACAAGTTTATCTAAATCTCCATGGGAAATAAATGATTAAAATGGAACTAAGACATTGTTTCTCCCTCCTCTTCTTTAATGGTGACTCTGTTATATACTTCAAGGCCATTCTGTCACAATGGATTTGAAAAAGAAAACCTTTTATTTGGCTTTCCATTTTATAAAACAGAATATTTAATGGTTTTAAATAAGAACTTCTAAAATCTAGCATGATAGCAACGTTCTCCTTTGCAGCGAAAAAGGTGCCACTGCTATTCTCCAGCAGCAGGACAAGTATTTTGAGTGAAGTTTACCTTGAGGAATGGATTTGCACTTTTCCTGAACACTCTTACATTCTGTCTATCTACGTTCTGTCTCTCTTTGGTTGCCTCAGGCTAGGAACGTGGGCTTTCTCCATAGCCAGGGCATAAGGCACAGCTGACAGCCTACACCATCATCAAGCCCCTGAGTTGGTTGTGACCGTTCTATGCTTTATCAACCAGCTCAAAAACAGTATAAGCCAAAAGGAATGGGGCAACAGCTCATCTCAGTACATTTGGCTGAGAGCATCTTTATCTTCTAAAGTAAGAGGACCAAGATAAGAAACTATCTTTAAAAGAACATCCTGAGACTTTTCTCTTTCTTCCCTAGGAAAAATTCCTGAGTTCTCATTGTCTTTCAGATCCTGAGTCACTCCACATCCATGAGATATGTGAATCTTCCTGTAATTCAAGGAAGAACAGTTCATACTTCGAAGATCAAGATCTTAAATAGATAAAAGAGACATTACACACAAGAGGGGTTCCTTACCCACCCAGTGTGGTTCAAAAGGCTCTGGGAAGCCCCCTGAAGTTTCTCCCTCTCTGCCTACTCCCTAGTTAGAAATGATTATATATTTGCTGCAGGTAATTTGTAATTTGAGATAAATTGTCTTTAGTTGACTTTGAAAAAAATGAAACTACCACTGATAAATAGCAGAGGACAGATCTAATTTTTAAAAATGGTCATCAAATATATAGAGTGTTTTAAAAGCTTAGAAGTGAAAACACTAAAGCTCCTTTAGGAGTAAGGTTAGAGATGGCTGAAAGCTGCCAGCCTGCTAGTCCATAGGTGGTAAAGTAATTATGCACAAAGTTATCCAGGAGCAAGGGCATCAGAGGGAAGACTGCTGCCAAATTAAGGTTGGAGTAATTCAGCCTGGGTTGAGAGGGAATCCCGGGCAAGACTTCATGGATTCTCCAGGGCTTTCTCAGGACAGTCAGCCTTAAGTACAGAGCTATAAGAAACAGATGTGCTGGGACAGCTTGATTTCATGCATTTTTTTTTTTTTTTTTTTTTTTTTTTTTACTCAAAAGAAGCATTTCACTAAATATAACTAAATATGATCTAATTTGTATATTTTAAAGACTTTTCCAAGACAAATTGAGGAAAAGTATCCTTATTCCACATGTTCTAGTTTCAGGTTAGGAAAACATAACCTTTATAGTAAAGAATGCATAATTCAGAGCTGAGCAATTCAGCACCAAGGGAAAAGGACTGATGTTGGTCTACAAGCTGAGGCAAGTGTGGAAGTCCTGGGGGTAGAGGATGCCTCACCCAACTAGAATGTGGGAGAGAGGCAAGGAGCTCAAAGTTTGCCTGCAAGGCCTTCCAACTGGAGCAAGTCAGCTGCAACAGGGAGGAAGAGCGGATCCTGGAGCAGTGTTTTACACTATAGCTGCACTGTGGCTCAAAACACCAAACCACATGTGGGCCCAACCCTGAAGGCATTTGAGGATTGCCTCCTTTCTTACTTGAGGACCTGACTCCTCCATCCAACTATCCATTCTCTTACTCTTCACAAAAAAGACTCCAGGGCAGTTTTTCTAGGATTTTACTTTAAAAAAGTTTGTTTCAAGGAAAATGAAATAACTTTAAAATAGTCAGAAGACGCCTTTTGTTCTTGAAGTTCGAAATTACTTTCCATCTTCCTGTGTATGTCTTGAGTCTATTTGCACTTCCTTTAGTGAGAAGCTCCACAGTTTATGCCAACATTTTCATACCCAGAGAGGGAGGACCTGATATAGTGAACCTACTCTGTACACTTTTCTCTGGAACTCTAGCAAGAATCATGAGGACATGATGGTCAAAGTTAGCTGTTCAGTTTAAATTCCAGCACTCTTATTGCATGGGTGTGTTAGTCTGTTCTCACACTACTATAAAGGCATGCCTGAGCCTGGGTAATTTACAAAGGAAAGAGGTTTAATTGACTCACATTTCTGCATGGCTAAGGAGGCCTCAGGAAACTTACAATCATGGCAGAAGGGGAAGCAAACACATCCTTCTTCACATGATAGCAGGAAGGAGAAGTGCTGAGCAAAAGGGGAAAAAGCCCCTTATAAAACCATCAGATCTTGTGAGAACTCACTATCACAAGAACAGCAGCATGGGGGTTACCATCCCTATGATTCAATTACTCCCACTGGATCCCTTTTATGACATGTAGGGATTATGGGATCTATAATTCAAGATGAGATTTGTGTGGGGACACAGCCAAACCATATCAATGGGTTCATCTCAACAAAGGCAACTTTATGATTGTCATACTGAATCCCTTGATAGTTTCCCTTTAACGTGAAAAAATAAGAGTTACATACATAAGCTAAGAAGCTGAAAGTTTGTAATAAGCTCAAGCAATGTAATAAGAAAACTTACTGGGTGATGGACATTACTATTTTACTTGACTATTTCTCCTATCAACTGCTGGAGGATCCATGACTCAACACCTCCGGTAGTTAAAAATGCTTACATTGAATTCAAAGTCTGATTATCTATGTGTTTTTTTATTCTATTTTTGAGGTTATAAATGTAATACATGCTTATTATAGAAAATCTGAGAAAACATAGAAACATAAAAATAACATAAAAATCTATTCTAACCCCATAAAGGAGTGCTGTTAACATTTTAAGGTAGTGACTTCAGCCTTAGATTCAGAATGTACACATACACAAACACATGAACACACTGTACCACTGTGACATAACCAACATCACAGAATATAGCATTTTGAATTTTACTGTTTTCACTTAGTATTATTAATATTTCCATGCTTTAAAATATTATTTAAAAACATTTCAATGGCTGCATAATGTTCCACAGTATAAATGTATCATTATATATTAACTTTTCCCTGTTAATGAATTTTGGTATTATTTCTCAATATTTGCTATTTTAAATAATAATTTAATAAACATCTTGATACATGAATCTTTGACTGTTTGGCTATATCCTTAGGGTAGGTTGCTAAGTGGGAAATTATTGGGTCAGAGAGTATGGGCTTTTTAGAAAGATGTATTAGTTTATATTCCTAGAAGCAGTGTATAAGAGTTTTTATTATCCCATTTTCAATACTGAATATTATAATTTTAAAATGCTTTATTACTACAAGTAGTGAAACATGGACAATTCATTACTGTTTAAAGCTTTTTCGTTTTAAAGAGATTTCCTTTTCATAGAGGAAAGAGTATAATTGAGTATATAGCATATTTTCTTCAAACCATGTATAGTAGGCCTACCCACAGGGCTTCCCTTAAATATCATAAATGGAACCATTTGGTAGTAACTATGATACTCTCAGTGCAAAACATACCCTCAGAGTTTCAAGAGAAACTTAACCAGACTCTGAGAGTGTTCTTTGCAAAATCAACACATCAGAACGTCAGCTGCAAAAAAGAAGATGGGGCAGTTCTCAAGCCCAGGGCATCACCATGGAAAGGCCAGACTGTAGTCAGAACTCCTGCTCTAGCAAGAGGACTTTGGACACCAAGAAAGAAGATGCTGGAAGGTAGAAAATAGTCTCAGAAGATGTGGAAGGAATGGAAACAAACACTGTTTAGTAGCTCCTTTTGCTGAAAATGTTCCTATTGAGAAGAAAGCTTACAAAGTTTGCTGAAGTAGGCAGAAATCATCAAACACTCATATAGCAGTGGGTATCAGAGTGAGATGCTTGCTGGTAATGAAACAGGTCAGACCTACTCATCTGGTGAGCCGGCCTCCTGTCAAGCAGCAGATGGTAGAAAGATGTCCATTGAGGAAGGCACAGCATGCCATCTGGAGGATAAGGTGGCAGCTCTTACCCAAGCAGACAGCACTTAGCAGGGAGGAGTATCCTGAGTGATCCCTGATGGGTGTATATGACCTTAATAGGGCATGGAGAGCTAAATACACTGTCTGCCCAAATTTGAGTCTAGGTCAGGGTGTTTCAACATGCAAAAGCAGACCCTGAGCCCTTGACTGTGGCTCACGAGAAGGACCAGCAAAGGTAAGGGGGACACTGGATAACTTGAAGATCTAGACAAGTTATCAGGTCAGGCCCTTGGGTCCAGGACATTCAAACAGTAGTCCAGTTACTAGCGTTCATGTCAAGCTACAGGCCGGCAGAGGATATCCTCAAGACCTGTGACATTGACTCAACACATTCTACTGCCAAGGCCTGAGATTGGGCCCAGAGCCTGCCAGTGGGTGAGGGATGAGAAATCTCAGTTATGGCATCTGAGAAGACTGAGGTGGCAAGACTTAGGACTGAGAAGACTGAATTGGCAGGGAGCCAGGAAGGTCTTCAGACAAAACAAGGCAGCTGCTCTCAAGGACACCCCAGATGAAACTCAAAATATTGCATTTCATTGTCACCATTTGAGCTCATGAAGAACTGGAAACTTCAAATGATAAAATAAATGTATGGTTGAGGAAAAAAAAAATAGGTATTAGAAGAGGTCCAGGAGGGATTGAACAAAAACTGCAACTGTTTAGTAGACGAAGAGGAATGAAATGACCTGCCAAAATGAAGTGTGCATTAATACCAGCAAGGGGGGATTAAAAGCAGGAGATGGATTTGTAGGGACACATTTTTTTTTTTAAAGCCTGCTAGTAAATCAAGAGCATGAGATTAATGATGACTTTAAAATGGCTAAAGTATTGAACTGATTTCCTTAATCTGTCTTTAATAAGAGAAATGGAACCAAGCAGCCGTTTCAATTAGGTGGTAATGTAGAGTTTGCAAAAATGTCCACAGCTGGTAAGGAAACCTGGAGCCTGTATAAATATGCAGCTCAGCAGGTGTTGATGAGATTCATCCTTGAAAGTGATTCCTGCAAATAACCCACACAAGGCAGAAAAGGGGTAGCCAGAGTGTGAGAGAGCAGGAAGAATGGGGGAAGGAATGAGAAAGGCAGCCAGTTATTTGGCACCTAGAGAAGTGCCATACAGTGTGCTAGAGGAGATAGGTATTACGTATGCGAAATCTATAAGATATCTTCATTACAGTCCTAGAAGGCAGGCATTAAAGTGTGTTACAATCCCAGGAAATACTCATTAGGAGAAGTAGTTCAGAACACAGATAAGGAATTGTAGGTGGCAGTTAGCATCACCATGTTTTTTCATGTCTTTAATATATTCAATGGATTGCCAGGTCACTATGACAAAGCTTAGTTTTGAACACCATATGTTAGATTTTGTGCTTTCTAGCAAACACTTGCCGAACACATATTACATGTCTCATCTGTGTGGGGTGGATAAATAATGCAAAAGTATATATCCAGTCCCTGTCTTTGTGGGCTTATGAACTCATGGAAGTACTAAATAATAAAACAGCAAATAGTGCAAAATGATGTAAGGCAAACTGTGAGCATGTGAGGTGCAGGTTCACAGGGCCAAGCCAAAGAACGAAGGTGCTTACACTGGCTTTCAACATTAGAGAAGATATAGAGCAGGTGGCACTTGAAATAGGCTTTCAGGATGGAAAGATCTAGGCAAAAAAGAGAGGATGGGCTTTTCTTGCAGAGGTTAGATTAGCAGGTAGTATGTGTGGGGGTGGGAGGAATAAAATAAATAGACTGGAATAGAGAGCTCATGCTGGGAAGTGGGAGGGGACGAAGTAGAGAGGAAGACTGCCAAGCTGCAAAAAGAGTACTAGAAAAAACAACAGAACATGATTTGGTCAGCAAGGAGTTATTTGGTGTTCTGGAGTAGGAAAGCAACATGAGAAAAGTGGATTTTTTGGAAGACCGATTCAGTCCTTGGGAGGCAGAAAGGATTAGAGCATGGATTGTTAGGAAGGTATGCCTTCAAAGTAAACTCTTCCCTTTTCCTGCTGCCATTGCGATCTAAATGCCATCTCAGCTAAATGCTTGAATTGGTTTCTTAACTGGACTGCCTGCTGCTGTCACTTACACCTTTGGTCAGTTTCAACAGGGCAGCCAGAGTGATACTGTTAAAGTGTTAAGTAGATTACATCACTCCTCTGTTAAGAACCCTCCAATAGCTCCTCTTGCACTCAAGGAGAAGCCCAAGTCCACATAATAACCCTCAATGGAGTACCTAATCCAGCTCCCACCTCCCATTCCTTCCCAGACCTCATCTTCTGCTATTTGTCCCCTCAATCCTTGCTATTCTTCAAATATGGTGGGCATAGCCCAGCTGCAGCACTTTTGCACTTGCTGCTCTGCTTAGATAATTCATAATTCTTCCCTCGAATGTATGACTCATCCCCCTCTATCAGGTCTTCATTTAAAGATCAACTTATTAGTGAAGTCTGCCCTGATCACCCACCCCCCATCTAAAACTGTTTCCCCTTCCCTGCTTTGTTTTTTGTACTTATTACTCTCTGGCATACTCCCATGAGTTAAAAAAAAAAACCCCATAATCCATGGAATGACATATTCATGTGGTTACTCACTTTTTTTTTTTTTTTTTTTTTTTTTTATTAAACTGTTTACTATCTCTTCCCTCCACTGCCCCCATGAGGCAGAGATTTTTGTTTGTTTTGTTCATTGCCATATTCTCAGTCCCTAGACAGGAACTTTGCAGGCACTCAATCACATTTATTGAATTGATGGATGAATGAATGCAGGAAAATCACAGTAAGGTGAGAATGGTTGCAGATATAAAGTGGATGAGAGCTGAAGAATGGAGGCAAGGGAGGTAACTACAGAGAGACTGCATAAAGATGCCAGAGCCTTTGAATGACTGCAGGAAGAATTAAGAAAATGCATGACTCTTCAGCAGAAGCACTACCATTACTCAACATGTCTGAGAGATGGGATGTGAAGGCCAGAGTTTTATGAAGGGGAACCATCTCTGAAGTATGATAAACATCCGAATGAGACCCATTAAGTGACCTGCTGTATGAATAAATCTCAACTTTTTCTTTCCAGGATATTACTAATGAGGTTTTGAAACACGTACTTTCCCCCATTCTATCTTTAATTCAGCTTGATATCACTGCACAAGCACTCATTTTAATACTAGTTAGAATTCTAAAATCAATATTAGTATGTTCTCACATTGAGAGCTCATTTTGAATGTATCATTTTGAGGCTTATTATTACAAGTATTACAATTCATTGTTTTACAATTAGAAACGTAAAGGAACCTCACATATGTGGAACTTGAAAATAAAAAAAATACATATGAGGTGAGTAAGGATGAAGGTATGAAGGAAAGGAAAATGAATGTGAGAGTGAAAAATATTGACAGTAAAACTAAGAACAGACGGGGCCGATTTTTTTCCCCTAAAGTGCTGTTATAAGCAAACACTTGTGGGACTGAATTGAGGTTAGATCAATGAAAGAAAAAGCAACTGGGATGGGGGCGGGGGAAAGTGTGGGCCTGTTCATGCTCTGAGATGGACAGGAGAGGACCTGGGGGGAGGCTCTGCATCAAATGCTTAACATCCTATCAGCATCTTCTGTCAATATACGGTCCAGATGGCCTAAAGACAGACTGGGAAGCTTAGCGGACTGATGAATTAAGAGAGGGGGTAGGGATGGAGGTACCGGCATGACGGCGTCCTTTACATATGTGAAGCAGGGTTTTAATCAGTCCGTACACTTAGGTGTGCAGGAAATATCACGTCTCTTTATTTTCTCCTACTAAACTTCTTCTAAATCCATGACCCATAAAACAAAGTGAGCTAGAAATCCAAAGCTATTCTTGCAGCAACGTTCTTATGTTTACCTTTTCTATTTCAGGATTGTGCCAGAGTCCTAGGATCCCACATAGCATGGTGGTGGGGTGGCAATTGGAAATTACTGCTCAGACACCTGTGTGTCAGCCCATGTGTCTCTTCAGGTCAACCACTGTGTAGTTTCTTGGCCAGAGACTAGGACATAGGACATCCCAGCCTTCTATATTTACTCACCCTCTTTACATAACCTCTCCCTCTGAGTTTCTGCTACATACACAGGGAAATAGGGAAATACGAGACAACATGCTTGTCTATATTTCTTGTGAGACCTTTTCTTTAGTTCCAGAGAGATTGTTTTCTCTTAAAACTCCAGTTTCAGAACAATGGCTTTAAGATAGGGGGTGAAATTGAGAAAGAAATGGGACAAATATCTCCTAAGAGGAAACATAAAAGGGGGAACATATAGGGAGAAAACATAAGTTAATAAATTAAATGTCATTTTGTCATTTATAGAACCTCCCTATCCTGCAAATAAATTAATAGAAGCCCAATAGAATGAAAGTAGCTCCAACCTCCTTGAATTCCTCTCCTGGTGTGGTAGACATGGAAATGCACTGGCCACATCCCCCTTCAAGGAAAGACTTGTTGCCCCAGCTCTCAGCCCTTCCTGTGGTAGCTCACACCCAGACTGAGGGAGGCAGGAGTATAAAAGTCTGGCTATTTCAGCCCAATGTGGAACAACTCAGACAGGCCATACCTGCTCCAGAACTCATTGTTAGGGTGGATCAGGGCCTTGTGGACCTGAACCAGTTCTTCTGTCTCCCTGCCTAATCTTGCTTCCTGACCCTCCCTTCCACAATTGTTCATCTGTAGGAAAAAACCCTTTGTGCCACACTCCATTTCCACAACTGCTTCCTGAGAACTGAACCCAAAAACATTTAAGAGTGGCCCTAGAAAATAACTAAAAAGATGGGATTTTGGAGCCAAATCCCTACCCACCTGACAGGCAATGAGGACAGATAAAATACAGCCATCCCTTGGCACTAACTGACAGTCCAGTGGGTGGTCAAATGGAATAGCAGGTCCACAGAAGAGAATGCACTAGCAGGTGAGATTTATCAGGTGTACGAAAAGTGAGGGGGAAATAGTAACTCTAAGGACAATTGGATTACATGAGTATTGCTGAGGGCCATTGATATCCTAGATAATAAAATGATGCAGACAATAGGCAACTGAGAGCTAAATATGTAAGCCATGAGATTTCCCTGGTAGTTTTCAGAGAGGTGTTCATATCCTGCGGCAGGAGGGTAGAGGAACTGAGGGTCAAGCTCAGAGCTAAATATAGTGCTGATGTCGAGATACAGTTAAATGTCCAACTATGGCAGAACTGTTACTCCAGCATGGTTGGGGAAAAAACACTTGAGATAGGAACTTCTAGGACGATTCCCTAAAAATGGTGAATCTTAAGGTGACGAACTCTCTTGGTTTTCCAGTGACTAGGGAGTTTCCTGTGGTGGGGAGCTTTCAGTGCTAAAACCGGGATGGTACTAGGCAAACTGGGGCTGTTGTTCACTTTACAATGCCTCTGAATTCTCTGAGCCTAGAGAAGTGGCCTATCCTCCCTACTTAAAGCTAGTACTTCCCTCTTGCTTGAAAATAATGCTATCTCTTTCCTCCAAGAGAGCACATACCCCCCTCTCAATAACCCCCCACCCCACCTCTCCTCCTGCCTACTAGGTGTATAAGTAGGATTAATTCATAATCAGCCCAGGACATGCTAAGCCTGATAAGGGAAAAAGAGGCACTCTATTCCAAAGAAGCTGCAAGTCCTAGTCAATATATACTGGCAGACGCCAGGGCAGTACCAGTGGGACAAGATTTTGAGGCTGCTTGACCAAGAGGAGTTGAAACATAAGATTGGAGAAGGGAAAGTTTATTGATTTGGGAACACTCTCCAGAGACACAGGATTTACACCTTGGCAAGGCCCCCAGGAAATGGTGTCACCTTGCTACTAGGATGGCTCCTAGCAGCATGGAAAAGGCAATGGCCCATACTAAGCAAAGATGGAATGCCAGAATTTCCCTGGCAGATGGAAGAATGGCTTAAAATGCTCAGGGAAGTGGATATGTTAGACTGGAAGTATTATATATTTATGTGAGGCCCAAACATCCTCCAAAGGACTATGTTTCATAGAAAGGCACAGAGGACACACCATTTACTAAGGCCAAGAGGAATACACAGGTGATGGGGTTCAGCCTCACTAAAAGGTTAAGCAATGAGAAAATGACCTCAAATGGATAACAGTAGTGATGATAGTACCCCAATATAAGAGGCCAGGTAATGATGTGTGACTGCCTGAAGCAAGGCAGGTGGATACAATTATCCTAATGAGTGGTAAGGTTGTAGTGGCAGCAAAGGGGGCCTAATGTGCAGTTATGGAGACGATTACAGTTGGTTCCTGGACCAGCAGCATCAGCATCATCTGGGAACTACTTACAAATGCAAATTCTCAGGATCCTCCCCAGGTCTATGGAATCGGAAACTCTGGGGCTAGGACCCAGCAATCTGTAGTTTAACAAGCTCTTCAGATTATTCCAACGCAAGCTAGTTTGAAAACCACCGATTTAATAGAACATGGCCTCTCAAGGATTACAAAGGTAGACAGGTAACAGAATTTGTCATTTTGTACTGTCAGAAGAAATTGAGGGACATTTAATAAGGAATCTGGAAGCTGATAAATAAAAAGTCAAAAGGTTTTGCCATTTCTGAACTTGAGACAGTTTTAAGATCTATAACTTATGGAATGACCACAGATCTCCACGATGAAGGACGTTGCAGAACCACAGCAAGTATTCATGACAAGAATTTCCCCAGTTCTTGTCCAAAGAAACATATGGCGCTTTATTTAGGCACCTGTACACTGGGGACACCAAACATTTCAAGGACTCTTGGGCCCGAGTTGACATTGATAGTTGGAGTCCCTAAGTGTAATTACACCTTCCCTTCATTAGAATGAGCACATACAGGAAACTGGTAATCAACGCAGCCCTGAAGACCCACTTGATGGTCACTTCCCCAAAGGTATAGACACACCTGATAGTTGGCACAAGACCCACATAGGTCCTTGGCCTGTGATTAAGAGTTAACATAATGAGGAAGTCAAAATGGAAGTCCCTAAAACTGCCTCCCTGATGAGTCAAATAGCAGATATATAATAATATTGCCTCACAGGAGAGATGGCAGAAATTGTGTTACAGCTAAGCATTTAAAGGATGATGGTCCCTATCATATTTCCATCAAATTCACCAGTCCAGTTCTTAAAGAAACTAATAGGACCCTGGAGGATGAAAGTAGGCTTCCACGAACTCAAAGTAGACAGTAGACTCTCACAAACCCAATTATATCCATTATGCTAAATGTGGTATCTTTACTAGAGCAGATTAGTAGGCACATGTGGCATATGTGGTCGTTGATATAGCAAGTGTTTTCTATTCTAATCAAAAAAGAGGATCAGAAAGAGTTCACGTCCATGTGGAATGGGTGACAATATACCTGCACAGTTTTGACTCAGGACTATATCAACTCCACTGCCTATTTCATAATGTAGTCAAGAGAAACCTGGAATCACTGAACATCCCATGGAACACCTCATTGATCTACCATATCAACAGTGGGCTGGGCTTAGAATCAGCATGACACATGTACTCCAGGGGGTGGGAGACAAAGATTCCAGAGCCTGAAATGTCAGTAAAATATTCAGAAATCCAGTGACCAGAGGTAGCTGGAATATTTCCTCTAAAGTGAAAAACAAATCATTGCCTCTTGTACCTTCCAGCATAAGAAAGCAAGTTCGAGGTGTGGGAGGCCTCTTCAGGTCCTGAAGGCAGCATATTTCACACCTGGGAATACTGCTTCCAGCAGTTATAGGGAGTGGAATCCTCTGTGGCCAGAACAAAGAATGGGAGAGTGGTGGATGTTTCTGTAAACCAACTGCAGGAGAAAACAAGATTACCTGAAAACGCACCAATGCCACAGGCCATGCCTTCATATTACACTAAATCAAAAGTAGTGATTCTTTGGATTAGGGTATAGGGCACAGACCCTGGCTATTTAACCCAGCATTGTGACAATCACTCTGACATGCTCCAGTATTTAGAGGGATAATGAGGCTGACTTTGGAAGGCAGGACTATGCTAGGAAATTCAGGACATCTGGCTGAATCACAGCAGGGCACATCTGTGCTGGAATGTCCTTTGCATTTTAGAAAAGACTTTGCTTTTTCTTTAGCCAAGAGAAGAATAAGATAGTTTGCAGATACAGTCACAAATTGTTCAAGTTCCTTTGCCCTACATATTCCTACTTGGGAAATTACAAGTTTGGGAAATTAGTAATTGAGTTCTGATTAAATGATCAGCATGTCTCTTGACAATAAATAGTTCTACCTCTTCTACACTGAACAAGGTAAGATAACTAATACTTCTGCCCAGTAAAGCTGCTTCTATCTTTGCTTTAATTTAAATGGGCAAATACAGGTCAAAGCATCAATCCTTCACTGAACTTTTGGCTTTAACACCAGTAGGAAGGGAAGTATTTAGAAAAGGTTGTGGGAGCCCCAAGAGATTGTGGATAAAAAGGATTGGTTAATCTTTTTTTTTTTTAATATATACTTTAGTTTTAGGGTACATATGCACAATGTGCAGGTTTGTTACATATGTATAGATGTGCCATGTTGGCGTGCTGCACCCATTAACTCATTTACATTAGGTATATCTCCTAATGCTATCCCTCCCCACTGTCCCCTCCCCACAATAGACCCCGGTGTGTAATGTTCCCCTTCCTGTGTCCAAGTGATCTCATTGTTCAATTCCCACCTGAGTGAGAACATGCAGTGTTTGGTTTTCTGTTCTTGCGATAGTTTGCTGAGAATGATGGTTTCCCGCTGCATCCATGTCCCTACAAAGGACGTGAACTCACCTTTTTTATGGCTGCATAGTATTCCATGGTGTATATGTGCCACATTTTCTTAATCCAGTCTGTCACTGATGGACATTTGGGTTGATTCCAAGTCTTTGCTATTGTGAATAATGCCGCAATAAACATACGTGTGCATGTGTCTTTATAGCAGCATGACTTATAATCCTTTGGGTATACCCCCAGTAATGCGATGGCTGGATCAAATGGTATTTCTGGTTCTAGATCCCTGAGGAATCGCCACACTGTTTTCCACAATGGTTGAACTAGTTTACAGTCACACCAACAGTGTAAAAGTGTTCCTATTTCTCCACATCCTCTCCAGTACCTGTTGTTTCCTGATTTTTTAATGATCGCCATTCTAACTGGTGTGAGATGGTATCTCATTGTGGTTTTGATTTGCATTTCTCTGATGGCGAGTGATGATGAGCATTTTTTCACGTATCTGTTGGCTGTATGAATGTCTTCTTTTGAGAAGTGTCTGTTCATATCCTATGCCCACTTTTTGATGGGGTTGTTCTTTTCTTGTAAATTTGATTGAATTCTTTATAGGTTCTGGATACTAGCCCTTTGTCAGATGAGTAGATTGCAAAAATTTTCTCCCATTCTGTAGGTTACCATCACTCTAATGGTAGTTTCTTTTGCTGTGCAGAAGCTCTTCAGTTTAATTAGATCCATTTGTCAATGTTGGCTTTTGTTGCCGTTGCTTTTGGTGTTTTAGACATGAAGTCCTTGTCCATGCGAATGGTATTACCTAGGTTTTCTTCTAGAGTTTTTATGGTTTTAGGTCTAACATTTACGTCTCTAATCCACCTTGAATTAATTTTCGTATAAGGAGTAAGGAAAGGATCCAGTTTCAGCTTTCTACTTATGGCTAGCCAATTTTCCCAGCACCATTTATTAAATAGGGAATCCTTTCCCCATTTCTTGTTTTTGTCATGTTTGTCAAAGATCAGATGGCTGTAAATGTGTGGTATTATTTCTGAGGGTTCTGTTCTGCTCCATTGGTCTATATCTCTGTTTTGGTACCAGTATCATGCTGTTTTGGTTACTATAGCCTTGTAGTATAGTTTGAAGTCAGGTAGCATGATGCCTCCAGCTTTGTTCTTTTGGCTTAGGATTGTTTTGGTAATGCGGGGTCTTTTTTGGTTCCACATGAACTTTAAAGCAGTTTTTTCCAATTCTGTGAAGTAAGTCATTAGTAGCTTAATGGGGATGGCATTGAATCTATAAATTACCTTGGGCAGTATGGCCATTTTCATAATATTGAGTCTTCCTATCCATGAGTATGGTATGTTCTTCCGTTTGTTTGTGTCCTCTTTTATTTCACTGAGCAGTGGTTTGTAGTTCTCCTTGAAGAGGTCCTTTACATCCCTTGTAAGTTGGATTCCTAGGTATTTTATTCTCTTTGAAGCTATTGTGAATGGGAGTTCATTCATGATTTGGCTCTCTCTTTGTCTGTTACTGGTGTATAAGAGTGTTTGTGATTTTTGCACATTGATTTTGTAGGATTGGTTATTCTTAAATACAGAATATGAATCCCATTTAGAGACATATTAGACCTGAATTTCAAAGGGCTATTTAATTTTTATTTTTTAGAGACAGGGTCTCACTTTGTCACCAAGGCTGGGAGGCAGTGGAGAAATCACAGCTCACTGCAGCCTTGACCTCCTGGGTTCAAGTGATCCTTCTGAGTAGCTGGGACTACAGGTGTATGCCCCCATACCTGGCTAACTTTTTTCTTTTTATTTTTTTTAAAGATGGGGTCTCACTATATTGCCCAGTGCCCAGGCACACCTTGACTTCCTGGGCTCAAGCAATCCTCCCAAGTGGCTGAGACTACAGGTACATCCCTCCATACCTGGCCAATCCTTCCTTCCTCCTTCCCTCCCTCCCTTCCCTCTTTTTTTTTTTTTTTTTTTAGAGATAGGGTCTCACTATATGGCCCAGGAACACCTTAAATTTCTGAGTTCAAGCGATCCTCCTGCCTTGGCCTGCCAAAGTGCTGGGATTACAGGTATCAGCCACCTTGCCTGACTTCAAAGGGTTATTAAAAATGAGATAAAAACTGTTTATTTTTTAGATAATTCACCCTCTAATCTCAAGGGCTTTCTTGCAGAAATTTCAGGTGTAGAACAATTTTTTTCCATGCATATTGCTGTTTTGGTATAAACAGAAGTTTAAAGTTGAGGTTTTTCCTGGAACCTCTGGAAAAAAGAAACGTACAGGCAAAATGTCTGACTGCATATTGCATATCTAACTGCTCAGACAAATCTCCAACTTTTGACTCTCACTGTTGAACTCTTGCACAAACCATCCATATGTATGGAATGTCTGTTCTCTTGTTTGCATGGCCATTTCCCATCTATTCAACACCCAACTGCAGGGTAAATGCAAGTGAGAGCAATAACTTAGTGTACCCTGAGAATAACCGTGTATGGCATATGTACCTGAATGTGTTTTCCAAGCTAGAGAATCCAAGAGTGGCTAACCTGGAGACTTGTTCCTTGTCTGTGAGGAACATCTGAGCTCCTAACCCTTCCTGTGGAACACCAGCCATACAGGGGATTGAGGCCCCAAGTTTGGGTTGAATGAAGGTTGACAGATGAAGGTCGTTATACTAAGTGAGAATGTTATATAAATGCCTTTTGTAAGCCGTTGCAGTTCTTCTGCCCAGCCTGCCACTCTCTCCCCAGTATGTAAGTCCCAGTGAAACCTCTTGTCTTGTTTGCTGGCTCCGGGTCTCTTCTTCGGCCTCTTGAACGTGGTGCCATCTCCATTATAGTCAATAGGGGTTTGGCACAACACCAAGATACATGTTCCAGGAAGTTTTCTGGATGGATCAGAACATGGTAACTTGTTGCTCTGCCTTTATTCCAATGTGGTTTTTTGTTTTTTAAACATTTTTGGGAGGATGCATGTTTATATACTTATTTTACCTTGTGTAAATGTAGCTATGATTCCAGAGTAATCAAGGCTGAGAAAAAGCAAAAGGCTATCTGGGAGTTTCATAATACAATGAGAAGGGGCGAATATTCTCCCTCCCACTGGATGCTTGCAGGAATGGAGAAGACCCACGACAGCTTTGAAGATGTTAGCTATATTTAGTGATTACTGTATTTAATGCAATCAGAAGTGGTTACACCACTCATGTGCTAGAGTCAGCTGGGACCAGCTTGCAAGCGCTGATAGTGCACCTCCCTTCTCAGCTTCAGATTCAGCGGTGTTATGCTGGTAGCTTAAAACTGGCCCTGGTGATATCGGGTATACCACGGAAATCAGCAAATGATGCAAGTCAAGGTTTTTGTTTGTTTGTTTTTGTTTTTAAACATAGCAAGCCCATTTATCAGCACTCTACCTTGTATATTCTTTTTAATTTTCCTTATCTATCTTTAACAGGTTTATGCTTTCTTCTACATTTTTTAACATATAGAGTGTATTTATGATACCTATTTTAGTGTGTTTGTCTATTAATTCTATCCTCTAGGTCAGAGGCTGGCTAGCCATGGGCCAAATCCAGCCTACAGCCTGTTTTCATATAGTTAATATTTATAAGCTAAGAATGGCTTTATCTTCTTAACAGGTTGTAGAAAACAAACATCGCTAGCCACCAGGGCTGTAGAAAACAAACATCACTAGCCATCAGGAAAATTCAAATAAAAAACACAATGCAATACCACTTTCCACTTATTAGAATGGCTATAATAATAATAATAATAAACCAGAGATAATAACACATGGTGAGAATGTAAAGAAAGTGGAGCCCCCATTCACTGTTGGTGGGAATATAAAATGGTGCAGCAGCTTAAAACAGTTTGGCAGTTCCTCAAAAAGTTAAACCACAGAGTTGCCATATGATCCCGCAATTAGATCCCTAGGTATAGATGCAAGAGAAATAAAACATGTGTTTACCCCAAAACTGGTACACAAATGTTCATAGCAGCATTATTCATAATAATTCATAACTATTTCCAAAAAGGGAATGACCCCAAATTCCACCAAGTGATGAGCAGATCAAATGTGATATATATCCATACAAGGGAATATTCTTCAGCAATACAAAGAAATGATGCATGCTACAACATCAATGAACTTTACAAATACTATGTGAAGTAAAAGATGCCAGTCACAAAGAACTACATAGTATCTGATTCCATTTATACAACATGTCAAGAATAGGCAAATCCACAGAGATGGAAAGGAGATTGGTGGTTGCCAGGGACTTGAAGGAGAGGCAGATGACTGCTAATGTGCGTGGGTTTCCTTCTGGAGTGATGAAAATATTTTAAAATTGATTGTGTGATGGTTGTACATCTCTGTGAATATACCAAAACCACTGAATGTAACACTTTAAGAAGGTGAATTCTATGGTATCTAAAAAGTAATTTTTAAAAAAGCAGTCTCGGCCAGGCGCGGTGGCTCAAGCCTGTAATCCCAGCACTTTGGGAGGCCGAGACGGGCGGCTCACGAAGTCAGGAGTTCGAGACCATCCTGGCTAACACGGTGAAACCCCGTCTCTACTAAAAAATACAAAAAGCTAGCCGGGCGAGGTGGCTGGCGCCTATAGTCCCAGCTACTCGGGAGGCTGAGGCAGGAGAATGGC